>NC_056524.1:27700462-27784114 GCF_019175285.1 Sceloporus undulatus | reverse complement strand
GAAGAAGAAGAGGCAAAGAAGCTGCTTGGCTGTGTGAGAAGGGGAGAGAGAAAAAGAGGAGGCTCACTTTCACCCACTACACAATAGTGCTGCATGGACAAGACAGATTCACCCCACATGCACCACCATGAGTTCTTTGAAAGAAACGCAGACACAAATATGATGAAGAAATTACGTTTTAGACCAAAGCTGATATTTTAATTTAATTTGCACAATAGCCAGTCTAAAGTGTTGCATAAGAGGACTGAAACTGCTTAATACACAACCCTCACACTCTTTGTCCCTTTCTCCTATCTTGCTCCCTCTATCCACACATCACCCACTCTCTGTTCTGGTGGGGGGGCTTTAAATTTCCCTCCTGATCACTCACTGGGGCACAAAGTGGGGAGGGAGGAGAAAATTGGATGTGGGAGCCATCCAACGACAGTGGGAGGTAGGTGGTAAGACTAATCAGAAACTAATAAAGGCTATTGGTTTATAGGTTTATGCATGCTGGGATGGGGAGAAAAACACAGCTGCTGCTGTCATGTGCCTTAAAACACTCCAATTTAGATATGGGAAGAAATGCCCTTTTGTACCAATCTGAATTTGGACAGGGGATATGTGTGGCTATCAATACAATCTGAATCCGGTTTATCACCAGTAGGTTTGTCATAAATGGGTGGAACTGGTGCAGAATATTGCACACTGGGGCTGGGTTGTTTTGTTGGTGCAGATTCAGCTTTGTCTGCCCTTCGTGATTGTGTCATTTAAGAAGAAGTGGAGAGAATAAAGTTGCAGCCCTATTCACACTTGCTTAAGTCCCATATTTATTTCCAAGTAAACATATGTAGGATCAGTTAGTCACCCTTAGGAACAATATATACTTTTTAATTAACTCTTTTTTAGTTTGCCAAAATCAAAATAATGACACTTGGAAGTAGAGATGAAAAAGGAATAAATGCCTCCTGCACATCACACAGTGCCCTGCAGCACATGACGTGAGCTGAAATTTAAAACGGCCTAGTTTAAACATGCTGTAAACAATCTATGCTCAAACAAGATTATGCAATCTCTTCTGAAAGGCAAACAAGATGTTTGATTTTTCTGAATGCAATTTAAGAGTAGCTTCCTCCACTTTTGAACCATTGCCCAGCTGGTCTTATCTACAGCAGGAACAGAAGGTTTTTGAAATTACTAAGTAGTACTCCTTATGAGTAAGTACTTGAATGAAGAGAGCCACCATGTTGCAGTGGTGTTTTGAGAGCTGGACTATGATTCTAGAGATCAGGGTTCGAATTTCCCACTGTGTGACCTTGGACAAGTTATATTCTCTCAGCCGCAAAGGAAGGCAAAGGGAAACCCTCTCGACTTGAAAGCACACAACAACAACTTGAATAGTGAAGCATTCAAGTAACTGAATGATATTCCAATGTGAAAACTGCAAGATTCCCAGTCAGTAAAAGGTGTTAAAATTAATCTGACGTGAAAATGATCAACAGATGAAACACAGAACAAAGTCCAAAGTCCGTTGATTTTTTTCTTATTAATATCAGGGGGTGCAATTTTCCTCCAAATAGTTTTTTAAATAACATATTCTGTTTTCCCTATGCAAGGAAAAGTGAAAAGAACATATATTTTGTTGTTGTTTAAAGCAAAGCTCTCTCTATATATACCTGCCTGAGAACAGATCTCTTCCACATATTTCTTTTGACTCATATTGGCACGGGCATATCTGGAAGTTATGAAAACATTCCTTTGCAATGTTACATATACTGTCCCATCCCTACCATTACATACAGAGGCTCCTTCTACGAAAATTATCTGCCTCTTATCTTACAAGCAAAATAGATAACTAGCAAAACTGGTGCAAAATTACAAGAATAAGGCTGCAAAATTGTTCAGATAAGATGTGCAAATTTGCTCAACGTATATAAGTCATACAGGTCACAAAGTTCTGCTTTTCTTGCAGCAGAAATTAGATTGATAGAGACAGTGATTTTACACTAGCACAGTTCCCTTACAGGATTCCAGACTATGTTTGGAAATCTCAGATTTAAGTCTGACCTCTTTTTGTCAGAATAGTCAAGGCCAATTACTACCACACCCATTGACATTACATACAAGCTGATGGCAGCAAGTCTGGCAAGGCAAGAGCCACAGAAGAACTGCAACCTTTGTTTCTTCTCCAGGGCAAGAGGATGATGGAGAAAGGGTTGCCCAAACATTTCTTTGACTTGAAAAAATAATAATTCATTGGACAGCTCTGGAGCTTACTCCTGAGTATTTCTTCAGACTTCCTTATAATGATGCCGGATTTGGTGTTTTTGCACCAATATTTTGCACTAACAGAATCATAGAGTTGGAAGAGACCACAAGGGCCATCAGGGTCAAACCCCTGACATACAACTACACAATCAAAGTACCTCTGGCAGATGGCCACCCAGCTTCTGCTTAAAAACCTCCAAAGAAGGAGACTCCACCACATTACGAGGGAGCATGTTCCACTGTTAAGAAGTTCTTAATATCAAAAAGTTCTTCCTAATGTTGAGGTGGAATCTCTTCTCCTGTACTTTGAAGCCATTTCTCCAGGTCACGTTCTCTGGAGCTGCAGAAAACAAATTTGTTCCATCTTCAGTATGACATCCCTTCAGACATGTAAACCGGGCTATCATATCACCTCTTAACCTACTGATATTAATAATCAGTAAAAGGCTAGAATCCTTTTGGTGAGATATACTGGCATCATCTCCAGTTATAGTGGATTATTGTATTTTTGTGGGCATTATGGAAGGTATCCAGTATCTCCTTTCCTTGATGCCTTCAGCCTAGGTGTACAACAGTGGGATGGGTTCCTTGACATAGTTCCAAGCCCATGCCACTCATCAGCTCTGGAGATGCACCTGGGCATGTTCTACATACCCTGAAAAGGGAGCGACCTTGACATGGATCAGAGGTTGTTTTGTCTTCCCTAGATATGCAAGACTAACTGGATCAAACCCAATGTACCTGTGCCGATTATCAGTGACCAGGAGCATGGAGCTGCACCAAAGGTCCTCCAACTATTATTGCATGTCTGGGAAGAAGGAACCGTCTTCACCCTCTGGAAATCTGATATAAGAACACTGTTGACTTACACTTCGTCAGCCTGTTAACTGGATCTTGTCAATTTCTCCCAGTAACCTGGTCCAAGGGTTCCAATCTTGCAAAGAATCATTAGAGCACCCTGCACCATTCAAATATCTCTATGTTGGTCTACAGTGTCCACCATAGCTAACCAACATGGCCAACACATCTGGATAGCAGCTGGATGAGGAAAGCTACAATAGATAGGCCTTGAAAATGGCTTTTCTATCATGTGCTCAGCCCTGTCAGAACAGAACAGGCTGTAACCAGCAGAGATTACTGTAACCAGTGCTGTTATCTCTGATCATCTGTACTGTGTCAGTACTGGTGACGACAGTTCTGTGTCATCCAACTGTGCTACACCACTATATATAATTAATCTGGGACAAATATTCGTATAGGCATGCTCTTGTTCCTATTATCTACTTTGAGCCATTGCTACAGTATTGGCATAGGAGGTCATAGATTCATAGAATCACAGAGTTGGAAGAGATAGAATCATAGAATCATAGAGTTGAAAGGGACCGCAAGGGCCATCCAATCCAACCCCCTCCCATGCAGGAAATCTCAATCAAAGCATCCCAGACAGATGGTCATCCAGCCTCTGTTTAAAGACCTCTAAGGAAGGAGTCTCCGAGGAAGGAGTGTGTTCCACTGTTGAACAGTCGTTACTGTTAGGAAGGTCCTCCTAATGTTGAGGTGGAATCTCTTTTCCTGTAGCTTGCATCCATTGCTCCGGGTCCTAGTCTCTGGAGCAGCAGAAAACAAGTTAGCTCCCTCCTCAATATGACATCTCTTCAAGTATTTAAACAGGGCTATCATATCATCTCTTATCCTTCTCTTCAACAGGGTAAACATCCCCAGCTCCCTAAGTCGTTCCTCAGAGGACATGGTTTCCAAACCCTTCACCATTTTAGTTGCCCTCCTTTGGACACACTCCAGTTTCTCCACATTCTTTTAAAATTGTGGTGCGCAGAACTGGACACAATATTCCAGGTGGGGCCTGACCAGAGCAGAATAGAGTGGCACTATTCCCTTGATCTAGACACTATACTTCTATTGATGCAGCCTAAAATCACATTGGCCTTGTTAGCTGCCACATCGCACTGTTGACTCATGTTCAACTTGTGGTCTACTTGGACTCCTAGATCCCTTTCACATGTAGTTTCATTCAGCCAGGTGTCCCACAACCTATATCTGTGCATTTCATTTTTCTGCCCTAAGTGCAGTACCTTACATTTCTCCATGCTGAAATTCATTTTGTTAGCATTGGCCCAGCTTTCTAGTCTATTCAGGTCATTTTGAATTTTGATCCTGTCCTCTGGGGCATTTGCTACTCTTCCCAATTTGGTATCATCTGCAAATTTGATAAGTCTGTCCCCAATTCTGTCATCACAAGGGCCATCCAACTCCTTCAGTTGTGAAGGAGCACGTTAAACTGTCGAACAGCTCTTACTGTCAGGAAGTTCTTCCTAATGTTTAGGTGGAGTCTCTTTTCCTATAGCTTGAATCCATTGCTCTGCGTCCTAGTCTCAGGAACAGCAGAAAATAAACTTGTTCCACCCTCAATATGACATCCTTTCAAATATTTAAACATGGCTATCATGTCATCCCTCCACCTTCTCTTCTCTAGGCTAAACTTATCCCACTCCCTAAACTGCTCCTCATAGGGCATGGATTCTAGACTTTTCACCATTTTGGTCACCCTCCTCTGGACACACTCCAGCTTGTTTAATATCCTTCTTGAATTGTGCTAACCAAAACTGGATACAATATTTCAGGTGAGGTCTGACCAAAGCAGAATGGAGTGGTACTATTACCTCCCTCGATTTAGATACTGTACTAAACTCTTATTGATGCAGCCTCAAATTGCATTGGCCTTCACCCTCTGGATTTTGATAAGCATGCCCTCAGTTCCATCATCCAAGTCATTGATGATGACTTGGATGATTACAGGTTTTTTTAAAAATGTAATTAAATGTATCACCTTCTTGTTTAAGTTTAGACACCTTACGTACTTCCACCCTTGCCTCCATGTTCTGCCTCACCAAGTTTTCATCCTATTAATAGCTGACTATTGCCAAGCTATGTTGTCATGCAAGTTAACTCCCTTTTATTTTGCAGCTACAATGTGGCCCAACACATTATAAACAGAATTTCCTGGGTACAAACGTTATGCTGCCATCTTGTGTTATAATGTGGAACTACAAAATCCTACAAATCTTGGCTTGAGCAATGGATGGGTGAATTCTCTTCAAGATGACACGTTATGCTTGCAGGGGATTTTATAATCCTAAACTGGTGTCATAAAAGGATAATCTCCTCTTGCTACTACTGGATTATCTGCAAGTTTTTTTGTGCTATAGGTGATCCAGACATGCATCAGAGTTTTACTACACCAATTGAGACAAGTCAGGTGAAGTCAGTAGGAAGCTTTTTCCACATTGGGAGAAAAAGAATTGGACTTCACTGCACAATTAAATATTGGTTATCCCAAATACATCAGGAAAATCCACTGCAAACTCTGAAGGAGTCTTCTTCCAAAATGTAACCAGGGATCCTCCCACCCACCCACCCCTTTTTTTTAACCAGCTTTCACGTTTCTTATGATTTCCATTTTGGTGACCAAAATGTATAGACCCATTTTTTTAAACACATTGGAGGCAGCTGGCAAGACAGACTTATCTATTTTACTGTTTTTTGTATGTTTTGTTGTTCATGCATGCTCAGTATGTGATTTTTGAAACAGCTGCTGTTTACCTTTCCTACGCTAGGCATGCACAGATAGTTCCGGTAGATTGACTACAGTAGAATTGTATTCTTTCCCAGCTCAGGCTTTATTGTATTGTTTACTGCAGGTATGTTGCTGAAACCTGACACAAAACTCTCTGCTTGTCAAGATTTCTTTCACCATCCTTTCAATGGCAATGCTGTTTTAAAAAACTTCCAGCTGGAAAGAGGACAAGAAAGAAAACAGGGGAAGCAGGGCAGGTGTAAAAAGGCTTTCTAAAAATGAGCTTCTTTGACAGAGGCTTTGGGGTTTGACAGACGGGTGCTTTGCACCAGCCTGGGCCCAAACTAGGGGTGTGCGGGGCTGAGTGTTTACATGCTCAACAACCCTACCATGCACCCCGGGTGCCATTTTGGCATGCCTCCATACAGATGGAGTGAGCCACGATGATGTCCATGCGGCGGAGTGCCCAAGCAGCGCCATGCCATGCCATGCCATGCCGCAAAGACATCATCATCATCATGTGCGAGCACACCAATGGCACCCCACACGTGGCCTAAAAAGAACCCGCCAGGGGCGGGTTCTTTTTAGGCCACCCAGAGGCTGCAGCTTTTGGTTGCTGTGGCTTCCATCCAATATTAGGGGCAATCCCATTTTGCACCAACATTTCTGTGTAAAACAAAGACAAATACTGTAACTATTTACTATCTCTTGTGTCGATTACTATAGAGGTTTTAGCACGGGAGATAAATAATCTGCCATGCTTTGTCATAACTGCACAGCCCTGCAGCCCAGGTTAGTAGAACAAGGATGATAAGCAGCAGCTGAGACATCTGAGAAACAGGTAAGAGATTTTTGCAACACGAACTCTATGCTCTTCCACCACTTCTTCAGAAACCTGACTAGTCTTGAACTTGATTTATCTGGACTGTGTGAGTGTTCCTGATCCGGAATGAGAGCAAGAAGCAGGATGAGAGAGATCACTTTTTATTTTAAATGTTATAATTGTTGTTATTTGCTTGTCAAATCAATTTCAACTTATGGTGACCTCCAAGAGCCTCCATCATCAACTATCTTACTCATATCCTGCAAACCCAGGGCTTCAATGGCTTCCTTGACAATGGGACAAAACAGACAGCTCTGAAATGGCAGCTTGACGCCACCCCTTTCAGCATTGGATTGGGCCTGCAGCAACCACATGCAATGGGCCTGATCCACCACTTTGCAAGCCCTAAAAGAAGCAGCAAAATGCCACTCCTTTTGAAGTCAGAATAAGGGTACCTTTGCCGTCACAGTGGCACTTTCTTGCACTTCTATTGGCGTGTGTCATCTGAACACCGTGCCAAAGGAGCATCTTGATGCTGCCTGCCATGTGGTTGGTAGGTGGCATAACTCTGGCTGGGGTGGAGTCGGGGCAAGTGTCGTCCAGCGGCCATGCCCCATTCCACCCTGACACCCCTTTTGGCCAGTCTGTTTAGCTCCTAAATCAATCGATCTGTAGTGCAGTTTCCATCTTTTCCTGCTACCTTCCACTTTACCAGGCATTATCATCCCTTTTAAAACATTGTCTCATGATATGTCTAAAATAAGACAGCCTCACTTTAGTCATCTTGACTTCTAGTGAGAATTCAGGCTTGATTTGCCCTAAGACTCATTCATTTGTCATTTTAGCAATCCATAGTAGCCACAGAACTCTCCAGCACCACATTTCAGGTGAATTCATTCTTTGTCAGTTTTCTTCACTGTGCAACTTTCACAACCATACATATAAGCACCAATAATTTAATATTTTGTATTTTAATTATCTTCAGGTTCTTTTAAAAAATGTTTCTACTTGTTTTGTGCACAACTTCAAGATATCATTTATTTATTTTTAAAACATGTATATCCTGCTCTATATTATGGATCTTTGGGCAGTAAAATCAGTTTAAACAATTTAAAAGAATTCATAATTTAAAACAATAAACTAAACACATATTACCCAACTAAAAAGGTTAAAACAGCTTTAAAGCCAAAAACTATGAACAAGTTTAAAATTTAAAACTATGTATATGTACATTTTGAAAAATATGAATTACATGCCAAATGCTGGAAAAGGGATGAAAGGGATGAAATAAAATGCAATTCACAAAAGGGTGTGTGAGAACAATCTCTTTTTCTGTGGGTTAAACTGCATGATACTCTCTAGAGATGCATGAATTGAAGCCAGTGTAAAATCAGAAACAATGTACTGTATATAGGTGGAGAAGGCTGATAAACCTCTCTTGAAGCTGATTTTTGTTTTAAAATTCTCCCTTTATATAAGAAATTAAAATGCAGAAAATTCCCCCTTTATGTTGTAAGAGATAAAAATTAATGTTTTTCAAAATGTGCATGTGCATAATTTTAAACTTTAAACTTGTGCACAGTTTTAGGCTTTAAAGCTCTTTTAATCTGTTATTTGTTTAATCTGTTTAGTTGTTTAGTAAAAGTGCTGCCACATTTATTTTTTCCCCTTCCCCCTTGCTTACTCCTTTTTATGCTACAAGATACTAACATTAGTATAAATTGCATTTTTCTTTTCTGTTCGGCTTCCACGCAAATTGATGTGGGTGTGAATTTTTGAACAAAATCCAACTGGGAAGAGGTATTAAGCCTCTCCCACCTACGTATACTTCATTCTCATCTGTATTTGGGGATACACACCCTTAACTAAAGACTGTACAAAAGAAAAAGGATATTAACCTGCATAATGCATGATCAACAGGTTATGAAGTTTAACTGTTTCCTGTATCTTAGCTTTGTGCAGGAGTGAGTCACTGTTTTTGGCCCTGCAGGCTTTCCTCAAACTTAAATTAATTGCCAACTACAATAATATATATAATACAACTATCATAAATAGCTGCTAATAAAGGCTCACTGCAGGGTTCTCGGGGTTTTGTTATAGCATGGCTGCAATTATTCAGGACCACACTTACAAGTGACTCTTAAAATGCATTTTAATCTCTGAATTTTATTCTATGAGGTCCATGGGTGCATCTACCTTGTAGAAATAATACAGTTTGATGCCACTTAAACTTTCATGGAGACATCCTACAGAGTTGTGGGATCTGTAGTTTTGTGAGCCACCAGCACACTTTGTCAGGGAAGGCTAAAGAACTTGTAAGACTACAAATCCCAAGATTCCATAGGGTGGAGCTACAACTCTACGTGGTGCCAAACTGCATTATTTCTACAGTGTAGATGCACTATGAATATGGGGAATGTCGCACAAACCACAGGCCTTTAAAAATTTAGGGCAAGGGTCATGATTTGTATCTTTCTGGATCCTATTACATTCTATCCTACATCCACAACTATATAAATATGCTTTATGCATGAGGTCTTAATACCAGTCGATACTGAATTTGAAGAAGTGGGTTTTATCCATGAAAGCTCATGCAAAAATAAAAGCCAGTTAGTCTTAAAGGTACTGCCACATTTTCCCACCTTCATTCTTGCTTCCTCTTTTTTATGCTACAAGAGACCAACTTGGGTAATTCTTTGAAAATAACACAGGAATGATACAAAATATGTATACTGTGTTTTAATGAGACCAGGGCCAATATGGGAGGGAGGGATGTGCAGACAGTACTGCCAGTATTGGACAGCAGTAGCTGCTGATTATGCAAGCAGCTAATCCTCCACATGGATCCTGAAGCCTCAGTGATAAGCCAGGTTTTTCTCTCAGTGCGGACACAGTCTTGGTTGTGGAGACAAAGAAACAGGCCCAGGGATGGATGGTATTGGGAACATCTTGTCCAAGGCTCCCCAAAAGCCTGGAACTGCAGGAGAACGGAGGATTAAGCAGTCCTCTTCCACAGGCTCATCTAACGTATGTTAAGTCATACCTCTTACTCTGATTTACACGTTAATGGCGTGCATGTGTGAAAAGAATTCCTTATGTTGTCTTCATATATTTTGGGGAGCGCTAGGAAACACAAAATTTTAACAACAAATATGTTTTAATAATGAAGAATTTCCAATTCAAATGGCTCCGATACACTGACAGAAGCCTGATTAAAATAAGCACCCTTTTTAAAGCTCTCTGAGCAGTGAAACGGAGGAAATATTCCTGTTGGTTGCTCTATCTGTTGCTAAAGTTCTTGGAATTAATTTTGGAAACACCCAAATGATGTTCTCCTTGATGGAACATCCAGATGCAATTTTCAGCACAAACAGAAATATTTTATTCCTACCTAGAGGATTTTAATTCCAGGACACACTGCAGCAAAACAAAAACAAACACACCCTTAGGATGTGTGGTTCTCTAGTTTTGAGTTGGGGCTCTTTGCTGGATGGAAGGGGATAACAGGCCCTTTATGTTAGAGCAGTACCCTTAAAAAGAAAGCAAGCCCATCCAGATCTTCAGAGCCAACAGTTAGCAAAGACACAAAAGAGATCTATGATTAACCAATTGTCTATGGCAGGGTTTCTCAACCAGGGTTCCCTGGAACACTAGAGTTCCATGAGAGGCTTCTGGGGTTCAGGTATAGATATAATATTCATGTAGGTGTTCCCTGAGACCTGGAAATGATTTCAAGGTAAGAAAGTTGAGAAAGGCTGGTCTCTCTTATTATGAAATCTCAATATGTATTGGCCAAATTACCTGCCCAACTTCCTCCATGCTCCCTCCACTCCCTGCTGGTTGGACAGGTTCACATGGATTGAAAATGCTTTCCTAGGAAGTCCTAACCAGTAATAAATGAGGCTTTCTGTTGTGAGAGATCTCACTTTTTTTGCAATAGCTGGGACAGGCCCTTTGCTACAACTTCAGCAGCAGATGGAACTAGAATGCTCGACATATATTCTCAAAAACTGGCTAAAAACAGTCCATCTGGAATATTAATTTCTCATACTGAATAATCCTAGAGGTGGTATGGGTCAAGGAGTGGCACAAAGAAAAGCTATGCTTTATGGTGACTCAATTAAGAAAATAATGCAACTTGACAGATCAAGCTACGTCTCGTAAGCATTTGGATTAATCAGTTATGATGCAATGGGAACAAAGAGCGTATACCTTTTATCTCATGTTGTCATCCATTTACTGGACAGAGAAAGAGCTTGATAGACTGCTAATGCAAGACCAGGTTTTCCTTTTATTGCCACATTGTCAAGGTCAGCACAGGTACTCCAATGTATAAGAGCCATTGCTTATGTCTTAAAACAGATACTGGGGGAAATATATAAAATAAATAAGGAAGGATGTGTGCGTCTGTGTATTACGTGCAGGCACTCACACTCCTCTTAAACATATACTCAGAAGCTGACATGCATGTTGGCTTGCCAATGTCTATTTTCAAAGAGAAACTTGACTGACATTTTAATGAGTATGAGTTTTCCTATCTATGGGGCCATTCAGACTACAGAAAAAACCAGGTTTGAAAGCGATTCTTGCATGTGAAGTTCATATTGGATCCGAATCCATCACAATCCATGTCGGGGCTTGCACAAGGAAATGCCCCATACACTGAGGTATCCGGATTCGGGCTAAAATCCATCTTTTCCCAAAAGACTCGGGTTGCGCGAAATTTGAACTTGCCCTCGATCATGATCGGGGCAAATTAGGGAGGGATTAGGGTCAGGGGGTGGGCAGAGGTCAGAGCGTTCCCTCCCATCATCAGAAGGGAGGGGGAGGAGGGGGAGGAGGAGGAGGAGGAGGAGGAGGAGGAGGAGGAGGAGGAGGAGGAGGAAAGAGCTGAAAAAAGGGGAATCTGGATGCAAAGGGTGACAGGAGGAAAGGGGGGAATCAGGGGTGACTTTTGGGCTTCAGAGGGCTGTCAGAGAGAGGTGGGGGGTGAAGAAAGAGATGAAGGAGGAGGACGAGGAGGAGGAGAAAGGGGCCATGGGAGGAAGGGAGCCATGGAGGGGATCCTGAAACAGAGCAGCAGGAGGAGGAGGATGAAGGAGCTGGGGAAAAGGGTCAATGGGCATCCCCAAGAAAGGAGAGGGTCTGAAGGAAGGAGGAGGAGGAGGAGGATTTCCAGGGGGAATTTGGTTGCGGGGCTATGCTGGGGCATGTAGGGAAATCAGGCTGCTTGTTCTACTTTCACTTCCTCTTGCTCCTGGATTATTATTATTATTATTATTATTATTATTATTATTTGTGTTATATAAGGATGCTACAGGAATGCCTGCGCTGCATTTCCATTTTATTCCCAATTGATTCCATGGGTCTACTTTAGTTGGAACTGACAGGTCACACTCTCTCAGCCTCAGTGGAAGGCAATGGCAAAGCTCCTCTAGCAGGAGGAAAAGGGTCAGGTCAGGTCAGGTCAAAGGCAGGACACGAACGGAGCTCACATCAGGCACCCCCCCCCCTTTTCATAGTTTTTAAAAATTATTTTTGACCAAATATGCGCATGGTTTTTTTTCTTGAGGCAGATAGAGCAGGGCTAGCAGCTTGTGCACTTTCCCTTTTCTCTGCTCCCTTCCAGCAAAGGGGAAATGTTGCGAATGCAAATGTTACAATTCTACAATGCGAATGTTACATATTTTGCTCTTGTCAATTAGGCAATGATACATGATTTTGCTACTGAATTCAGAGGCAGCCCTGAATTGCTTAAAAAAAAAAAGGAATGCATGGCAACTGCATCCTTTACTGGCATTTCTGAGGTGAGCAATTTATTATTATTATTATTATTATTATTATTATTATTATTATTATTATCATTATTATTTCATGTGTAAGAGGCATTCTGGGGGGCAAGGAGTGGGAGATGCATTAGCTTGCATGGGATTGAAAATGGGGACAGGGGCAGATCTGACCCAAATGCCCACATATACACGCAATACACAAAAAAGAGGTTTAAAAAAATTGACACCAGGGCATTTTGTGCATGGCTCTTTAAAAAAAGGAGGGGGGAGGACACCTCCGATGCCCCTGCAAAAACATCACCATGACGATCGCTTGATTGACAGCAGGCACCTTCACAGCAGGCACAGAATGCATTTGATTTAAAATGCCCCTCTTTTTGTAGTGGGCACTTGCTAACGGAGAGATTCGGGGCAGGGGCATCTGAATCAGCCCAGTTCCTTCCAGTTTTTTGATGCCAGTCTGAATGGGGCCACAGATTTTGAGGAAAGTAATGTTTCCCAGCTTTTATAGAGGAAGCAAATATAAAATCAGAGTGACACAGAAATAGCACATTAGCCAGCAAGTGTTGGGGAAATCAAGTGTTGCATATCCTCCAACTGTCAGTTTGGTAAGGATAGTCCCAGTTAATCCTCTGCTATCCCACTTTCTCAGCTGCTTTTAAAGTATCTCCTCCTCCCCCTTTTCTCCTTTGTCTTGCTTCAGTTGCTATAAACTGAATACAGTGTTCAAAAGTAGTTTGTGCTCATTAACTCAGGAAGGAGAAGAGCAAATTACTACCTTTCCTAGGTGTTTTTTTCCTTCCCTTTTATAAGGCCTTCCTAAATTTAGTATATGCATTCCTGAATTTGATGTGAAGTCGAAGGCTTTCACATCTGACATCCATAGTTTTTTCTGGGTTTTTTTGGGCTATGTGGCCATGTTCTGGAAGAGTTTATTCCTGAATTTTTGCCAACATCTTCAGAGAATTCTCTGAGGAAGGTCTTCCAGAACACGGCCACATAGACCGAAAAACCCAACAAAAAACTATTCAAGAGTTTCTCTGCTTAAAATAATAGCTTTGCATGTTCTTTTTCATTAATAACTTTTACCCTCTTGTTTCCTGGCCACTCCATTTTCACAACACTCTAATATCCCTTGGCCACATGTGTCCTACTTTTCATCTGTGAAATGTTGGAGGGATGGAGTTTCTCCCTCACGAGACCCCACTAAAATCAGTATGAAATTCCACAAACTTGGAAAGAGCAAAAAAAAAAACAACTGGAGCTGTTATTTTCTGTGTTCCCAGACTCTATTGCTGACTTTCCTGACCACTATAGAATGAATCCAAAATACAACGCACAGTGTTGGTCCAATACTTTTGCTACTTGAGGTAAAAAACAAGATGGACCCAATCCTCATTCCATATACAGGGTCTGACTTTATTGCCAACTGAACCTTATTGGTGACTTAGGTGTACCAAGTCAGCAACTTCCCACACCCTAAAATTTAAAGACAAAAACCTGAGACTATGAGGTGAGCCCTTGTAATGTCAATAGGAGTGGGACATGGGTAACAACTGCAAAATAATATTTTCCCATGAAATATTAAGCTGGATTCCCTGAATCACCATTTTAACAAATGCAAATACATTACTAGGTATAAAAAGACTGTGGATAGCTGCTTATAAGTTGCTTACTACAGCATACATTTAGCCATACTTTAAGTGCATGGGAATAAAAGAAAGGGAAGTGTTTGATGACTTCAGCAATCTTGCACTAAACTATGTGCCTCTGAACTGCAGACCCAGCCATAGGGAGGGAGTTGCTTGGATTTAGCAAACTACTGATGAAGCACTGGTTGAACCCAGGAAAAATTATCTTCCTTTCCTCGATTTATTATACATTATATTTGCATAATATAGCAATGTAGGTGTGCTGAGTACAGAGAAAACTGACTCACAGACATCCTTCACTAAATCTGTTAAGTGATTAATTATTCTTTGGGAGAATGTAGAATGTGTAGCCATATGCACTTGACCACCTTGATGAATCACAACCACAATCCCATAAAAGGAATGTATAATTGGATCAGAATTGTGCAAGAAAAGAAAAGATGTAATCAGGTACAAGGAATAATCATGATTTGGAAATAAAAGCAAAGCATACAAGTGAAATAGTTGCGGCACTGAAAACACGATTTCATTTGCATCAAATATTTTGTGTGGGGAGGGATGTATCTCATGAGGGCTAATCTGAAACTGAAAATCTGTTCTACTCTGAGTCATTTTTCAGAGTTAACAGCCTAGAAGGAATACATTCCTTTTATAAAATCAAATTTGGAAATCCTCAGTAATTATGGCCTAAATCTGACTGTTAGTCCCAACTGGAGTAGACCTTTCTAATCATTGGGAACATGATGTCAACACTTACATATGTTTCATTGCTTGAATGGGTCTACTCCAATTGAGATTAGCCATTAAATGTGATGAATATTTAAGGTTAATGTGACAAACCTACCTTAAACCAACTACCTCATTCTTTTTCAGAATCACAAAATAAATTATAGGATATTCTCTATGTCTCACCATATTTTACATCGGCATCCAATAAACCTCCAAAGAAGTATGAATAGACAGGGGGACTAAATTGTTGCTGTCACTTTAACTATCCTTTTGGGTTAAGACTGTCAATTTCTGCCTACTGCGATGTTCTTGATTGCTTACCTCCACAAAGGTTATTTATCTAGGAAGGAAGAGAGAACTCAACATTTCAAGTCTCCCAGCACCCTTCTTTTTCATGCTCTGTGAGAGTCAAAAATTGCATCATTAAAATTGTTATCTTGTTATCTTGACCTGTTTTTTAAACACAACACTCATTTTATTTTATTTTATTTTAAAGAGCTGTTTCAACTGTTGTTGTGTGCCTTCAAGTCACTTCCGACTTATGGTGACTCTAAGGCAGTACTTCTCAAATAGTAGGGCGTGCCCCCCCGGGGGGGGGGGGCGCGAGGCTCCGTAAAGATACAGTACTTATAACAATTTTATAGACAAATGATACTATTTACAGTCGCGCGGAGGACGCAAAATGTTTTCTTCTTCCTGGGGGGGCATGACAGAAAATAACTGAGAAGCACTGCTCTAAGGTGAACCTATCATTGGGTTTTCTTGGCAAGATTTATTCACAGGCGGTTTTGCCATTGCCTTCCCCTGAGGCTGAGAGCATGTGCTCTTCCCAAGGTCACCCAATTGGTTTCATGGCTGACATGGGGAATCGAACCTGGATCTCCAGAATCATAGTGCAGCACTCAAACTATTACTGTTAATTATTCTGTTATAAGAACTTGCCAGAGGCAGTCCAGGCTATCTTGTTCCCTGAAATGAAAGAGGAATTGCACCCACAATCTACCAATAATGTGCATAATACTTTAAACCATGCAAGTTATTTTGGCACAAGAGGCAGAAAATCCCACATGCACCCCTCTGGCAGTAAAAACACAAACATTGTGAAGTTGAAGGCTTTCATGGCCAGCATCTATAATTTTTGTGGGGCTTTTTGGGCTATGTGTTCTAGAAGTGTTTGTTCCTGACATTTTACCAGCAGGCATCTTCAGAGAATACTGGCATGGAAGTGAGTGGGATCACACACAGTGTGATCCTGGATTGGGAGGAGTGGTTTCCATGTTAATCTGTGTATTGTTAACATGGAAATCACTTCTCCCAACCAAGGGACAGGATAGATGGATGGATGGATGGATGGATGGATGGATGGATGGATAGATAGATAGATAGATAGATAGATAGATAGATAGATAGATAGATAGATATCCTGTGTGACCGTTAGATATATAAACCACTCTCTTCCATGCCAGCATTCTCTGAAGATGCCAGCCACAGATGCTGTCAAAATGCCAGGAACATTTCTCTTCTAGAACATGGCCATAGATCCCCAAAAACCCACAAAAAACAATAGAAACATTGTCACTTTGCTGCCCTTTTGTGACACTCTAAAACTTCTGTAATCCCACCTGCAGAAAGCTCAGGACTGCATGCATGGTCCTCTTCTTCCCTTTATTTCCTCAAGAGGTATTTTAGGCTGAGAGGCAGTAGGTGTCCCAAGGTCAGCCAGGAAGCTAAATGGGAGAACTGGGATTTAAGACATGTTGTTTTGAGTCCTGGTTCAACACTGTAACCACTGACTGGACCACAGCAGCAACAGCTGTTCAACAGGCAGGGGAAGCTAATCATGGTACAAAACTGCAGAATAAATCCAGTTTGAGATGGCTTTAATTGCCCTGGCTCAGTGCTAGGAAATCCTGGGAATTGTAGTTTATTGTGGCACCACAGCTCTCTTTGACAGAGAAGACTAAATGTCTCCCAAAACTACAGTTCCCAGAATTCCCTAACATTGAGCCTGGGCAGTTAAAGCGGTCTCAAACTGGATTATTTCTGCAGTATGTTTTGGACCCATGTGAAGCTTTCCACATCAGTGCAACTCAGAATGGAGATCTCTGGACCAGTCCCAATCCACAAGTTGTCTCTGAAAAGCTTCCAGAAAAGAATGAAGTAAGGTTTGTATTTTTAACATATTCTATTTTAATTCTTTTAACTTTTTAAATGGTTTAATTGTTTTATAAATTTTATATTTATACATTTTAATGTTGTATTGTTTTTAAATTGTATTGTTTTAAATCTGCTGTTTGCTGCTTTGAGTCCCTATATTGGGAGAAAGGAAGGATATAAGAAAATAACATAATAACAATAGTCAACGGTCACAAATATGGTACCAGTTCTGGCCCCACAAATAGCTTGAGAAACACTCTTTATTGGTGTGCAAAGGAATCTTCTAGCTGACAGTGGTCCCCAATCTGTGCCCTTTAAGAGATGTTGGATTCAGCTCCCAGAAGCCCTAGAAGTTTATCACACGGGGTTTATTCTGTGCAGAAATGGGATTTAAAACAGGAAAATCCCATAAAAACGGGATTGTTTTCATATGACGTTGCACATTAACACTCACAGAAAGTGGACAAACCCCGCAAACGTGGAATCGTTTTCAGATGACGTCGCACATTAAGGCAACGCACACAGAAAGCAGACAAATCCCACACAAGTGAGATCATTTTCACATGACATCGCAGATTAACATGCACAGAAAGTGGGCAAATCACACAAAAGTGAGATAGTTTTCACACAATGTTGCGCATTAACGTGCACAGAAAGTGGAGAAGTCCCACAAAAGTGAAATTGTTTTCACACGTGTATTATTGCACACAAAAAGTGGTCAAATCCCGCAAAAACGGGATCATTTTCACATGACATCGTGGGCATTGAGCATTAATCTGGCATTAACCCTCACAGAAAATGGACAAAATTGGCTGCTTTTTACTTTCGGAATTCTCCCAAAAATAAAACGTGGCCAGTTTTGTCCACTTTCTGTGCGGCTTATATTTGCGTTAATACTCAATGCTTCCAATGAGTCTCAAAACAATCCCACTTTTGCGGGATTTTTCTGGGATTTAAATCCTGTTTCTGCACGGGATTTAGGCACTTAGCCTCCTGTGTGATAATGTTGGCCAATAGTCTGGGAGTCTGGAAGCTGGAGTCCAGTATCCCTTAAAGAGCACAGTTTGGGGACCACTAGTTGAGACTGTGTGGAAGAACTGAGTGAATGAGGTTGTAGCATAAGCTTTCCTAGACTTGGGTCCAAATTGCACTGCAGAAATAATCCAGTTCGAGATCCCTTTAACTGCTGGGGAATCCTGGGAATTGTAGTGTATGGTGGAACCAGAGTTGTCTGATAAAGAAGGCTATTTGAGACCAAATGCACCTGAGGAAGTAGACCTATTAGAGTCTAGGAAAGCTCATGCTGCCAACATCTTTCTTTCAGTGAGTCTCAGTGGTGCAACAAGAGCTCTCTACATTCAGAAGGTGGAAATGTAAGGCATGACCTGGAAAAGGAGGACATCTGGTCACCCTGGGGAACAGAGAAGAGAGCTGAACCTGTTGAAGTTCTGCCTGCCAGGCAGTTCAAGGCAGAGAAGCCCTGCTAGGAAGCATAAGGGGACTGCCTTGCTGGGAGTATCACTGTCCCAAGAAAGAGGGAGGAGGACTGAGGGAAGAGACTTCTTCAGCTCCACCCCACTTTCTGGTTCCCAAACTGAGCCAAAAGCCTCTCCTTCCCTTCCCTCAAGTCACTGCCTGCTGAAAAGTCTCCTCTCAGAGGGAGAAAGGAAGAAGAGAGACTTCTGAAAAGTGGGGCTCAGACTGAAGAGCTAGGAGCCAAAGCCCCTCAGAAGAGGAGCATCCCTCCTGGAGAAGAGGAAGGTGCTGCCTAGAGACCAGGTGAGGCAGGTGAGTGAGGGGCACCTGGCTGCTCAGGGGGAGGCTCCTGGGAAGGAAGGGGATTGGATGATGGTGATGGTGATGGTGATGATGATGATTCCTTACCTGCCTCTCCCCATGGATCAAGGTGGGGAACCACAGCAATTAACAGACACACCATATCAGATTATTGTTGTTGTTGTTGTTGTTGTTGTTGTTTCTTACCTGCCTCTCCGCATGGATCACAGGGGGGAACAACAACAATTAACAGACACACCATATCAGTTAAAACACATCAATTGAAATACATATCCGTTTATGAAAACAATCCACATTTAAAATTCATCATTTTAAACTCACAATGTAAAAATCACCTGGGGAAGTCTGCCAGATTCAGGGAGATGAGAAGATCAACACCTCACTGAAAATATTTAGCCAACATTCATTTCAATTAAACTTCTATATTATACATGGTATGATTAGCTGTTTTAATGTTCGTAACTAAGGACTAACAGAGGTTCTGGATTAAGTTCATTGACATCTATATATAGATGTTATATATTTCATTTTGTAGTACAAGCAAAAATTAATTGAATTGTCTGGAGACTGAAAACGAAAATATTGAAAAAGGTTTCCTGCTTTCTTCTTCTTCTTCTTTTGAAGCTATGCATAAATAGAACTATGTAAAATTTTGAAAGTGTTGCATTCCAGGGTGACCAGATATCCTCCTTTTCCAGGACATGTTCTACATTTTAATCTTCTGTCCTGGAGGAACTTGAAAATGTCTTCCATTTTAAAAATAACTAGAAGCATGAACTTATCTTTTTATGTGTTTTTTACTTTTTTTATTTTAAAAGGTCCAATAATTTTCTCCATTTCGTCACTTTGGTTACACTCACAAAATGGAAATGAATGATTAGCAGAAAAATATTTAATCAGTTTGTGATTCTAATTCTCATTGTGAGCTGCCTTGAGAATTTTGCTAACAGGAGGCATACATAAATCTGTATTAATTCCAATACAGATCTCACAGGAGGAGATGTTTTAAAAGAAAAGAAGAATTCTAGCTATCTTTCCAAAAGAATACATTTAATTTTATCCTGCAGCTTTTCTTTCCTTATCAAATTAATGTAAATCTGTGACACCATCTCAACTACCCCTCAGGGTTACTAAGTGTAATTAAAGCTACCACGTCAAGAACACTGTTACAACATGTTGGAGATCTGAATACCTTGTAAGTCATCCTGGCCTTACCTGTTTTTGGCTTATACTAAAGCACACTATTTCCTTGTAGTATTATACCAACATGGTATGCTTCTGCATGTAGATCAAATCTTAAAAGAAGCAAAAGATATATAATTGGATACATCCAGCTAGTCTACTGGTGAACTATTAACACATATATTCAAGCAACTATGATGAAAATGACAAGGCTGAGCTGACTACAATTAACAAAAAAAAAATGAGATGATTAGCATATCATTCATTCATTACAAGTAGTTAGAATTACAAGAAACAAGCCTAGATGTATTTGACACAAAGTAGAATACAGACATATCTGTATTTGACACAAAGTAGAATACAGACATATCTACATTACAGGTATGTTAGTTTCATGCATGCTTGTCTGTGTGTAAAGTATTTTTATGTCAAAAAAGATCCCAGAATAGCTTACAGATCAATAACAAAAATACCATCTGTGCTATTCTTCCTTCTTCTTTCTAGCCCAGTTCCAATGTAATGAGAGTTAATTGCTTTAAGCCTCCAGCGGACACATTATTTGCCTTTCCTATCATCTTCTCTGTGAAAAGGAGAAAAAAATAGAAAACTCCCAGTTTTGAATAAGAGTTTCTATTATTTCAGAACTCAGAATAAACCAGTTTCTCAACTGAAGCTAGTCAGCAAAGCAAGATCTGAATCCCTGGCTAAGATCAGGAAACACACATGTATCACAGAGCTACTTATCTGTAGCTACATCTTCCAATGCCACACCCCCAAATTACCTTGTACACTGTGCAGCCCCTCCGCAACACAGCAATTTTTATATTGTCAGAGAGTGGAGGGAATCAGTGGGATGTGTTCAGCTATTTTCCTGTAGCTGGATGCACTGCACTGCAACAAGAATACCTCCAGTAGGTCTTTGGGAGGTTTCTGATGGTGATGTCCTTGTGGCATGTCCAGCTACAGGAAAATAGCTGGACACTTGCCTGCTGTTCCCCTGTTCTCTGACAATGTGGAAACAGTCATGTCAAAGTGACCAAAATCTCCTCCAAAACCCACCTTGTAAACAGCAATGTTTGCAAATACCTGAAAAAAAGAAAAAAGAAAATTCTGATGGTATACCATATATATTCAACTATAAGTCAACCCTATGTATATGCGAGGGCAGATTTTGGGGCCAAAATTATGGATTTTGATATGACCCGTGGATAAGTCGAGGGTAAAACTTGGCATGTAAGAAAGGATGTAAAGGATGATGCAAAGGAAAATGATGCCAAAGAACTTATAGAATTTTGGCAGTCATAACAGTTTGTGCTCATTCTAACACTGGATGGATGAGAGAGTAGAGTGGATCCATGCTTCTTTTGGGTGCTCCCAGGATGGACTAAGCTCTTGCCTTTTACCACTCTATTCAGAGAAAGGTGGTGGGTCCTATAAGAGTTAAAGTACAGTACTTACATTGACTCATGAAAAAGTCGACCCAGGTTTTTTGGGTCAATTTTTTGACTAAGATTTCTAGACTTATACATGAGTATATACTGTAAGTCTGACTGATGCCATCATAATTTACCAATTGGCTGTCGGCCCCATGTTTTGATTCTCTGTTGCTAGAACTAACTATAGTGCAAGCAAATAATACTTCTCTGTGTCTGGCTAACTGGAAACTTCAGTTTTATCCAAAACTCAGATTCTTTGACTGCATGCAGAAAAAAAGAGATGTGTGCATTAAACTCAAAGCTCACCACATCTTGTTTAGTGTTATATTGGAATTTTCTTTCTCTCATCCTTTTCAGCTGTAAATGCTAAATTATGATTTGATATTATATGCACAAGCCTTACATATTCCTCTTTTAGTTGTTGTCATGAGGAAATGTTTGGAAGTTGCTGCTTCTACGTTTAAATCAAATAGAACTGACCATTAAATCCATGCCCAGGAAGAGTTCATTAATTTAAACTATGGTTAGCTTAAGCAGCCAGGATCTATCTGTGGTTTATGATGCTGGCTTGTTTATTAACCATGTTTTAAATTAACCAAAGTTCCCTGAGTTTAGATACAATGGGGAATTTTGGCTAGCTTAAATGCCAAAGAGATCAGCAGATGATAATTTAGGGTGGTGCATGAGGGGAAAGGCATGGAGGAGAAATAAGAATGCAGTTCCCAGTGTTTTCATCTTAATAATCTAAGCAGACTTCAACATTAATAATAGCATGCCTTCTCAAAGAATTATTTCAATAAAAGCAAAACAGAATAAGATGATGGAACTAATATTAGTACTTGAGGTGCGGTACAGACCTCCCAAAAAGGAAGACCTGCTGGTTCCTTTTTCCCCCCACAGGGAAGCCACAGCTGCCAAACTACGCGGCTTCCCTGCAGAGGAAAAAGAACCCGTGAAAAGTGGGTTCTTTTTGCGCTGCCATTGTAACGCCTGAGTGCACCAATGGCGCACTCGTGACATAACAAGTGTGGTGTGACATGTGGACGCTATGCGTCCATCACGTAACAATGGCAGTGCCCGTATACATGGGATGCCGCCATTGTTACGGTGCCACGCCGTACTAGGGTTAAGTTTCATGTGGTTGCCACGCAGTCCCTTAACCCTAGTACACCGGCAGCACGGCACATTTGGCATGGCTGTACCACACCTGAGTGATGCAAAATTCTGAAGTCATTAAGTCCTATCTGCACAAACTATGTTTAAATAACCTTCAGAATGCTTGTTTATCAATGCCTCCTATTAAAGTGTTTTAATTCTGTTTTGGTCTTTTGAATAAATAAAATCACAGGCTAGAATCCTGTATCAGCTACTAAGGGGTGGAACAGATGGGCACAAAAGAGAGGCCTGAGTCCGCTCCACCCAGAAGTGGGTCAGAACCGTGCTGTCCACAAGGTGGGCTGTGGACACAGGGGTTGACCGTAACTGCTAGGAGCCAGAGTATCCTGGCTCCTTTTTGCTCCAGTCTTAAGGAGTAAGAAGTGTGGCTTCGGTGCAGCTTCTGGCCACTTTGAAGGAGTGCATTGTTAAAACATCATGCCTCCAAAGCATCTGGAAGCCACTTCATTTGGTCCATCTATTCGAGCCCTATATATACTTAACTAGTAACCTTTCCTGGTCTTATCCCCTAGAATGTGACGGAAACATGATTCACCGTAGGCTGGCAGAATAGACCTCCTTCTCAATATTATTTTAAATTCTTTTTAATGGAAAGGTAACAGCTGATGTCCATAAAAGTTGGAGGTGGGAGTTGTGAATATGAAACAATTCCCTAGATTAATCCATCCATAACTCTTTTCTATTCATGATCACTTTGTTGTTGTGTGCCTTCAAGTTGTTTCTTACTTACAGTAACCCTAAGGTGAATTTACCATGAGGTTTTCTTGGCAAGATTTGTTCAGAGTAAGTTTGCCATTGCCTTCCCCTGAGGCTGAGAGAGTGTGACTAGCCCAAAGTCATCCAGTGGGTTTCATGGCCAAGCAGAGAATCAAACCTTGGTCTCCAGAGTCCAACCCTCAAACTGCCATGTCATACTGGCTCTCATTTTATGGCCCATCCATGGAGTTTTCATGATGTGATTTGTTCAGAGGGAGTTTGCCTTTGTCTTCCTCTAAGGCTGAGAGCAAGTAACTTGCCCAAGGTCATCCATTGGATTTCCATGGCTTAGCAGTGGCTCATACCCTGCTCTCCAGAGTCATAGTCCAACATTTAAACCACCACATCATGCTGGCTCCTTAGTTAGTCATACTTTTGACACTACTGTCATGATTGTAACCCCCCCCCTCCAACTCCATCAGCTCCATGGTGAGAAGGAGGTCCATTCTTTCAGCAGTTGACGTGCAGGTGTAAACTTAACTAAGAAGCTGATACAGGAGTCCGGCCACAGCACTTACAAATATGTGTAACTGCTTTTCTAGAAAAGATGGGGAGGAAAAGAAAATAAATTTCCTGTTAGTCCTTCCAATTACATTACTTTCCACTAATTTTTGTAATTTTTATTATGAAATGAAATAATGTATCATTTGTCACATTCTTTTTGTCTTACTAGACTAAAGGACAGAATCAGCCATGGACTGGGGATCACTCCAAGCCATTTTGGGAGGTGTCAACAGACACTCTACCAGCATTGGAAAGATCTGGCTCACTGTCCTCTTCATTTTCCGTATCATGATCCTTGTGGTTGCTGCAGAAAAAGTCTGGGGAGATGAGCAGCAAGATTTTACTTGCAATACTCTACAACCTGGATGCAAAAATGTCTGCTATGATGAGTATTTCCCAGTTTCTCACATTCGACTTTGGGCTCTCCAGCTTATCTTTGTCTCCACTCCTGCACTTTTAGTGGCAATGCATGTCGCTTACAGAAAGCATGGGAAAAAAAGGAAATGCAAACCTGGAGATAAAATTGATATTGAAGAGCTGAAAAACCAGAAGTTTCATATTGAAGGTGCCTTATGGTGGACATACACCAGCAGCATCTTCTTCCGAATCATCTTTGAAGTTGTTTTCATGTATATGTTTTATTTCATATATAGAGGGTACAAAATGCCTCATGTAGTAAAATGCAGTGGTTTTCCTTGTCCAAATACAGTGGACTGTTTTATTTCCCGACCCACTGAGAAAACTGTATTTACCATATTCATGCTGGCCGTTTCAGGCATCTGTATACTGTTAAACGTACTTGAATTGTCTTATCTGATACTAAAGTTTTGTATAAGAAAACCTAAAACAGGAAAACTGCTGCCTAGTCATTAAATGTTTACATATCCATGTATCTAATTTTGAATTAGTTATCAAAAATATCAGCAATATCTCCAGGCTCCAGAAAAAAATATTTGATGGGTTTTTTAAACAGTCATAATTCAAACCTTGCTGTAGAATAGTACTGAAAATCGTCGTGAACAATATGCCATATCCACAATAAGAACAGGAGATAATATGTGATCCTTTCATAAACATGGAGGAATTATCTTGAACAAGACAACATTCACGTTCAGATTTATTGCCAGAGCATTTGCTGTGATAAAACGTTATAAAAATTATGGCTAGCATTTTGTTAGCTAGTCCCAACTAAAATAAACCTATAATCAATTGTTGAATGATAAATCATTAATGACCCATTAATTGAATGGGTCTATTCTTGTCTGGACTAACTACAGCATTTAGGTCATTTTCTTTCATTTCTTAAAATTTCCTTTTATTAAGATGTAAATATGTACAAAATTGCACTTGAAGATGTTTTGTTATCTGCATAGACATGAAACTGAAAAAATGTCCACTATTTTGTGAAATAAAGTTTTTAAAAATATATATATATATATAAGTCTTAGTTATTTTTATTGGTTAAGCAATTTTTTGTGGCTACACTATTTTTATTGGCTATACTTTCAGATTCTCTCTTTCTCTCCAATAGTCTACAATTCATAGAATAACTAACGATAGCAAATATATGCATTCTAATTCACCTGCTCATGAATTAAGAGGTTTAAGCACTATCCAACAGTAACAACTCTGTGCACTCATATGCAGATCATCACATATAAAACTCTGGAAGAGAAATATCATATTAAATGGAAGCCACAGGCTTCCAGTTGGTCAAGACAAACTATTTTAAAATTTTAGTTTGTGTTTGGCAGTACAATTTAAACAACCTATCATTTCTTATTTATGGCAACCCTAAGGTAACCCTGTCATAGGGTTTTCTGGGGCTGAAAGTATGTGACTCACACAAGGTCACCCAATGGGTTTCCATGACCAACTGTGAATCAAAATTCAAAATGACCTGAATAGACTAGAAAGCTGGGCCACAGCTAACAAAATGAACTTCAACAGGGAGAAATGTAAGGTACTGCACTTAGGGCAAAAAAATGAGCATTGTTCACTGGGGTTGGAAAAAAGGTTTGTGCGTAGGATTCTGTTCTTAAAAACCTGCCCATCATTCTGCACTGGGAAATAATGTGTCAGAAATTAGATGCCATTTAGGTAGAAATAATGCTAGTGCTTTATGAGCAGTCTGAGGAAAACATGCAAATGTAAATCAGGATTAAGTAAAACAGGTAACCCAGTCTCAGTGAGAACATCCTTAATCCAGCTATGACAAACAGGAACTTTGATGTTTTTCATGCTTGTACTTGTTACATCTGTGACTGTGTCTTTGACAGCCAAGAGAACAGTCAGTGACCAAAACTCCAAGATTGCAAAATATTTGATTTGTATTAATGGCAAGTGAATTAGTGACAAATTCTGATAGTGAAAAGAGATTCCACCTGAACATTAGGAAGAACTTCCTGATGGTAAGAGTTGTTCAACAGTAGAATATGCTGCCTCAGAGTGTGATGGTGTCTCATTTGGAGGTTTTTGTAAATCGAGGGTGGATGGTCATCTGTTGGAGGTGCTTTGATGTAGATTTCCTGCATGGCAGAGGGATGGACTATAAGGCCCTTCTGGTCTCTTCCAACTCTATGATTCTATTATTCTGTAGCATCATCCAAAATCCACAAAACAGTGATACCTTTATTGGACCAACCAAAATGTTGCACAAATCCAAATAATCTATACTATATGAATTTTCTGTGCAAGCTGCTTTGGGATTTCCACTGCAATCCATGGGGTTTTGTTGTTGTATGTCTTCAAGTCGTTTCTGACTTATGGTGAGGTTATCATGGGGTTTTGTTGGCAGGTTTCTTCTGACAGAGTTTGCCATCGCCATCCTCTAATGCTGAGAGAGTGTGGCTTGTCCAAGGTCACTCAGTAGGTTTCTGTGTCCAAGCCAAGATTCAAACTGTGGTCTCCAGAGTCCAACACACTACATCACGCCGGCTTTCTTCAATGGGACCAAGGAAAATCAGAAGTGGTAGTCTTTAAATTCATTCAGACTACAAATACTCAAATTACTTTGGATTAGCTAGATACATGCAATTACCCATTTGACCTTTAGATAATTTGACTACTGCCATTGTCAGAATTTATGCTTACTGATTCAAAATAGGTATTTGCCAGTTTGAGATGTTTTGGCCTAAAACTCCCAGAATTCCCTAGCAAGCCTAGCCTGTGGTGATCCTGGTTAGGGAATTCTGGGAATTGAAATTTTAAAACTCATGGTATTTTTCAGTTCTGAAGACTAGTACAGCTGTATCACAGATTGCAATACTACTCAGAAATGCACCTCTGGCTCAGATTATTGTCCAAGCAAGCCTGCCTTCCTCTCTGGTTTCTAGAAAGCTGCCAAGATTCATTCCAGGTTCATTCATTCATTCATTCAGGCCACCTGGAAATTAATTATCTTATATATGACACAGCTTATCATGGAGCATGAAATACATCAGCCTAGAAACTAAGCTTCTCTGGCATCTAAAGTTACATGCTGAATTTGGAAGGAGAATTCCAACATCACCCTCCCAAATTATTCACCCTCCGCTACATATATCTGAAAGAAGTGATGATACTAGGAATTTCAGAAGAATTGGGAGGTTTTTAAAGATATTTAAATGGCTATTTTCACTGACTCACGAAGTCCAAGGGCATTTGCCCTTCCCTATATACAGTATATTCTCTTGCTGTGAGAAAGATGCTCAGGATAATACATTGCAAAGTTAGTGTTAGTACTGAGATAATTATCCTTTACAAGCAATGGGACGTTGAAGTTAATAAGAAAGCCTTCTGCAGATTTTAATTGTTGTGGATTGCTACCTAGAAATGCTGTTGGTATGAGAGTAACTATGGCATTTAACATGTTCAGACTGGGGGGTTATTTTATTTTTTTAATTATCGCCTTGGGTACATACAAGTAAAAACCTTATATCATAATTGCCCTGTTCACAATTTATAACGGAATTAATCCCCAAGCTTATTTTTTACAGATCTTCAGGATCCAGTTGATCATGACATAACCTTTGAACAAAACGTTATCCTACTTAATAATGTGTTGTATAATATTAACTAGAATATTAAGATAATGTTTTTATTGAGTGGTATTTATGTAGTAAATGAAATTTGTGGTGTAAATAAAGTTGAAAAAAAATAATGTTTTTTGAAAGATGTTAGCTGCATCCCTGCGTTTACAGTTAATTTCTGTAAGATTATATTGAGGAAACATCAAGGAAGAGGCTCACTTTTTCTTAGGGGGAAAAATGATTTTAAAAAGAAAATATTGCATTTAGAGAGGTTTTCACCAGAGATGTCCTTTTAGTTCCACTGTAATTTATTTAAGCCATTCCGAGAAATTGTATTTGGTATATTGTATGAAGCTCCTAAAAGTTCCTTCCTGTAAGAAAGAATTTCTTAACTGTCTTTTCTTTTCTTTCTTTTTTAAAAAAGTATAATTAATTATATTTTTCAACATAAAATTGAACCAGACAGCTGTAAAAATGGAATACATTTGAAGATCATGAAATCAAGCTACTTTTTCCCAGCCAGCCACAAAATCTAAATTATAGTGCACTACAGTTAAGAGCAGGAGCAAATAAAGCGCTATTTGGAACTGGATACATGGCTGCAATGAGATGTACCATTGATCCAGTTGCTATCTCATTGACAGAAAGCATAAATACAATGAAGAACTGGAAGGATTTCCTTGGAGGGAGACACATGGGACGCTGTGGAAGATTCTACATCAGTGAAACAGCAGGAAGACATTTGCTGTGGTCCAAAGGCAACCTGAAGAGTGCCATCTTAGGGATGTATCACTAGAACCTTTTAAAATGGTGATGATGGTTGTGATGACAGACATTGTCCAAATAAAGGATTTATTTTATCCCCTTTCACTCCTTATTTTATATACAGCTTTATAAGAACTTCATGTAAAATCCTTCTTACTGCTAGTATGCTCTCATAACCTTCCTCCTGCTGCATCACTGCATCTCACCACTTGGATTCCTTCTGTTGCTGCTGTTGTTGTGTTCCTTCAAGTCACTGCTGACTTATGGCAACCCTAAGGCGAACCTATCACAGGGTTTTCCTGGCAAGTTTCTTCAGAGGAGGTTTGCCATTGCCATCCTCTAAGACTAAGAGCATGTGACTTGTCCAAGACCACCCAGTGAGTTTCATGGCTGAGCTGAGAATTGAACCCTGGTCTCCAGAGTCTTGGGAGTTTATCAGACAAGGGAAATTGGAAGTATAATCCAATGGCAATCCGAACGCAATCATGGGGTTTAACATTATTGCGTGATAGACTACCACCATTGGCAAGCTATTTTCAGGCAATAGGAAGTCAGTTCGAACGCAATGCGCATTCACGTAAATTCGTTGAACTAGCGAATTCACATGAATGCATTCTGGCCCCACTTTCTTTTCATTCGAAATTAAGAGAAATTCCTCCCATGTGATAAACTCCATAGTCCAACGCTGAAACAACCACATCATGCTGACTCTCAGATTGTTTTTAGAATAAAGCAAAAGTACACTGTTCTCAATTAAGCTGTGACTGCATTAGCAGTATCATCATCATGCCTGATTTTAGTTAAATTATCTGAGCAGTGCTCTAGGTAGGAAAACAGTGCCAAAATTTTGTTTTGTTTTGTTTTGTTTTTTAAACCACCAAACTTACAAATGCCTAATATAAAAACTTGTAGTTACCAATCTAAAATTGGACTGGGCTAATCTCTTCAATTTATTCTGCACCTCTAAAATTTACATGCAGTTTTGTTAAAGTTATAGCTATGTTTGCTTGTCCAATGCAAGGAGGACTGGTGAATCTGGTTGCCAAATCTTGTTTCAAATTCATGTCTGGGATCAGAATGCACTGACTCTAGATCAATCCAGACTGAACCAGGCTGAGATCCAAATCACCAGATCAGGTTCTAAACCTAATCTGAGAGTCCATGCATAGTCCCAATATAGAAATTCTTAGCAATGGCTAGTCAAACTGCTGTAATACTGTAGCAACCAATAGACAATATCTTTCTACATTATAATGTATATTTTATTTATAGTTACAATTCACCAGGTAGTAAAAGAAAATCCTTATTTTTGTCTGTCTCCATATACATAAACCAGATTTGTCAAACTTGCATTCATAGTTCTTTATCACAACCACAATGGCAAAATTTTGCTTCTTGTTTTTTGTTTTTTTTTAAACTGGAAACTGAATCCTGGGATTCTCCCAGTTGCTTTGTGGTGACTTACTACCTTTTGTTGATAAGGTACAGTTTCATTCTGTACAAACATGTTACATAACCTTAGAGAAACTACTCAAACTTGCTAAGCCTATGTGGTTTTATTTAAGGGAATTATGTACATAGTACTGAAAACAATAACTCAAACAACTCCAAAGTTTGCATAATAATTCTGTCTTCTCTTATCATTATGTTTAAACATTAGTTTTATTGCTTTAGTCATTAGTTAATGTTTACACTATATCTTATTCCAAAAATGGGTTATAAATGGGAGAAATATCTTACTGGGGGTCAGTCAGCCTTGCTTCAGGAAAATAGCTACTGAAGCGGAAGAAGAATTTTAATTACATTTTATTCCAATGATATGGAAGCAGAACTTCTCTTTTAATTAACCGGACCCTCCCTGACACGCCCCCTTTGCCTCCTCGCCGGACCACCGCCACCACCAGAGCTGCGCCTTCTTCCGGGCGGCCTCCTCCCGGGGTGTTGGAGGTGCGCATCTGCGCACCGCCCCGGGAGTGCCGCCCACAGACTGAGGAGCACCGCAGCGGGACTCTTTTGGGACTCTTTGGCCTTGGCGTTTGGCGGCCAGAGTGCGTGCGGGGCCTTTAAGGGACACCTGGGGGGAAGCCAGGGAGGAGCCCGCCAGGTGAGAGCGGCGGGTATAAAGCCGGTCAACCGGAGCCTCCCTGACACGCCCCCTTTGCCTCCTCGCCGGACCACTGCCACTGCCAGAGCTGCGCCTTCTGTCGGGCGGCCTCCTCCCGGGGTGTCGGAGGTGCGCATCTGCGCACTGCCCCGGGAGTGCCGCCCACGGACTGAGGAGCACTGCAGCGGGACTCTTTTGGGACTCTTTGGCCTTGACGTTTGGCGGCCAGAGTGCGTGCGGGGCCTTTAAGGGACACTTAGGGGGAAGCCAGGGAGGAGCCAGCCAGGTGAGAGCGGCGGGTATAAAGCCGGGCAACCGGACCCTCCCTGACATGCCCCCTTTGCCTCCTCGCCGGACCACCGCCGCCGCCAGAGCTGCGCCTTCTGCCGGGCGGCCTCCTCCCGGGGTGTCGGAGGTGCGCATCTGCGCACCGCCCCGGGAGTGCCGCCCACGGACTGAGGAGCACCGCGCAGCTTTTTATTGGGTTAGGGAGGCTTTGGGTTAGCCCGAGAGCAGAGGATGCCTGGGGTGGCTAACTTCTGCTCTTCAAATGGCCATAGAGGGGTGGGGGGAGGTTGTGGATGTGGGGGATGCATGGGCTGGGGAGGAAAGGGATAACATCATTACGAGCGGAGCTCCTATCGAGGTAGTGTGGGGCAGGGGGAGGTATGGCGGTGGGAGAAGGGACTTGCGTTCCAGGGGAAGGAGAGATCGATGCATCATATCTATCTCTCCTTCCTGTCCCCCTCCCAACCGTAGGGACCTGAGGGTCGCTCCAACCATGCCACAAACCCTGTCGCTGCTCCTGTGCAACGCCAGATCAATAAACAACAAGACCCACATCCTCCACGACATGCTGGAGGAACAAAAATGTGATCTGGCTTGCATTACCGAGACCTGGCTTGGGCCTGAAGGGACGCTGTGTGGGCTCAGGCCCTGCCTGCCGGGTTCTCGGTGAAGGACCAGCGCAGGTTAGGTGGGCGGGGGGTGTGTGGCCTTGATACATAGGAACACTGTGTCCCTCACCAGGAACCACATCCGACAGACGTCCTATATCGAGTGTATTTACCTGACCCTAAAGGCTAGGGACAGTCTAGGGATTCTACTGTTGTATCGGCCACCCCGTGCATTAGTGGACTCCCTTAACGAGCTGACACAGCTGGTCGCTGAACTGATATTGGAGACGCCCAGGCTACTTGTCCTGGGTGACTTCAATATCTCCCTCACGACCAGCTATGTTCCATCCGGTGCGGCTCGGGAATTCATGGATACCATGACGGCCATGGGCCTGTCCCAGCTGATACAGGGTCCTACGCATTGTGCGGGTAATACTCTCGATTTGGTCTTCTGTTCGGATGCGGAAAATCCGTGGGCGGAAATAGCTAATGTTTTCCCCTTGTCATGGACGGATCATTTCCTGGTAGAGGTGAAAATCAAGGTCTCTACCCAGATCCCCCCCGGGGGTGGCGGATCTATTAGGATGGTCCACCCTTGAAGGCTGATGGAACCTAAAAGGTTCCAAGAAGCTTTAGAGGGGTACATGGTTGGAAGTGACGGCGATTCTGTTGATGCCCTCACCGGTATCTGGAATACCGGTCTCTCTAGGGCTATACACAGCATCACTCCCAAGCGCCCTCTCAGGCCTGCTTCCAAGTGTAAGCCCTGGTATACGGAAGATCTCCGGGCAAGGAAGCGGGAACTGCGACGGCTAGAGTACCGTTGGCGGAAACACCTTTGCTTAGACGACAAGGCTCTCTTAGACCAACTGTTAGAGGACTACGGAGAGGCAATGCGAGCAGCAAAGAATTTGTTCTATGGTGCTCGTATTGCGTCCGCAGAGTCACGTCCAGCAGAGTTGTTCAGAGTGGTCAGGGAGCTAACTCAGTTCCCTCCCACCCTGAACCAGATCCTTGAACCTTCTAAGGCCTGCTGTGACCAATTTAATGACTTTTTTGCGGATAAAACCTCTCGCATAAGCGAAGGTCTTAATGCTGACATTCAAGCAGAACCTAGAGGTATCCAGAGCCTCTGTGGACTCTATTAAACTGGATCGGTTTGAGTCGGTGAGTACCGAGGACGTGGACAAGATCGTCGGAAGTGTTCGGAAGACAACCTGCTCTCTCGATCCCTGTCCCTCATGGCTAGCGGCCCAGGGGGGGACCGGCAGTAACTTTATTGTTACGCCAGATTATTAACACATTTTGAGGGAAGGGCAATTTCCATCAGAATTAAAATCGGCCATTGTAAAACCTATATTTAAAAAGCCCTCCCTCGACCCCCTGGTACACAATAATTATCGGCCAGTTTCGCTGCTACCATTCTTGGGTAAGGTGATCGAGAGGGCGGTTGCGATCCAGCTTCAGACGGTCTTGGATGAAACTGATTATCTGGACCCATTTCAAACTGGCTTCTGGGCGGGTCACGGGGTTGAAACGGCCATGGTCGCCTTGGTCGATGATCTCCGTCTGGGCATCGACGGGGGAAGCGTGTCCCTGTTGATGCTCTTTCGATACCATAGACCATGGTATCCTTCTGGGGCGTCTGGCAGAGGTGGGAATCGGGGGCACTGCGCTCCAGTGGTTCCGGTCCTACCTCTCTGGGAGGTCCCAGATGGTGCAGCTGGGAGACGTGTGCTCCGACGAGAGGCCCCTTGAAACCGGGGTCCCTCAAGGAGCCATTCTGTCTCCCATGCTATTTAACATTTACATGAAACCACTGGGAGAGATCATCCGGAGACATGGGGCGCGGGGTTATCAGTACGCTGATGACACCCAAATTATCTTCTCTATGTCTCCGACTGATGCAGTGACTGAGGATGGCATCTCTCCTCTCGAGGCCTGTCTAGAGTCAGTAATGGGCTGGATGAGGGAAAACCGACTCAAGCTGAATCCAGAGAAAACGGAGGTACTTGTGATAGGTTCCCCTGGTCCAGGAATGGCGGTGGTTCCACCTGTCCTGAATGGGGTCACGCTCCCTGTGAAGGACTCCGTACGCAGTTTGGGGGTGCTCCTTGACTCGTCGCTTCACCTGACTGCTCAGGTGAATGCGACGGTCAAGAGCACCTGTCATCAGCTTCGGCTTATTTGCCAGATGCGTCCATACCTGGCCCAGAGGGACCTAGAAACTGTTGTACATGCTCTGGTAACCTCGAGACTGGATTTCTGCAACGTACTCTACATGGGGCAACCCTTATACCAAACCCGGAAGCTTCAAATGGTGCAGAACATGGCAGCCAGGCTGGTCACTGGCGTTTCCAGGGCCAGCCATATAACACCTGTGCTGAAAGATCTCCATTGGCTGCCCATCCGCTTCCAGGCTCAATATAAGGCGTTGGTGATTACCTATAAAGCCCTAAATGGCTTGGGCCTAGGATTCCTGATGGACCGCCTCTTCCCGTATATCCCGTCCCGCACCCTCAGAACATCTGGGCAGCAATTACTGAAGGTGCCTGGGGCCAGGCTTTCCTCCACCATGAAGAGGACATTCTCCATCGCTGCCCCGGCCCTTTGGAACACGCTGCCCACTGAGCTCCGCTCATCAACCTCCCTGGCCCAATTCAGAAAGGATTTTAAAACCTTTCTGTTCCAACAAGCATTCCCTGATTAAAATCCTGTGGGCCTCCCTCCTCTTCCATGGCCAAGAGGTTGGGCTAATGGGGCTTTTAGCTTGTTATTTTATTGTATTTACCTGTTTGATTGTTTTTTTATTGTATTGTATCCACATTGTTTTAATATATGCTGTGAGCCGCCCTGATCTTGGGAAGGAGCGGGATAAAAAAATAAAAACTTTATTTTATTTATTAATTATATATATCTGAAATGAGTTGGCCACATAGTACTGCAAAGGAGGAACACTCAGTCCTAACACTCCATTTTTAAAAAGAAAGACATATTCCATAAATGACAGAAATGTCTCTTGCAAGGAGAAAGGATAAGTCTTTCTGATGACTGCCTTCTTTTTGTTAACTGGCGTCAAGGATGAGAAATTTGTAGCCCTCCAGATGTTGAGAAACTATTACTCCCATCATCCCTCATCAGAGGGCCAGACTGGCTATGGTCTTTGAGAAATGGAGTTCAACAATATTTGGAGGGTCCTGGGTTGTTGTTGTGTACCTTCAAGTTGTTTCCAACTTATGGTGACTCTAGGGAGAAACTATCACAAACTTTTAATAAAGAAGTGTGGCATGGAAAGGAGGGGTTGTGTTCCTTGTCAGCAGAGATGCCACAAGCATCACAAATGCCCATCAAGAGCAAGAAGCAGAATGCAGAAAGGTTATTCTTTGGGATTACCTTCTGGGAGTTTTAGTTTGAAAAAGAAACTTTCCCAAGATCTGATATCTACCAGAAAACAAATAAATTCCTTTTCAGAATCAGTCTTCTTATAATTTAATATTATTTATCATTATTTATTATTTAAACGATTCATCACAGATTACCACATACAGTTTTGAAAATTATAGTGTAATCACTCTTTATTATTTTCTTCCCAGCTACTGATTTCTAATTTTGATCAGATTTCTTTTTGTAATACAACCTCAATATGTCAAATAGTCATACTGCCACCTGCTGTTTATTAGATATGTGTGTAACATTACATCCAAACACATAGCAAGTTATGCAGAGCTACAATCCAAAATTCATCACTAGAGAGCATGTCCTATTAAATATAAGCTTACTACTGTATCAGTAGGCACAGGACTGCACAACAAAATAAAATATTAATCTGCAGTACTTATCAATTGTTTTCTTCAGAGTGGAAATTATCAATTAAAAATTTAACAGATAATAATTATATGGATACCTACTCAGAACCACATCATTTGCATCAGATTAGATTTATCACCCCAGTAAGTGGGTACAGGATTTATTTTAAATTATTTCAAATAATGAAAAGATAATTTGTGTATGTGTATGTCTGTCAGAGGTATCATTCTGAGGCTATTAACCCCAAATTCTGACATTTGGCATGGATGTTAATGGGACCATAGAGATGTCCATAGGAGGACTTGTTCATCTGTTTCTTTTAAGATTGTTGATTACTTTTAATCGATTTAAATTTATCTCCAATACCCGGAAAACCATCTTCAGTAACTTGATAGTGGATTTTCCTAACCAGTGCATAGTTTTTCAGTTCATACAAGTCTGAAAGTTGGACAAGATAGTTCAAGGGACAGAATTATAGCTCTGCTCCCTGAAGGAACCAGAACTTACAGTATGTGATTTTGGAAGCTAAGTCTTGGTTAATACTTGGAGACCACCAAAGAGTACTAGGTGCTGTAGGCTATATTCAAATGAAGGCAATGGCAAACCACCTCCGAGTATTTCTTGCTAAGAAAGCCCTGTGAAATTGAGTTTTCCATTTCCCAAAAGATCTTATATATTTCTTAGGAATGAAGGTAGATCGTGATTAAAATTTCACTCTGCTACATCTAAACTAGCTAAGCACAAGTGCACACACCATATGTTCATCTATATACCTCTAATCAGAGATTGGAGTTTGATATTTAATGTAGTTTGACAATACTTAAACTGCCATGCTCTGGACCTCTGGGATCTGTAGTTTTGTGAGCTAGTTAACTTTCTCTATCAGAGAGCTCTGGTGTCACAACAAACTACAAATCACAGGATTCCATAGGATGGTGTCAAACTGGATTATTTCTGCAGGGCAGATGCAGCCCATGCAACACAATGTCTCAAATAAATTATATTGTTCACCAAGGGATCGGTTGCCTAAATATGGTTGCATCTCATGAGTGTGGCTATGTGGAACGTCTCAGGCATTGAATCAATGGGCACATCTATACTGTAGAAATAATACACTTATTGACCACTTTAACTATTATGGCTCCGCCCTTAAGAATCTTGGGATTTATAGATTGTTGTGCCACCAGCAATCTTTGGCAGAGAAGGTTAAAGACCTTGTAAACTAAAAATCCCAGGATTCCATCAAAAGCTATAACACTTAAAGTGGTGCATTATTTCTACAGTGTATATGCTGTTGTTGATGATGTTTCCAACTTCCGGTGACCCTAAGGCAAAACCTATCATGGGGTTTTCTTGGTGAGATTTGTTCAGAGACATCAATCCATTCAAAGACAATGAAACAAGATTTGTTGTTTTACCAGGATCAAAGCTGAGGTATCTGAGGTGAATCAAATATCTATTGACAAGCTGTTTTTGATAGTTGTTTCCAGCAATCACTCTGTGCCTCCTCTAATCTTTTCTACAGATGCTTATTTTGGATCAGGAACAGCTGCAGATGGATCCCTCTTATCATTAGGTTCAGATTTTAGATGTTTGCCTCAGTACTGAACCAGTTCCCAAACATCCATTCTTGTGGTTGTGTCTGCTGCCTCATCAGAGGGAGGCACAACAGTGACACACACACACCCCAGCTGATGTTTTCCTTGCAAAATAAAGGGGGGGGGGTGAATTAACCTGAAGGCAATTCATCTTTTTAAATAGAGCACAAGTTACATCTGCATGGTTTAGCATTTTAAAACAAAAGTTTTCAAAATTAGAATGGTGTTCTGGTCATATCTGGATTTCTGTTTGTTTTTGTTTTTGTGTATGTGTGTGTGCATATGTGTGTGTGAGAGAGAGAGAGAGCTGAGAGGTGGCCCCTGGACTTGGCGAAGTTACCACTGTAGCCTTGGAAGTTCACCCTTCTGTGGGTCCCTCAATCTTCTATGTAGGTGGTAGGGCCTCCACCCTTGTGAGTTGTTAAATGAACTTGGCCAGAGACACAACACCATTTTATGTGGAGTTCTGCTTTGTCTGAGCCATACATAAACAGCATACCTTACCATCAAACTCACACGTCTGCTCCTTCAGAAGAGTACAGTGGGTCCTTGATATCCGCTGGGGTTTGGTTCCAGGACTCCCCTGGATACCAAAATCCGTGGATGCTCAAGTCCCATTATATACAATGGCATAGATAAATGGTGTCCCTTACATGAAATGGTGAAATTAAGGTTTGTTTTTGGGAATGTATACATTTTTAAATATTTTCAAACTGTGGATGCTTAAAAAAATCTGTGGATACAGAGGACTGACTGTGTAATGCGCCTCTTTACATTATTAAAAGAGGGCATTTTCAAAATTAAATGGATATTGTTATGGTGGTGTGCCTTCAAGTAAATTCCGACTTATGACAACAGTAATTACTTCTGCTGCAATAGAAATAAAGCACACATATATACATACACGCACACACACATACACAAAACTAAAAACAAAACAGAATTCCAGATATGACCCAAACACTATTCTAATTTTGAAAACTTTTGTTTAAAATGTTAAATCAGGAAGAAGATACTATCATGGGATTTTCTTGGCAAGTTTCTTCAGAGGGTGGTTGTCATTGCCATCCTCTGAGGTTGCGACAGTGTGACTTGCCCAGTGGGCTTACATGTTGAGCCAGGATGCAAACCCTGATCTCCAGAGTCATAGTCCAATTCTCAAACTACTATGCAACACTGGCTCCATATGTTAGGCCTTTAAGTTTTCATTACAGACAGGCAAAAAGCAAAATGTGCTTTTTTGTTTGTGTAGTGAGAAAAGGTTGAGTCAGATGCCACATTTGAACATCTAAAACTGAATACTTAAAAAAAAATAGCTGCACTGGTACTTCAATTGAAACATTTGTCTTGGGCAAAGATTCAGTCTGTATTCCCCTCCCTTCACTTTATCCTTCGGTTTGATATTTGTGTGTGTGTGTGCACACACACATGCTCATGTAAAAGGGCTGTGTATGTTGAGTGGAAGGGAAGCATATCAGGGACAGCATGCCCATAATATGAGTGGCCCTGCCTACTTTGGACTGTGGCCCTGCTCACTGCTGGCACACACTATCAATGAGATTGCTGTGGGCCAACAAACAACAACATAATAAAATACAGCATATGTAATATTTCTGATTGCTTTTAGCTTTTATTTGTTAATGACCTACACTTTTCTGGAAAGTCTTCCATTGCACAGTGCCTTGTCCTCCTTTGCGGTTATGACACCTGGTCACCCAGAGAACCCTCATGATGTAGTGGCTTGACCCTTGGACTATGATTCTAGAGACTAGGGTTCGAATTCTGGCTTGACCATGGACCTTGGGCAAGTAACACATTCTCAGTCTCAGAAGATGGTGATGGCAAAAAACCTCTCTGAAGAACTTTGCCAAGAAAACCCTATGATCATTAGGGCAGGGTGACCATTAGGGTCTCCATAAGTCTGAAAAAACTTGGAAGTACACAGCAAGAACAAAGTGGTTTAGGTGTTGGACAACAACTCAGGAGAACAGGGTTCAATTCTCTGCTTGAGCATAAAAAATGGGTGAATTTGAGGAAGTCACACTCTCAGCCACAGAGGATGGCAATGGCAAAGAAACCCTCCAAAGAACCTTGCCAAGAGAACTCCATGATAGGTTCGCCTTAGGTTCGCCATAAACTGGAAATGACTTGCAGGCACATAACAACAACAACAGCAACAACAACAACAACAGAGACCATGTTGTGGTTGGATTCTAACTCTGGAGATCAGGGTTTGATTCCCCACCCAAGCATAAAACCCCACTAGGTGACCTTGGACCTGACGCAAACATATCATAGGGTTTTCTTAACAGGTTTCTTCAGAGGTTTTTGTTTTTGTTGCCATTGCTGCCCTCTGAAGCTGAGAGAGTATTCCCTGCTCAAGCATAAAAATTACTGGGTGACCTTGGGCAAGTCACACTGTCTCAGCCTCAGAAGGTGGCAATGGCAGACAAAAAAAACCTTCTGAAGAACCTTGCCAAGAAAACTCCATGATAGATCCACTGTCTTAGGGTCACTGTAAATCAGAAATGACTTAGACAAGGTGAGCAGATGTCCTAAACGCAAAGGAGGACAAGGCATGAAAAATAGAGGTAATTTCAGAAAAATGGAGGGCATGACCAAAGAAAGGTTCAAAACACTCATTGAAATGTAAATTCATGCTTCTTAGTCATGTTGTTTGAGTGTTGGACTACCACTCTGGAGACCAGGGTTCGACTCCCAGCTCAGCCACTGGGTGACCTTGGGCAAGTCACACTCTCTCAGCCTCAGGTGAAGGCAATGGCAAACCTCCTTTGAACAAATCTTGCCAAGAAAACCCCATCATAGGGTCACTCTATAATATTAGAATCATACAGCATTCCCGACAGATGGCCATATAGCCATAAGTATTTCAGGAGATGTCATGTGGAGAATGGAGCAAGCTTGTTTTCTGCTGCTCCAGAGAATAGGAACCAGAACAATGGATGCAAGCTACAGGAAAAGAGATTCCACCTAAATATTAGGAAGAACGTCCTGACAGTAAGAACTGTTTGACAGTGGAATGCACTCCCTCCTTCTTTGGAGGTCTTTAAGCAGAGGCTGGATGGCTGGGGTGCTTTGATTGTGGGTTCCTGCATGGCAGGGGATTGGACTGGATGGCCCTTGTGGTCTCTTCCAACTCTATGGTTCTATGAATTACAGTCAACCCTCTATATCTGTTTGACAGTGGGACACTCCTTCTTTGGAGGTTTTTAAGCAGAGGCTGGCTGGCCATCTGTCAAGGGATGCTTTGATTGAGAGTTCCTGCATGGCAGGGGGTTGACTGGATGGCCCTTAGGGTCTTTTCCAACTCTGATTCTATGCTTTTCTTCCTGGCCAGATCAAATCATTCCTTTTCCACGTTTACACATTCCTGTTGTTTTCTTTTATACACTGCTACATTCTGTTCACATCCGTGGGACAGGACATAGTTGTATGGGGTGGAGAAAATACCTTTCCTTTCCCTTTTATGGAAGCCCTTTTGGTTTCTTTCAAAGGCAACATGAGTTCTTCCCCATGGACAATAATGTCCACTATGTCAGGAGGTTGCACTATTTGGAGCTACAGCTCCTTCACAGAATGGTGGAGTCTCCTTCTTTGGAGGTCTTTAAACAGAGGCTGGATGGCCTCACCTGGAATACTGTGTCCAGTTCTGGGCACCACGATTCAAAAGGGATGTTGAAGACGCTGGAGCGTGTCCAGAGGATGGCGAACAAAAAGTCAAAGGGTCTAGAAACCATATCTTATGAGGAGAGACTTAGGGGGTATGTTTAACCTGGAGAAGAGAAGGTTAAGAGGTGATATGATAGCCCTGTTTAAATACTTGAAGGGATGTCATATTGAGGAGGGAGCTAACTTTTCTGCTGCTCCAGAAACTAGGACCTGGAGCAATAAGATTCCACCTCAACATTAGGAGGAACTAGACAATAAGAACTATTCGACAGTGGAGCACACTCCTTCTTTGGTGGTCTTTAAACAGAGGCCATTTGTCTGGGGGGGGAGGGTGCTTTGAAGAGGAGTTCCTGCATGGCAGTGGATTGGACTGGAGGGTCCTGAGGGTCTCTTTCAACTCTAGGATTCTATGATTCTATGAATTACAGTCAGCCCTCCATATCCATGGATTCTGAATCCATGGATTCAGTCATTCACATCTTGAAAACATTCCACCTCCCCCCCCCCCAAAAAAAAATCCCAACAGCAAGCCTTGATTTTATAACAGGGAGCTAATTTTACTCAGCCATTGGCAGTAAGAGTTGTTAGACAGTGGGACACACTCCCTCAGAGGGTGGTAGACTCTCCATCTTTGGAGGTCTTTAAGCAGAGGCTGGATGGCCAGCTGGTGCTTTGATTATATATTCCTGCATGGCAGAATGGGGTTGGACTGGATGGCCCTTGGGGGCTGTCTCTCCCAACTCTAGGATTCTGTGATGCTCTCCCTTTTGGCAGCAGCAGCAGCAAGAGGAGGAGGAGGAGAGGCCTGTGAGGCGTGGCCCTGCTCTTTTGGGTCCAGCCATCCATCCTCATCTGACCTGACATGGCTGAAGGGGGAGACCCTCTCCATTTTCTCTCTTCCTCTCTCTCTCTCAGCCTCCCATTAACCTTCCCAACTAGGGTCAGGCTTGGGAAAGAGTTATAGTTTTCTTTATTATTTTCTATCATCATCATCATCATCATCATCATCATCATCATCATCATCATCATCTTATTGACTTGGTGGGGAAGGGGGCAACTTTTGCCTTCCTCTTCCTCCTCCTCTCTCCCTTTGCCCTTTTTAACTCCCATGTGCAGCGAAGGAGTTTGGTGGTGAGCCTTGGGGTAAGCGCGAGTCGAACCCGGTTCTGTCGCGGGATGGGTGGGGAGAAAGGTGGCTAACCTGGGAGGGGGGTTGTTTGTAGTTGTTGTTGTTGTTTTTCTCCTCCTTGGTGTGGCTTTGTTTCTGACCTGTGTCTACACACTCAAAATGTCCTTCACACCTATTTATTTTGTTTTAATTTTCTATGACATGCCGCCTTGCTCCCAGAAAGGGACCCCAAGGCGGCTCAGGAATGAATTATTTGGAACCCAGTGGGTGAGCTTGGGCAAGTCACACTCTCTCAGCCTCAGAGGGAAGCCAGGGCAAAGCCCCTCTGAAGAGACTTGGCACCTGACCTGAAGGCACATAGCAGCAGCAACCAGCAATAGGCAGTCATTCCCATTTCAAGGAATAGCTGTTGAGCACTTCTTCAGACTTTGTGGTTGTTGTTGTTGTTGTTTTCCTCCAAGTCCTTCCTGACTTATTGGGACCCTAAGGCGGTGAGCCTCTCCTGGGGTTTTCTTGGCCAGTTTGGTTCAGAGGAGGTTTTGCCCTTGCTGTTTTGCTTTTCTGCTCCTGAGGCTGAGAGAGTGTGACTTGCCCACTGAGTCAGGGTTGTGAGAGTATATGCAGTGTGTTTGTGTGTGTGTGTGTGTGTGTTTGTGTTATGGTGGCTCATAAGGTGAACCTATCCTAGGGCTGTCTTTGGCAAGCGTGATTCAGAGAAGGTTTTGCCCTTGCCTTTCCCCTGAGGAGGCTGAGAGAGTGTGGCTTCGCCCAGGGGCACCATCACTAGGTCAGGGTTGTAGAAATATATATGCAGTGTGTGCTTTCAAGTCGTTTCTGAGGTTTTGCTCTGAGGAGAGTGTGACTTTGCCTAGGGTCACCTTATTGGGTTAGGGGTGTCTATCCCCACTGTAGAGATAATGCAGTTTGTGTGGTGTGTTTTGTGTGCCCTCAAGTCGTTTATATATAGATATCTATATCTATATCTATACATATACATTATATATATCAATATCTATATACATGTCTATATATCTATATCTATACATTATATCTATACATATACATATGCATTATACATGTATATATGTGTGTATATGTATGTACATGTATGTATGAAACACACACACACCAAACTATAAGTTGTTGTGTGCCTTAAAGTTGTTTCTGACTTATGGCAACCTTATCCTGGGGTTTTCTTGGCAAGATTGGTTCAGAGGAGGTTATATATATATAGATATAGATATAGATAGATATAGATATATATAGATAAACACACACACACACACACACACACACACACACAGAGAGAGAGACAAGCCCCCACTCTCTCTCTCACACACACACCCAACTATATATTTGTTTTCTTGGCAAGATTGGTTCAGAGGAAGTTTTATACACACACACACACACACGTACACACCAAACTATATATTTGTTGTCATGTGCCATAAAGTCGTTTCTGACTTATGGGGACCCTATCTTCTTGGCAAGATTGGTTCAGAGGAGATTTTGCCTTTGCCTTTACCCTGAGGAGGCTGAGAGAGTGTGACTTTGCCCAGGGTCACCCCACTGGGTCAGGGTTGTAGAAATACATGCATTTTGTGTATGTGTGTCGTGTGCTTTCAAGTCATTTCTGACTTAGAGTGACCCTGTCCTGGTGTTTTCTTGGCAAGCTTGGTTCAAAGGAGGTTTAGCCCTGAGGAGGCTGAGAGAGTGTGACTTGGCCCAAGATGAGTTTCATGTGAGGTGATGAGATTTCCTAACCACAAAGGAGGACAAGGCACCACAAAGTGTAGCACCTTCAAGAAAAATGGCCAAAGAAAAGCTGAAACCAGAAGTATATGTGTAAATTCATGCTTCTTTATTCATACTCCAAATGGAGGACATTCTGGAATTCCTCCTGCAAAGATAGAAATGAAATGGAGGACATGTCCTGGAAAAGGAGGGCATCTGGTCAGCCTGAGGAGAGGGGGGGGGTATCGGGGACTAATTTTTTTTTGCCTTTTAACTCAAAAGATATAGCCACCTTATTCTGTAACATCATTATATGGAGAGATCTTGCAGCACCTTGGAGGCTCATTGAAAGAAAGAAGTTGGCAGCATGAGCTTTTCAAGACTTCAGTCTAATTTGTTTTTTAATGCATGTCATTTTGTATTGTTTCTACCTGATGTTTTTAATTGTGTTTTTTTACCAAAAAATACTTTTATTATAAAGTGTTTTTAAATTATTATTATTATTATTATTATTTATTTTAATGTGTGAGCCGCCTTGAAGGAAGGAAGACTTGAGGACTAGCTGCTTGACTGAGGCTTGGGCTTCTCCATCATTGTTATTGTTGTTGTAAGGCTTCAAGTTGTTTCCAACTACTTTTAGACGGTGAAGCTATCATAGGCCTTTTTTTAGCAAATTTCTTCAGAGGGGTTTCTGCCATGGCCATCCTCTGAGGCTGAGAGAGTGTGACTTGCCCAGGGTCACCTACTGGGTTTCTATGGCGGAGTCGGGATTTGATCATAAAAAAGATCATAAAAATACACGATCATAAAAATTATTATTATGACTAGTAGCAGTAGTAGTAATATTTTGTACAGGGCCATAATTTTACATGGCCCTTGCCAGAAATAGAAACAGTTCCAAACATTACATCTTGCCAAAGGTGTACAATCTAAGGATACAAAAATATATATAAACTATACAGTAATTATAAAACAAATTATGGAGGTAAAATAGTATATTGTAATAGCAACTGAGATATAAACAACTATAAAATTATAAAACAATATTAATGTAAAATCACTTTTGCCGGGAGGGGTCATCAAATTCATTTTTTCCCCATCTCATTTAATTTCACTTCAGTTCAGTTGAATCCCACAATGGGATTCAAGGTGTTTAATGGGATTTTCTTCTTCAATGTGTCTCTAGAAAACAAGTCCCACTAATTGATACTATATGAATTTTCTGTGCGAGCTGCTTTGGGATTTCCATGAGATTTTGTTGTTGTTGTTGTTGTTGTTGTTGTTGTGTGTCTTCAAGTCTTTTCCAACTTGGTGTTTTCTTGGCAAGTTTCTCCAGAGGGGGTTTCCCATGGCCATCCTCTAAGGCTGAGAGAGTGTGACTTGGCTAGAGAGTTTACATGGCTGAACTGGTATGTACATGATCATAAAAACCACTTTTGCTGGGAGAGACCATCCGATTCATTTTCTTCTTCAAGTGTGTCTAGAAATCAGGGCCCACGAATCAATACTATATGAATTTTCTGTGTCAGCTGAAGAGTTCTGTGTATGCACTGCTCTGGGACTTCCAATGCAATCCTTGGGATTTTGTTGTTGTGGGGTTTTCTTGGCAAGATTTGCCATCCTCTGAGGCTGAGAGAGTGTGACTTGGCCAAGGTGAGTTTCCATGGCTGAGTCAGGATTCGAACCCTTGGTCTCCAAAGTTCAAACCACTACACCACACGGGCTCTTTTGATCATTGATGTTTAAGTCTCAAAGACCTACCCATGCTAGTTTGGAAAATCAGTTTGCAAAGGGATCTTGTAGCTCTTTTGAGACTTAACTGAAAGGCAGAACTTTCATGGTAGCATGAGCTTTCCTGAACCTGAACCCACTTCTTCTGATGGCTTGGATCTTTGGATCATTTGCTTGCTTTCCCTGGATCTTTCCATTTTACTCGGTTTTGACAGTTTAAAAAAATCCTAGCAAGATGGTCTGTTGCAACAACCTAAAGGATGACTGAAAAGTTTAAAGTGTTCTTTTAACAAGTGGTCTGTTTTAATATTGCAATAATGTAATTCTGTTTTAATGCATCACTTCTGTATGTTTTAAGTTGTATTGTTCTTTTAAATTATAAGCTGCTCAGATTTCAAGTTTTTGGGGAAAAGCTGGATACAAATAACTAAATACAAGAAGATGAAGTAGTAGTAGTAGTAGTATTTTCTGTCTTTGGCTTATTTATAAATAAATAAATAAATGAGGAAGAGGAAGAGGAGGTAATAATAGTAGTAGTAGTAGTATTTTCTGCATTTGGCTTATTTATATATTTATATATTTATACATAAATACAAGAAGAAGAGAAAAAAGATGATGATGAAGACGTAATAGCAGCAGTAGTAGTAATGTTTTCTGTGTTTGGTTTTTATTTATTTATTTATACATAAATACAAGAAGAAGATGATGATGATGATGATGAAGAAGTAATAAAAAGAAGAAGACGACGTAGTAGTAATAGTAGTAGTAGAAGTGTAGTATTTTCTGTGTTTGGCTTTTTTATTTATTTACTTATTTATTTATTTTAAAGTATGGGACAAAATGTGCCCTGCAGAAGAATTTTCTAGGGTTTTTCTGCCTGGAGCCTTTAGGAGAAGCAGGAAATAAATAAATCGTCGTCATCGTCGTCATCGTCATCATCATCATCATCATCATCATCATCGTGTGTGTTGTGTCCTGTTGTTGTGTGCCTTCAAGTTATTTCTGACTTATGGCATCCCTAAGGCAACCCTATCCTGGGGTTTCCTTTGGCAAGATTAGTTCAGAGGGGGTTTGCCATTGCCTTCTCCTGAGGCTGAGAGAGTGTGACTTTCCCAAGGTGACCCAGTGAGTTGCCATGGCTGAGCTGGGGATCAAATCCTGGCCTCCAGAGTTGTAGTCCAACACCCCCAAAATAAAAGTAAAATAATGATTTTTTTACTTTTAATCCAAGTCTGCCACAGACTTCTGATCTTTTAACTGTGGTTTCTCTCTTTCTTGAGAACATGCAGCCCATGCTTATTTTAATATGACTTTATTATTGTGAAATGCATTTGATTTACCAGGTTATGGGCTGTTTACCAGCCAGTGTGTGAAATAAAGCATGGCTTTATTTGTTACAGTTGTCAGCAGAACATTTCATGGAGCATTCAAGTGTATGTACACATTCTACAGACTCCACACATCCCCAGACATTTAGGGCTGCATCCACACTGCAGAAAGAATGCAGTTTGACACCGCTTTAACTGCCTGGGCTCAGTGCTATGGAATTCTAGGAATTGTAGCCTGTTGTGGCCCCAGATGGAGAAGAGTGTTGAGGATACCCTGGGCAGCCAAAAAAGGAGAAGCAAATGGATCCTTGAACAGATCAATTCTGAAATCTCCCTGGAAGCCAAAATGGTAAAGGTCCAAAACACACTGCAGAATAAAATCCAGTTTGACACCGTTTCAACTGCCCTGTCTAGGGAATCCTGGGAACTGTAGTTTATTGTGGTGGCACCAGAGCTCTCTGACAGAGAAGGCTCAATGCCTCACAGAACTACAGCTCCCAGAATTACCTAGCATTGAGCCAGGGCAGTTAAAGTCATCTGGATTACTTCTGCAGTGTGTTTTGGACCTAGGTTATTTGAACTGTTTATTAATTGTTTTTTATTTTGTGAGCTGCCTAGGGTCCCTTTTGCAGGGGAAAGGCGGCATAAAAATGAAATAATCAAATGAATAAAATGAAAATCCTTAAAAATCCAGTTTTTTCCTCCCAAATCCTAGCTCTTTGTCGTTGAGGTTGTTGTGTGCCTTCAAGTTGTTTCCAACTTAGGGCGACCCTATGCTGGAGTTTTCTTGGGCTGTTTCTTCAGAGAGGGTTTACCAGGGCCATCCTCTGAGGCTGAGAGAGAGCGCCAATTTCCTTCCAGAGCAAGCACTTTCCCTCTTTCCTCTACTTTCCTGAATTAAGGCTGATGTTGAATAGACTTCCTTGGCTATTTGCATCACCAGATCTATTTATGTGAGTTAAAATGTATGTATGGTTCTAGTTGTAAATTTGTGTATGGTTCTAGTTGGTTTGAGTGCTAGACTATGCCTCTGGAGACCAGGATTTGAATCCCGTCTGGGCCATGGAAACCCACTGGCTGACCCAGGGCAAGTCACACTCTCTCAGCTCAGAGCATGGCAATGGCAACCCCCTCTGAGCATCCACCAAATGTTGATGGGCTTTGTGAGGGTGAAAGGAGTTGAGAATCTAAAAGGAATCAAGAATCTAAATGGCTGATTCTCAGAATCGGCCATTTAGAGCAACTCCAACATTTTGTTGCAGGTCTGGTCCTGCGTGTCACACATGTTGCACACTAAATATGCCTCCAGTTAGCTCAAGTGTGCTAATGCTTAGCCGTGTGATTTAAAGAGCTAACAATTACAGTAAGTTCAAAGGTGGAATACTGTGAAGAGTTTTAAGTCAAAAAGGTCAATATAACTAACCAAAGGAAATCTCTTGAGATACACAACTGTGACATGGTACAACATTTTTTGGACTGTATCCTGTAAATTACAGGTGGATGGGTGGGTGAGGCTAAAAAATTGCACAAAAAATTGCAGAAAACTATATTTATTCATTTGTCATCCTAATCCTAGAATTTATCTTTCTATTGCATTAGAAACCAGATATCTGAGTTGGCACATGGAAGCAATTCATTGAGAAAATGTTGGCTTGAATACAGATGTCTTTTTGAAAGGAGGGGGTAATTATTTACCTGTTTTCTCTGAATTTTTATAATAATGCTGCTTTAATGTTCTTATTATAGGTTAGAGACCTGAAACAATGGGTGACTGGAACTTTCTGGGGAGACTATTAGAGAATGCGCAAGAGCACTCCACAGTTATTGGCAAAGTTTGGCTGACCGTACTATTTATCTTCAGGATCTTGGTGCTGGGGGCTGCTGCTGAGGAGGTCTGGGGAGATGAGCAGTCAGACTTTACATGCAACACACAACAACCTGGTTGTGAAAATGTGTGCTATGATGAAGCCTTCCCAATCTCTCATATCCGTTTCTGGGTGCTGCAGATCATTTTTGTCTCCACACCAACCCTCATCTACCTGGGCCATGTGCTCCACATTGTGCGCATGGAGGAAAAGAAGAAAGAGAAGGAAGAAGAAATGAGGCAAAGAGGAAACAGCAAGGATACCAGCCATTTAAAAGGATTGAAAGGAGAAGGGGAAAGTGGTGAAAGTAGCGGCAACAAGGAGCTGTCTCCACAGAAAGATGAAAAATTACCACTCCGTGATGAGCATGGCAGGATTCGTATGGCAGGTGCGCTGCTACGCACGTACATCTTTAACATTATTTTCAAAACTCTCTTTGAAGTCGCCTTTATTATGGGCCAGTATTTCCTGTATGGTTTTCAGCTGAAGCCACTTTATCGTTGTGGCCGCTGGCCCTGCCCAAACATTGTGGATTGCTTTATTTCCCGACCTACGGAGAAGACTATCTTCATCATCTTCATGTTGGCTGTGGCCTGTCTCTCTCTGCTCCTTAACATGTTCGAGATGTACCACTTGGGATGGAAGAAGTTCAAGCAGGGCATGACCCGAAGACACAGTCGGGCAGCACCTGCTTTGACCACAGTTGCATCCATTTCAGCAGTGGAGGACTCTAAAGCTCTCCCCTTGTCTGATTTACCTCCAACTGCCGAGCCTCCTGCCGCCTCAGCCATTATGCCTGAAACCCGTACCATCACCCCACTGGCTTTTCCTCAAGCTGAGTTGCCACATTATGCTGAGGCTACCTCTAGACCTCAGCCACCTTCTCTTCCAACCTCTCTGGCTGCATATCCAGGTGAGCCTCCAGCAGGTGAAGAGATGCACAAGGCCACTATGCACACAGCCATCTCTACACCTATAGCAACGACATCTTCCATCCCTTCCCCTTCACCCATTATCAACTCCTACTTCAACAGCCACACTCTGGCTCATGAGCAGAATTGGGCCAATATGGCAGTCGAGCAGCAGAGGAAAATGACGGCTTCCAGCTCAGCTGCCTCTTCCACCCCCAGCAGCCTTCAGCAATCGCATCCGGAGCAAGAGGAGCCCTGTGAACACCTTCCACCTCCACCTTCCTTGTCACCTATAGCTGCTGCCAACAGCAGCAGCATGAGCACCAGCCTGAGTGGGGGAAGTGGCAGCAAGTGGGAGGGAGAAGGTGACGATGAAGAGCGGTCAATGTCAGCGACATGCACCCTGGTGGAGATGCATGACCCCCCTCTGCTCATGGACAGCCGTCGCTTGAGCAGGGCTAGTAAGTCGAGCAGCAGTAGAGCCAGGTCAGACGACTTGACCATCTGACTTGATCCCTTGCACTTGGAGGGAGAGGTGATGGAGGCAGCAAAATGTAAAGGGGAGCCACACTAGGGTGGGATGGGGATGGGGATGGGGACGGAGGGTTAGACTAGGCTCAGCCCCAAGACACGGGGGGAATAGGGGAGGCCACAATTCCAGACTTTGAAGCTTGTAGTTCTTGCACTCAGTGGCTTGTAGTGGTGATGGTGGTGGTGATGGGAGGGATTACTTATCAATGTTCTCTAGTAGGTCAGGAGTCGCTGAAGTGCAGCCCACTGGCCAAGGGACCAATTGCAGCCAGATCATGTGAGGGAGGAAGAGACTTCGCCAGGTACCAGCAGCAAGTGAGAACATGCTGTTTGTAGGGTCATACCCCTCCAAAGAAATGTTAGTCTTTATCATCTGTCATCTCTCTTTTACCCTCACCACTGTTACATTTACTACCTTGGGTTCACATTTAGTTCTTAAATAGGAGGAAGGAGGGGGGATAAAAATGTGCTTAGTAAGCAGAGGCATTGTCCTTCCTGTTAACCTTTCCTACCTGCCACGAATCACTGCCATAGCGTGACGATAACAGGACATCATCTGTCACTTTCTTGGGTCAAATAAGCATCTGAAAAACAAAGCCAGCTTGTGAGAATTTTCCAGTTATAATGGGTCTGGACTGGACAACACTGGAATAACCCCTGCTTTAGATCTGAATATTCACATTTTTTTCCTTAGCATTTTTTCTTGTTTTCCTCTTCCTTGCCACCCTTTGAATCTGGATCTGTGAAGAAGCATGAACTTTGAAATGCTTCTATACAGTTTCCGAACCAAGAATACATATGTTAAATCCGTGGGGTTTCTTTTAAAAAAGAAGTTTGGTTATATTAGTGCCAAAACTCCAAAGGCAAAGGCAAAGGACTAAAGCAAGTGTCTCAACATATAATGTTACGTAGTTTTTAATGAAACGTATTTGACCTTTTATTATAATTGTGAGCAAAACTATAGGTTGATCTAGGACTATGCATATTAAATGACTAGTTTTGAACTAGCTGTGTAGAGTACTGAGGACACAATCAGAAGTGTGGATTTTTAAACTGCATTGATTCAAAAGGAAAGAGTAAAGGTTGTGTCTCTAGTTAAAATAGAGTTTAAAAGGAGTTAATATTGGCCAGTGATGTAAAACACATTTGGCAAAAGCTTCACACAAATCGTAACCATGCAATCCTAACCATGTTTGGTTAAGAGTAAGCTCCATTTTTCTCAGTGGGGATTATTTCCAAATAGACATGTATAAGATTGTATTGAAATACAACACTGCACGCCCAAAACCTTTTTTTTTTTAACCTATAGATTCCAAATTAATGTGGCATCATATGCAGGTATTTCTTTTATCACACTGAAGGAGTATAAGGGGAATTAAAAAGTAGCATATCTCACAGCATATTTCTGGTCATTGCCATAAATGGAAAATAGCTTTTAGTTGATCTGCAGCATTATGATCTAGCAAAAATAAACCAATAAGGCCTGAATCCAATAAATTTAATTGTGTTCAACTCACCTGGAAACATTTGGATCTACTAGTTGCAACTTAACTTGTCCCATTGACTTTTGTGGGATTTGAGTTCAACTAACTGCCTTTGGAACAGGAGCCAGAATAAAATATGACTGTTTTAAACTGTTTTTAAACAACCTATTGTGCTTCCAATGTCTGTAAATCAAAGAACAAACTACATTGTCTAGAATGTGGAAACACGTTTGAGTACACAATGGCTGTTTTCCATTTTCTGAAACTCACTCAGAAATGATGCAGTGTTGATAGGTAATCTGTGAAACACCCTCAGTGAAGTGCAATGTACTGTCAATTAACAACACAATTCTGTGCATGTTTACTCAGAAATAAGGGTAATTTTATTGGGGTTTACTCTCAGCTAAGCATGTATAAGACTGTAGCCTAAGTTAATCGATGGAACTGAGGAAATGAATTTTGCATGCACAAAATACTGACCCTAGTTTTAGACTAAAGATGGGGAAAGATGGGTAAAAAACACAACAATATGCATCTAACTTTTGTGAAATTCAGTTACTGTAAGTTATCCCATCTAAAATCTAAATTATGGCATTTCTATATTCAGCACGCCCCAATGGATAGCTGTGATATGACAAAACAGAAATCTATATTAGCTGAATATAATTATTGTTGTGTGCCTTCAAGTCATTTCTGATTTATGGCAACCCTAAGGTGAACCTGTCATGGGGTTTTTTGACAGGATTTGTTCAGAGGCAGTTTGCCATTGCTTTCCTCTGAAACTGTGTGACTTGCCCAAGGCCACCCAGTGGGTTTCCATAGCCAAGCAGGGATTTGAACTTTGGTCTCCCTGTCTCCTAGTCCAGCACTTAAACTACTACACAATGCTATAATTATAGTAATGTAATTGCTGTTTCTAAATGTTCAGGCAACAACCTCCAAAATAAATGCTTTTTCTGGAATATTTTAATTTTATGACCAAGGTTCCACCAACAGAAAAAGAGACTGTTTTTGAAATCTCATAATAAAATTGTTTCCTATTCACCAGCAGAGCCCAAGCTGGACCATGGTTTATAGTGTCCAAGAGGACTACTAACCTCTTAGGTGCAGCCACTGCATTTATTAAGGGCATTCATTAATGTAGTTGTATACACTCTTGACAGAGAAAACTGTTGACTAGTAATTTGGGCACAGTGCCATGCTCTTGGACAAACTGTGCTTAGTTTGTTAGTTTAGGAAACATGGGGCTCTATGAGGAAAGCTGTGGGCTTTCCTCATGCCTCACTATATTGCTTGATGTGTTGTTGTTGTGCTACCATAAAGTGCCCAGGGTTTTACACACTTGGTACAAATAATCTGCCTGTGTAAGGAAACATATGTAGAAAGGAGCAGGTTGAAAGGGCCTATTAAAAATCAAAATCATGAGTTTAAGCCATACATTTTTTAAAAAGGTTATAAGCAGTCTGCTGGATAAGACTAACGCTATGTGGTCAAGTTCAGTATCCACAGCAGCCAAACAAATGCCTTTGGGAAGCCACAAATAGGATGTGAAAGCAATACTTTGCTGCTCTCCGACAAAGGCATTCATTTGGAGTGTATCTGAATATGGAAGCTGCCTAGAGCCAGGCTTCAAGATTAATATTATTTATTTATTTATTTACTTACTTACTTACTTACTTACTTTATTTATATGCTGCCTTTTTCCCAGGATAGGACCCAAGGCGGCTTCCATAAAAACAAATAAAAACGTTTACAGAAAGTTTAAAGCTGATTTAAAAACATGACATTAAAACACTATGAAACAGATTAATAATCATATCCATTGACAGACCTATCTTTCAGGAATATATCTAATCCCCTTTCAAAGTGCCTCAAAATACCATGATATAAAAGATACTGATGTTGGGGTGGCATGTGCAACCTTGCTGATCCAATATGAAGTCAACAGACTTGCATTAATTAACTATTTGCCTTTTGAAAATGTATTATGTGTAATTTAAAGCAATTCATTGGTATCATAAGACTCTCTGTATTTAATAACATTTTTAAAGAAGAGAGAGAGGAAGAAGTAATCAATTGCTAGTATTCTTTGTGACAAGTACTGTGCTCATGCATCTCAGTGTAGACAGTGATTTTTTGCCAAGCTTACTCTGTTTCTCTATTTAGGTTGCAATCCTACATACCCTTATAATCTTATTGAACTCAGTGGGATTTACCTCTGAGGAGACATGCTTAGGATTGCTCTGAGTGATATTTCTGATCTAGGAAAGCACTCAGGAACGTATGACTTGCTTGGACTGGAATTTGACTCATGTGATTCCCCATGAACTGTGATAAAGTCAGTTTTTTCTCATAGGGTATGTATGAATAAAAATGAATTGCCATAACAAAATTAGTATGAGAAAACTACTACACAGCTATTATAAGAGATGGTCTCTTTTTCCCTTTACACAAAAATATATTTGTGAACCATTGTATTACAATTGACTTACTACTATGTGTGCATGAAGAAAGCCACAGTTAAAAATGTTCCACCCTTTTTGTGGAACAAAATCCAAAGTGTATTTTATTTTTTATGCTGAGTATTTTAATAACTTTAATGGGCACTGCCCCATTTTCACTGAAATAAATGCCAGCTTTCACGAGGGAATATGGGGGAAAGCTTTGGGATCAGGCTCCAGCTTTTTTTTTTTAATCATATTAAAATAATGTCTACACGGCTAGTTGAGTGTTAACAAAAGTGAGAACTGAAATTAGAATAGTAGGGAGAGGGGCTTTAGTTAATGAATAATGACTTCTCTTTGTATAAACATGTGATGTATAGACATTTGAAAACGTGTGAAGTCACTATTATTGATTAAAAATAAACTCAATTTACATCTTTCAACCAAGTTAGAAAGGAATTAACTCATGAACCAATCAACCTCTCTTGGAAAAACAGTTTATTCTGTTGTGGAAAAAATGTGCATTTAACTTGTATTTCATCATTTTTTTTAAAAAATGAGAAGAGTGATGATTAATCCTTGTAGCCTAACCCTGTAGCTTTTTCTTAGGCCCCGAAACTGAAAGATTTCCATGCCTTGCTTTAAAGTAGGTACATAAAGGGTGTTTTCACAAGTGACTTTAAGGATTTGAGTGTGCCATAGCTGTATCAAATTATTCATAGTATATGAAATGAAAGAGTGACATTGATCACCTCTGATGTTCAATTTTAAAACAGGTTCTCTTTGGCCCACTAACCAGTGCAGCATCCTTAAACATGGATTGTAGACGCAGGCCACAATCCTGCACAGATTGAGCTTTCCTTGAACTTGATGGACTTCCATGAAGCTTTCATGCATACAACTGCTTTGCCCCATGCTGGATCTAGAGCCTAAATTGTCTTTTTGGGCAGCAAAGCTGTGCACACCAAGCTGAGGGTAATTTCCCCTGAATACAGAGGAACCTACTTAGGCAAAGGATCAGGCTGCAGGTATCACTTTTAAAAACACCTCGGGAAGGGAACTAGATGCAGCGGTGGCAGATTCGAAACGGTCTTCAAATCAAACAGTGCTACCCAGTTCCTCCCATTACACTCCAGTTCCTGTCCAGCATCTGTCCACTTGGAATTGCCACCCTTACCTCTTTCCCTATTTTTGGCATTTGCTCTGTTTGAAGACATGGCAATCCCATCATTACATATGACAGCCTTTCCTAACCTGGTGCCTTTGAAATGTGTTAAACCTCTCTATAACCATCACCTCCTGACTGGGATGCTGGGAATTGTAGTCCAACACATCTGGAAAGTAAAAGGTTAGGGAAGACTAATAAATAGATCTGCCTCATTTCAAGGTCGGAATCTCAGGAAGTACTAACAGGATCAATATATTTCAGTCAGAAGTATTCATCTTCTGCAGTTGTACAGGTGAATAAATAGGAAGCGTGGAAGACTGTGATGTACTAGATTAAAAGATTTTAATTTTAAAGTATAAATCTTAAATAATTAAAATAAAGGACCTGACATTTTGTAAAAGTTACAAGACATACTATATGCAATCTATGTTTCTGCAACAATCCGAGCATTTTACAAACACTTTGTTTTAGTCACATGTTTGTCAAGGATGTGTAAGTTTGCAGCAAAATAATACAACTATTTTACTAAATTATTACAATTTATATTTGTTTTAGTCTTTCATATGTTTTTTACCAAAAGAAATGAAGCACAGATTATCTGAGTCAAAGGAATCTTTCTTGGATTATATGAAAAGATTTCATATAAATATGTTCACTTCTTAAAACCTGTATTTTAGACTGCAATCCTATGCCTCTACTTAAAAATAAGTGTCATTGAGTTCAATGGTTCTTAGTCTTGGTAATTGTGCACAGGACTGCAGCCTAAGTATTTAAATAAATCTATACAAGTGTTTAATACAATCACATTGTATGTGGGCTTTTTTGCATTTAGGAATTCTCCAAACATTGACTTTGAGATAAAAATGCAACAGGAGAAACCAAACACATTAGACCCAACCAATAATGTATGTAACTCCAAAAGTAATTTGATTTGTAAAGTGTGAGTTCTGTCAGGGCTTTCTGCATCAATGAAATCAAGGACTTGCCCACAGCATTAGCTTGAAAACATGATCACTGGGACTATTGCATTGGTGGAGATCCATGCATTTCTCCCTGGAGATGAGGCATAGCAAGACATTATAATAACATGCCACCCCTAACCTAGCTGAAGGGGATTTTGATTTCACAAATAGCAAGATGTTTAAGAATTACTATGTCTAGGCTAAGAGTAGCTCCCTCCAGGTGACCCTACTAACTTTAATCTGCACACTAACTTTAATCCCACAGTATAGCAGAGAAATATCTCTGCACCTGCTTTGATCAGAAACCTGTGAGAGGTGGGGGATCCTTCATCCTCAGGGGAATACTCACCAAGTTAATAGGACTACCCAAGAGATGGATTTTGATTCAGTATGTTTAACATCCTTTAAAGGCACAAATTGTTAATTTGAAATGTTTTCTAATATATTTTGCCATACCTATAGAAAGAAAGATTAGGGTGACCAGTCTAAATCAGAAATTAAATGTTGTTTTTAAGACACATTACTTTTATTTATCTCATATGCTTTGTGGATATGTGCTGGTGGATTTTTAATATGTGTATTACTGATGTACTCTTCTTCGTTTACCTTGTGAAATGTATGCTCTGTTTATCATTTGATTACCTGAAGTTTGCATTCAAATATTGTCCCTTCACACAGTGGTTCCCCCCACTGTAGGTACTAAAAGTGTATCTCACATGTGATTACTTTGCTGCCTCCCGTCATGACATTGTGTGCATTGTTCAAAACAGCTGTGTATATCCTTCTGACATGTGCACTGTTGGACATATTTTCCTCTATGTGTGTGGTAACCATACAGAAAATATACCATCACCTTAACAAGCAATAGAGAGCTATTCACTTTAAGCAGCTTTTAAAATCTGTTTCTGATGTGAATACACATTGGAATAGACAACTCCATGTACACAACAATGCTCATATGACCATCACTGAACTGTCTGGCTGTGTTATTTAATGTGAATGGTGGCACATATTCATATGCAGGGCCACCATTTGTTATGTTGAATGTGATTACCAAAAAATCAGGAGTCCACATGAAATTTCTCCTAGGATCGAACTTAAGACAATATGTGGCACTCCAGATGCCAACCCCAATGAGCCCTAGCCAGCATAGCCAGTGGTGAGCGATTATGGAAGTTGCAGTCTGACCATGCTAGGAGAATCATAGCTCTCGCCATCATCTAACTGTTTGTTTCATAAGCAGAGTACAGTTTTAGGAAATGGATTGTACCAAACAGCATCCAGAAGAAGAGTCCACTTACTGTAGACCCCATTTACTGCAATTGTTGTGCCCTCGTTTGTTATTTGACAGCTGTTTTGTACAATCTGCACTTTAAAATATAGATCTGTTTCTGTAAGATATACTGTAGTGAGACATTTGGTCCATTTCTGGAATGGTACACCTGGCATTTGAAGTTTAGAGACTGGTATTATTATATTTGAGTTTAAATTACTCTGACAATCAATTAATCCTAAAGAAGATTGTTTTTAAAATACAGGACCTCTCCAGAAATAAGGCAACAGAAATTCTACTGGAATCAGAAGGATACAAGAACATTTAGTTGGGTTTAATGAATTTACTTCTTAATAAGCACACATAGGATCAGTGTTGACAAAGGGCCGCACAGTTTAGTTTTTTTGATTTCAGTGAGATTCAGGCACAATTAAGGGATGATTTTTACAACAAATTGCAATGTTCTTGTTGCTATCAATCCCCTCATGCAAATGCAAAAAGTCTGATGATACCTGCAAGATTTTAACTTCTGCATGCCACTGAAAATGTGGCATTTTAAAAAACCAATGAATACAGAGTAAAGTTAATTTTCAATGTACTTCCTCTGTGTTTGGCATTTGCATCTACATGGCCCATTGGCCTACCTAGCAGTGTTATGGTTCTGGGAATTGCAGACAAAAACAGCTGGAAGACCAAAGACTGAGAACAAAGGTGACACATTGAGGTAGAAGAACATGTAGGACTCCCCATGTTGCTGGATTACAGTTTCCTTCATCTCTCACCACATGTTATGCTGGTTGGGTCTGACAAGAGTTGCATTTTAAATTATCTGGAGGGCCATGTGTTTCTTTGATCTACATTATCTAGAAACCAGAAAGCAGGAGTTTTTTCCAGTCCTCTTGGAGATGCCAGGGATTGAACCTGGGACTTTCTGCATGAAAAGCATGTGTTTTAGCAATGAAGCACGTCCTTCACCTCTGGAACTCAGAGAAGATTACATCTACCACTAGTCATGACAATTAGCTCTAACCTTTGTTGACTCAATAGAGGTGTCACTGTTTTGTGAATTTTGGATGTTATTGTACTTTGCCATATGGCCAACACAGCTACCCTGGATATGTAAGCAAATGAAGTTCAGTAGGAAGTAGGAGCACATGTAATAAGAATGGTATATGGTATATACTGTTTAACATGAAATGATAATGTGGTGGAATTAAAATGATACTATTATTATAATTGGTGGTATTTAAATGTTCCCTTTGAATGAAAATGTATAACTGGCATGGGTTAGGCCAGCAATGGGGAACCTTTGGCTTTCCAGATGTATTGAACTACAGCTCCCACAATCCTTTACCGTTGGCCATGCTAATTGATACTTGAAGTCTAAGATATCTGGAGGGCCAAAAATTCTTCACCTCAAGTTAATTTTACAGACATTTTAAACATTGCAAAATTCCTACCTGGAATTTATATTTAATCCTACAAATTTAACCTTACAGTTTGACTATGTCGATTACAACATAATTTCTCCTACTTTCCCCCTGCCTCTGTTGTCTTCCCATTGCTTAATTTAGATTGCTTAATTTAGATTGTATCCTTTCCTTTTTTTGTTTCATTTCTGTCTTTGCTTATGCAACCCTTTGATTTCTTTGATTTCTTCATAGCACATGATGTAGCTCCATATTATTATTAAATAAATCAAATATATCATTGTGCTTTTCCCATGACATCCTACAAATTCCTTGTGTAGGAATTTTGTAATAAGTGAAGTAGCCTTTGTGTAAAGAAAAAAAAATGCAATTTGTGGGACATAACTTTATATGAATATATCTAGTGTTAAACGATGATAAAACAAATAACCATCATAGTGTGAATTTACAATCCCCACTTCCAAAAGAAAGGCCAAATATTTTTACAAGTCACCGCATAGTTCCCACATGGAAGTTTTGTCAGAGAGAGAAGGAGATGTTTTGCTTTCTTGCTAAGAACAATATGCCAGTTTCCTTTGTTCGCAGAAATATTTTTCCTGTGAAACCAATGGGCTTAGTTGCATAAGCAGAAATTATTCCTGGGAGACAAGCATGGATATGCAGGTTTGGATTTTTTTAAAAAATGTGTTGTTATATGACACTCTAATTCCTGAAACTGTTGGTCTGTTTTAAATCAGTATGTGCAGTTTTGAAGTAGATGTCTTCTCTCTTAACACACTTTCTCCCCACTGATGGATTGGGTTGCATAAGATGGTTTACTCAGAGGTTTTATGTTGCTGAAAGTCTGTGTATCTTTTGACATCACCAAACCTCACAACAAAAAGGAGAGATTCTTTCTGGGCAGTCAGGGACTTGTAATAACACAAAAAGCAGCAAGCTGTTCCAAGTGCTGTCTTTGAAGAAGTGCCTTGTGTATTCTGTGAGAACCAGTTGGTGTAAATGTTCATTTACCTCAAATGTTTACAAACTGTTACTAAATAAACTTTTGTACCGTAATTTGTCTCTCATAAATGAAAGTTAACAAAGGCATGTACAAGCACTGCATGGTACTTGGTTTTGTGTTTCTTCTTCCTCTTCTTTATTGGAGTGGTACTATCAACATACATAATCCTTCACACTATGTATATAAAAGGGACCGACTACCCCTCTGTTGATCTGGAAGACAAAAACCAAACCAGATTACACAAAACATATTTTTAGCTAGGTACTGGAAAGAGGTTTCTCACAGTATGAAGTGGCTGGCAAGTGGAACAGACTGCCTCAGAAGATAGTAAACATGGTGAACTTTGCTTTGTTCAAGGTTTTTAAGCAGATGACCACCTGTAGTAAGTACAATTTGTATTACATGACTTCAGAATACTATCCATCTCTACAATTCTTCTAATATGCTTTCCACTGTAGGTTAGTCCAGCTGCTAATTTGTCCAGCACAAACATCTATTTTGCTGAAGGGACGAAAATACAGGCATACCTCAGTTAATAAAGCCTCTGACAATGAAGCTCCTTTTTGTAAAGCCCACCCAGACCTATTTTTTTCTCACTGTCTTCTGTATAGCAGCATTTTTTAAGCCGCATTGGCAATGGAGGGAGAGTGAAGCAGGGCTGGAGAAACACAGACTTTTGGTGTTGGGTTTTCTGTAGTAAACAATAAAAGCTTGAGCTGGAAAATAATAGGATTCTGTTACAGCCAGTCCTACCATAGTTGTGAGTGTCAGCCTACAGTAGGCAAGGAAAAGAGCAGCTGCCTCCAAAATCCTTTACAGGGCATATGGAAACTTGCAACTTTCTGAGGCCTTGAAATATTGACCCACAAAGACAAACATTGTGAAAGCAAAACTAATGCATAGCTTTTGAATCTGTTCTATCCTTTACAATTAAGCAGGTGGAGGGAAAGGTTAGTTTCCAGGGTAGCTTGGATTTTCTGCTCAACACAGTCAAGTACAAGAAGTATGAGTCTCTTTTGTATTAATTAGCTTGTCTAATTTTTCTTTAATGAACATTCCCTGTGCTAGGAATGTGCTATCCTACTGTCACAAATTACACAGAAGTTTTTGTTGTTGTTATTAAGTGAATCACACAGTTCTATAGAATCATATTTTCAGATGTAATAAAGATCTGGAACAAACATATTTTGATTAGGTAAAAAGTAGGCTTCAGGGGGAGCATTTATCATAACATCGTCCATGGATTTGGGAGGTTGTCAGATGTCCATTTCTGTTCTTCCTACTATGGTTCTCCATCAATTTTTTTGGTACATATTTTTCCTCACCAAACAAATGCATCAAGGAACAAAAGATGGAATAACTGTACAACATCTTTTGATTAGCAACATTAAGAGCTTCTCTGGTGGTATCAAAAATACTCAAGGGCTTCAAAGTGACATTCAGTACATCTTTCTAAATAAGAAAATACAGCACAGACAGAGAGAGAATACAAGAGCTCTGCCTTGATGAGCTCATGTTCCATAGTTTAAAACAAGCAAACAGTATCAAAGCAGAAAGAATGTCTCGCTTTTTCAGCAAAGACTAAAGGCAAATATGTCTGAATTGCTGGATACCTCAAAGCAGCGGTATTGTTTTCTTCCTATGGCTTACATGATGCTTTTTTGTGGACTGCATTTTACAAACTGCCGACATAAGCAAACAGGATGGGCTGAGTAAAATAAACTATGGCTCAACGGGATCATCTGGGGGGGAGCCAGAATGGTGAAACGTGGGAAATGACAAGTTAGCTGAATTGAAAATATTGGTGTTAGGTATTTTTATAAGTTATGTGATTTAAGAACCACACTAAATTAAAACCATTATGCCACATTCTTCTCAATTCATGCAACATTAAATAACTACTGTGCATGATTCCTACCTCTCCTGGCAAAACAAATTTTCATTCACTGTGTGAATGTTCTGCCTTCATTCCTCAGTCTGTGTTCCAAAACATTCATGAATTTGAACTGTAAATGCAGTCATGAAGACAGAAAAACCTAGAAACATTAATGGCCATAGGTCTGAGTTGTCATGGAAAAACCTTACTCTCTGAAAGGCTTGATGCCTTGGCATATTAGCCAAAACTCATGAAGTTGCTTGTGCAGAAAAGGCATGATATATGATGTTTTATGCAACCACATTTTAACTTTTCAGTGTCTCATATAAAGCTCACAATGACAAACACTGTCTGCATTGATTTGGATGAAATATTGGGTAGATTGTTAAGGGGAAAGATAGCATAGTCATTGTCTTAGGCGCGTTACAGACCGCCCAAAATGGGTGGTCTCGCGCCGCTGCCGGTTGCTGCATCTGGGAACCACAGCAGCCAAACTGCGTGGTTCCCAGGCGCAGCAAGAAAGCTTTCTGTGCCCTGGAAGTGGCGCCACAAGGCGCAAGGCATGCACTCGCAGCGTCACTTCCGCCGCGCAATGTCTGGACGCTACGCATCCACGATGTCAAAATGGCAGCGCCCATTTGTATAGGGCGCCACCATTTTGACGCACTCATTTACACGCGAGGGGCAAGGTGCATCAGGAAGCGCCGCCCCTCGCGCGTAACAACAGTGCCTCATGGGCCCATCTGTAATGTGCCTTAGTTATCTATGCCTATTTAAAGTATTAAAACAGATGTTTCAAATATTTTTCCTACCATTTCCCATTTCAAAGATCCTTTCCAAAAAGCGCTTCTGTTTTTTCACCCTGTATCATGTTAATGTGTTTACATTTTAAGCCAGTCTCGGTTCAAAACCTACTCAAAGAATAATATTTTTGTTTAGTTGTCACATTATTACAATTTCATTTTTCCATCAATTTTCCAGAGTTCTGTTTTTTATAATAGGTGATCTATCACCGTTACCCCCTCTTAAATCTTTGGCTCTCTTTAGGTTAGTGTGGGGAAGGTCTGACATGTGGAAGGCAGTAGCCAATGGTATAGAATCATAGGAGCGACAAGTTGGGGAAGCCTGCTCTGAAGAGAAGCGTGTAGCCCTCCAGATGTTGTAAGATTATTACTCTCATCATCCATAACCATTAACCATACAAGCTGGATCTGATGGGAGATGGAGTGCAACCACATCTCTACGAACACATGTTGCCTGATCATGTATTAAACAATTAGACCAGTGTGAGGTAGACACATTCTTTGCTCATGAGCTTTAAAATTTTGCATGCAAAGCAGGGGGAGAAGCTATTTGCTTTTTTATCAAGAAGTAAACAGGGGCACACAAATAGGAAGCCAGATCTGTTTATAGCTGCCCCAACTCTATCACATCTTGTTGGGACCTATTTCTTCTTTTAAAAAGATTTTATTATCATTTTCCAAGTGCGTTTTCTTATATTCAGGGGTCTAATCTTGCTGGCATTGATTATGTCAACAGGCATATATACTGTATATATTTCTTCTGTCTTGAGGAACTATCCTTTATGCACAAGTTTAGGAGTGTATGCCTGTAACCAGGACAGCTCATCCTTGAGGAAGTAAATATTAGCTTGACATATTGGCTAGTTTACGCAACCCTGGGGTCATCTCTGTGTATACCAAGGTTGGAGGCAAGAAGAACCACAGAGCCAAATCCTCAATGAACTGTATTTTATTTAAAAGGCACAAACCAACACACATTCTTAACAATAACTCAAGGCAACTACTCAAGAAATGAGAAATAAAGGGATTGGGTTGGAACAGAACAAGGCATTCAAGTGGAGATACGACACCTGTTAGGATGCTGCTCTTCTTGATGACATTTTGGGATGAGAAAAAGGGAGCTCAGTCACTCCCGAGGTCACCAGGTTTTGGCGAGCGAAAGAGGGGTCTAGCAGGGTACAAACTGGCAGCACCTCTGCCTGCAAACCAAGCTAATCCAACTAACAAAGGAAAGGTCCCTTAATTTATAGGAAATTTGTTCCCTGGGGCAAAATCCAGAGAGTCAATATTCTTAAATGGCCCTAATCTTTGATATGCATAAGTGACACTTTGAAGTTGGGTCTTCCAAAGGTGTAACATAGGGGTGTAAATGGGTGTATTCCTGCAGCAGAACAGCTTAAAGTGCCAGGTAGATGGAGTTTCTCTGAAGATGCCAGCCACAGATGCTGGCGAAACGTCAGGAAGTAACTCTTCTAGAACATGGTCACATAGCCCGAAAAACCCACAGAAAACCATAGATGGAGTTGCTTACTCTGACTGAAGCCATCATATTGTTTCATAGCCAGGCTCTTCCTCACCTCCTCTGACATGTCCAGAACATAAATCATCTTGGCGACTCCTAAGCTAGCCGATGTGACCTGCTCGCTTGCACACAATGGTGTCCACATTAGGATCATAGAGGCTGGATTTGATAGCAATTCTGATATCAAAAGAGGAGGGGAAGGCTTAGGTATGCACAGGGCTAACTTTCCTTATCTGATGTGGAAATAAAATGATGTGGAAACATAGGTTTTGGTAGATTTTTCAGGCTATTTGGCCATGTTCTGGAAGAGTTTTGCCAGCAGCTGTGGCTGGCATCTTCAAAGAAAGATGTGGAAACCTTTACCTGTTTAATGTATATATAAAGATGCCTGGCAATATTTTTATATTTTATTACGATTTTAGAATTACAAAAAGAAGTATAACAATATGACAAACACATTCAGAGAAAATTTTTAAAAATTGCAAATATATCAATAAGAAAATAATAATAAATCAGTATCATATTATCTCAGGGCAAGTTTACCACAAGATAGGATACCATTGACAACAGGAGATAATTAGAAAGATTTCCAGAATTTCATCAACTGAGATGGGCAGCAATGCATTTCTGTTGGAATAACAATAAACAGATAACAAGTTACTTCAAAATTAGTGGTCTCAGTGGTTTATTCAGATTGTTTTAATTGGTGGGTCAGTTTATCAGCCAGGGCAACACTACAAGCTCTATCCAGCCAACCTGTGAAATGCAGGGGCATTTGGGCACCTTGGGGCACCTGGTCCACATATGTATGGCAGAGTCCCACTTATTGCAGCCCCTGCTGCACAAGAGGGAAAGGTTGTTCAAGATACAAGATAACCTAGATGGAGTTAGAAACTAGCTATAAACCAAATTTCGGATATTTCCCTGGGCAGTGTGTAAGACAGAGTCAGATCATGGCGTAGACCAGATAATCTTCCATTGTACCTCTGAAAAACTGAAATCCGTTTCCCAAATCAATCTTATGCTGTCTCTTAGTTTGTATAGGTGGCCAATCAACCATTTATAAATTCTAGATGCTATCCTTTGAGGATTAGATACTGACACAGTTCTTCATACAGCGTAATGACCCTTGGTATCCCTTTAGACTGTCAGATAGAGCAATCAAAGGTACAGACCTAAAAGTTTATGTAGCCAACCAGATGGAGCACCTGCAGCTTAAGATCCAAAAAGTCCACCAAGATTGGTCTACCTAATGTTAACAAAAACCTCCTTGATCCCATAAGGCTCTCAGGCTTTCCAATTCTAAAACTGCAAGCTGTTGTTATTGTACTGGAAGGAGCTACAGCCCAAGGAAGAGTGGATGGAGTTTAATCCAGTGTATCCACACTGACAGAGTCCATTTCATGGGTTCAAAAAGCCTGCTATTAAAGACACAGGAGCAGAATTAGGGGAAAAGTTAGTAATCCTCCTTTAGTGGGATTAGTAGGGGTGGGGAATGCACACTCCCTTGGGCAGTCACTCTCCACAAGTCCCTCTGTTTTAAGAGAAGGTATCCACAGGTAGCCATGCCGGATATACAGAAAAGTACAATAACAACCAGAATCAACGACTCTTTGTCTCTCAAAGCCCACATGGCCAAAAGGGAGGCATGGTCTCTGCCTATATGGGTATCCCTCCATACCATCTTAATTGAGAACAACAATATCAGCATCTTGACAAAATGGAGGCCTTTGCCTCTAACATTATCATTTGTTTCTTTCTCATGCATGATTTTTAACACCTTTGCCTAATGAAGAAACCAATGGAGCTTCGAAAGCTTACATCATGTATTTTGAATATTTTGGTTGGCCCAATGAAGGCATCCCTGTTTTGTGTGATTTTGATATTATGGCGTTTTGAGACAGTCTGACCAGGGCAGAAAATGAAACCATGGTGCAATCCAGACTGCGACAAAGGGATGGGCTGGAGGCACCCAGTTTCCCTCCAGAGGGATGCCGCAGCAGCCAAACTGTGTGGTGTCCCTCCAGACCAAAAAGAACCCAGATAAACCAGATTCTTTTTGGTGCGCCGGGATGACATCACCAGTGCGCCAGTGGCTCAACTTATCCATGTGTCAATGTAGGTAATACACCATAACCCAAAATAGGAACCATCCCCTTCTCTGAGTAGAGTGCCAAAGGTGAGACTTTGTCTGTCCTGGGAGAACCTAAAAGAAGCACAGACTCTCCTTTACCTTTTGCTGCAGTGCCGGTCCCAGCCTTTTTGAATGCCTGGGAGGGAAAATAGCGGCTTTCTTTGGCATAGTTTCCCTTTGCTTCATCAGCTAGATCCTTTGTCACATACCCCTATGTTTTACCCTCAACTTATACACAGGTTATATAAAAGTCCATAATTTGGGCTCCATGAGGTTGACTTATAGTTGAGTATATAAGGTAATTAACATTCTTACGCATTGTAATAATTGGTCCCTTATAAGATGGAAGGAAGTGTTGCATACACACTGGCTCAGTTCATACATGATTCAGTCAAATTATGGCTTGGCACTCCAAGAAAAAGTCTGGCAAAAGCTTTTTGCTCATATGCTTTCCCTTACTTTATGACCTCATTCAGAGTAAATTATTTACTCCTTCAAGTTATGGTTTGCAATTCACCTCACACATCTTCACATTGTCTCCAGATACTGCATTCCCTAAGTAGGATGCCATAACAGAAAAGGTCTGGTCTGTTGGAATGAAATTCTGAAGATTATGTTAGAGCCAATGGGATTGATACTAGAGTAGACTCTCCTGTCGGATAGAGTTGGAAGAGACCACAAAGGCCATCCAGTCCAATCCCATTCTGCCATGCAGGAACTCTCAATCAAAGCATCCCCATCAGATGGCCATCCAGCCTCTGTTTAAAAACCTCCAATGAAGGAGACTCCACTACACTCCGAGGGAGTGTGTTCTACTGTTGGACAGCCCTTACTCTCAGGAAGTTCTTCCTAATGTTGAGGTGGAATCTCTTTTCCTGCAGCTTGCATCCATTGCTCCGGGTTCTAGTCTCTGGAGCAGCAGAAAACAAGCTTGCTCCCTCCTGAATATGACATCCCTTCAAATATTTAAACAGGGCTATCATATCACCTCTTAACCTTCTCTTCTCCAGGCTAAACATCCCCCGCTCCCTAAGTCGTTCCTCATAGGGCATGGTTTCCAAACCCTTCACCATTTTAGTCGCCCTCCTTTGCACACACTCCAGTTTCTCAACATCCTTTTTAAATTGTGGTGCCCAGAACTAGACACAATATTCCAGGTGGGGCCTGACCAAAGCAGAATACAGTGGCACTATTACTTCTCTTGATCTAGACCAGGGGTAGGCAACCCTATTGAGCCGGGGGCCGGGTTGCTGTCCCTCAGACAACTGGGGGGCCGAAGCCAAATAAATAAATAAATAAATAAATAATTTTTTAAAAATTAAATAAATAAATAAACTGGGACAAATGTAGGACAAAATTTTCAAATGGAGGGCACTTTTTAAATAAGAAATGGAGGACACACGAAAACATTTGCTGATTTTTAAAAAAATGTTAAGATAAATGCATATTTCTAAGGCTTCTATAGACAATTGCCCCACCATGCCCCTTGCGTGAGACGTCAAAGGCCCCAGCGGCAATCGGCGGCAGGACCGGTCTGGGGCTGGTCCCAAGGCCTTGCTGGGCCGCATCTGGCCCGTGGGCCGCAGGTTGCCTACCCCTGATCTAGACACTCTACTTCTATTGATGCAGCCTAAAATTGCATTGGCCTTTTTAGCTGCTGCATCACACTGTTGACTCATGTTCAAATTGTGGTCTACTTGGACTCCTAGATCCCTTTCACATGTAGTCTTGTTCAGTCAGGTGTTTCCCATCCTATATCTGTGCATTCATCTTTACGCCCTAAGTGCAGTACCTTACATTTCTCCATGTTGAATTTCATTTTGTTAGCCTTGGCCCAGCTTTCCAATCTATCAAGGTCATTTTGAATTGTTGATCCTGTCCTCTGCTGTACAGTATTAGCTACTCTTCCTAATTTGGTGTCATCTGCAAATTTGATAAGTATGCCCTCAATTCTGTCATCCAAGTCATTGATAAAGGTGTTGAATAGCACTGGGCCCAGGACAGAACCCTACCAACTACCAACTTCTTTCTTTCAGTTAGTCTCAAAGGTGCTACAAGATCCCTTTGCATACTAATCCAGACATTAGCGTTATTTCATAAACTTCGAATTTGACCTCGTTGTCTCCTTCATTCAGGATTGAGGGACATTCTCCCATGTGAAAGAGTCCTAAGATTGGTATATATTTGAATTCTACAGCCCTACTAAGGTCTTTCAGATGCAGGATCATGGCTTCCTTTACTGAGTCAATCTATCCATAATGCAGCCTTCCTCTTTTCCTACTTCCTGTATAGCTCAGCATTGTCATCTTTTCCAATAAGTAAAATAATCTCATTATGTTTCTTAAGTACAACGCCTCTGATTAGTCATTTTGTAGTGAGAATTTGCTTTAGGGCCCATTTATTTGTCTTTTTGGCAGTCCATGATAGCCATATAATTCTCCTCCAGCACCACATTTTGAATGACGGGGGGGGGGGGGGTTCTTCCCTGTTTCCTTCACTGTCCATCTTTCACAACCATACATGCAAAATGGAAATACCATGTATGGATGATCCTGATCAATTACCGTATATACTGAACTATAACTTGACCTCATGAAGAAGTCAAGGGCAGGTTTTGGGATCAAAATTATGGATTTTGGTTTGACCTGTGGATAGGTCAAGGGTAAATCTTAAGGGCATGTAACAAAGGATCTAGAGGATAAGGCAAAGGAAAACGATGCCAAATAACTTACAACATCCCAGCAAGCATAACTGTGCTCACACTAAAGGCTGGGTAGATGGGAGAGTAGATGGAGTTCAGTGCTTCCAGGAGAGATCACACTCTTGCCTTTCACCAAGAGATGGCTCCTTTTTTTAAAGGAAAAAAAGGAGTTAAAGTACAATACACTGCCCCATGGACAAGTAGACTCGGTTTTTTTGGGTCAATCTTTTGACTAAAATATCTAGACTTACACATTAGTATATACAGGCATGTTTCAGTTACCAAAATCTCTGACAAAGAAGCTCCTTTTCACAAAATAATTTTGTACCCCCTTTATTACCAGGTATGGATGTGAGAACTGGACAGTGAAGAAAGCGGATACAAAGAAAACCAATGCATTTGAAATGTGGTGCTGGAGGAGAGTGCTGAGGAATGGATCCCATGGATGGCCAAAAAGACAAACAATTGGGTGCTGGAGCAGATCAAGCCAGAGCTCTCCCTGGAAGCAAAGACGACAAAACTGAGACTGCTGTACTTCGGATCCCTCATGTCTATTTGGACATTTCTAGCAGCATCAGTATGGGGATGATTAATGATGGCTGGAAGAACACAAACTTTCAGTGTTGGATCACAGCAGCATGTCTGCAGTAAACAAAACAAAAAAGTGCTTGATCTGGGACAGAATGAGATTCTACTCCCCACAGTGCTATTGTAGTTGTGTGTGCCTTCCTGAAACAAGCAAAGTAAAAACACCAACGTAGCTGCCTCCAGGATTCCTTATTGATCAAGTGTGAAGAGCAGAAAAGAGAGAAAATGGGAAAGCACATAAGTCTGCCTCACCAGCTACCATCCCTGCCCCTCATGTTAAAAAGCATAGTCCAAGATGTTTGGCCACCAAAATAGAAATCATAAGGAAAATGAGGACAGTGAAAGAAAGAAAAATACCCTAGTATTTTGGTAGAAGCTTTCAAGTGGTTTCTGGAAGGTTAAAATGTTTTTGTTACCTGACCTACTTGTTTCATTTCACATGTGCATATTGTTTGTTTAAAAAGCTTGCTGAAACATGTTGAACTACTCTTTTTTCCCCTTTTTAATTTTCTCCCCTTTCAGTGGTATAGAAACCTGCCCCTATCTTTCCATGTTTCTGCCACTTTTACTCAATTTTCTGTTAAAGAAATAATGCCCAGTGGCCTTTGGTATCCACTGCCGTTTGGTTCCAGGAGCCCCTGTGGATGCCAAAATCTGTGGATGTTCAAGTTGCATTAAATACATTGGGCAGTAAAATGATGTACCTTATCTAAAATGGCAAAATAAAGGTTTTCTTTTTGGAATTTATATTTTTAAAAATATTTTCAAGCCATGGATGCTTGAATCTCAAGCACTGAAGACCAGTCTCTTCCTGCAGGCTTATCTAGATTATTATTACACTGTGAATTTTAAATGACGAATTTTAGATATGGAATGTTTTAATATGTATGTGCACATCATATTTGTCCTTTTAAATTGATGTGTGTTTTAACTGATGTGTTTTAACTGACGTTGTTTGTTAACTGTTGTTGTCCCCCACCTCTATCCATGGGGAGAGGCAGGTAAGAAATCATCATCATCATCATCTGTGGATAAAAAAATCTATGGATATTGAGGACTGACTGTACTTAGTTAACTGAGGTATACTGTATCTTTACACTTGAGGATCTTACCCAGTTCTTCATGGCTGCCCTTCCTGGTCTTAGATTTCAGATTTCTTTTTAATTAGTCTCCATTTTAATTAATGTCAGAGCCAAGTTTTAGAAAATCTTTAATGATTCTGATGTCTTCATCATCAAATTTAAAGTTGGGTAAATCTTCTGTGGTCATTGTTTTTATCTTCTTAGTTTTATCTTCTTAGTTTTCAGCTAGCACACATGTAAAAACTTCACTTAACCTCACTTGAGAAACTCAGTTGGTAAGTGAAACATGCATTCATAATAATAAAAAAGCATGACTGCTGACAGACAATCTTACCTGTTTGACATACTAGTTGCCATAATCAAAAATAGCAATGTAATACGATGTGTAGCATTGGACTACATTTTAGAAGACGCTGCACACTGAAATTTAACTTACAGGTTAGGAAAACTAGCTAAATGATTGAATACTACTTGAGTTTGCATTCAATTTCATGCTTAAATGGTCAACAACTCTAAAATTTCTAATCGAGGAACAGTTTGAAATTTGATGTCATGGCTAGTGATGCAAAAAAGGAAAAAAGGAGCAGGAGTCCTAAAATATTAATTTTCAACTAACAATACCTGCGGTTATTTCAACTTAATTTTTCATTGTTTTCAAACTCAGCCCCACTGTCCTTGTTTAAACAAAACAGTTAAAAATGCAGTTGTCATCCATTCTGTCCCTCCTGGAGCTGAGCACTTTGTTGTTTTCTAATAAAATGGTGACATTAGTTCATATCATGTGATTAAGAAGGATTCATTGCACATTAGAGTCTCTAATCGCACCCTATAGTCCCATTTCACGTTTCATACTGGCATAGCCCACTTGACCCTGCTTACTGAAGCACTTCTATTATACTAGCTAAAAGAGCAAAGGATTGAACACAAACAAAAAATGCAGGGGAGCACATTGCTGTCACACCCACAGCTGTGTGAGCAGTACCCTCCTGGGTTGAGATGAATGGACGGGGGGAATGGAGTCTAGCCAGCACCGCTTGATAAGGATCTACACTCTCCCCATTATCTCCTCCAGGTTCCTCTTTGTGTGTGTGCAGAGTCTTGGTGGGTTTCGAATTAATGAAATGGTCTAATCATTCAAAGATATAGCCATGTTAGTCTGCAGAATCAGTATGTAAAGCCATTGACCCCAGTAGTTTTGAAAGGAAAAGAAAAAGAATTTAGGAACCAATACAATATTCAGATCCATTGATCTTGGATGTCCAGGGAAATAAATTATCAGTGCATTTGGTAGGATCAGCCCATAAGATATCTACCCTACCGTCCATCTCATGGGCTGATTGAATCTCTTTTTAAGAGCCAGATTTCCTTGCTATTTGCCCCAGGATGCTGCTGTTTACTCTTTTTGTGTTTTATATCTGATAATGCATTTAAAGCCAATTTATATCTAATAATGCATTTAAAGCCAATTAAAGCCAGAAAAAGAAGGCAAAGAACCACACCTTGCATTCATGTCTGTGCATACGCGCACACACACACACACACACACACACACACACACACACGCATACCAGAAATGTAAAAGACATATTCCAGTTTATTAGGAAATATTTGTATATACACTTTTAGCACAAGAATAATAACAATAATGTTAGGAAAGGTGGAAGGAAGTATAAAATCATAGAATCATAGAATCATAGAGTTGGAAAAGACCACTAGGGCCATCCAGTCCAACCCCCTGCCATGCAGGAAATCCAAATCAAAGCATCCCCAACAGATGGCCATCTAGCCTCTGCTTAAAGACCTCCAAGGAAGGAGACTCCACTACACTCCGGGGGAGTTTGTTCCACTGTCGAACAGCCCTTACTGTCAGGAAGTTCCTCCTAATGTTCAGGTGGAATCTCTTTTCCTGTAGCTTGCATCCATTGTTCCGGGTCCTATTCTCTGGAGCAGCAGAAAACAAGCTTGCTCCCTCCTCAATGTGACATCCTTTCAAATATTTAAACAGGGCTATCATATCACCTCTTAACCTTCTCTTCTCCAGGCTAAACATCCCCAGCTCCCTGAGTCGTTCCTCATAGGGCAAGGTTTCCAGACCTTTCACCATTTTAGTCGCCCTCCTCTGGACACGCTCCAGTTTCTCAATGTCCTTTTTGAATTGTGGTGCGCAGAACTGGACACAATATTCCAGGTGGGGCCTGACCAAAGCAGAATATAGTGGCACTATTACTTCTCTTGATCTAGACACTATACTTTTATTGATGCAGCCTAGAATTGCATTGGCCTTTTTAGCTGCCGCATCACACTGTTGACTCATGTTCAACTTATGGTCTACTTGGACTCCTAGATCTCTTTCACATGTACTTTTATTCAGCAATGTGTCTCCCATCCTATATCTGTGCATTTCATTTTTCTGCCCTAGGTGCAGTACCTTACATTTCTCTGTGTTGAATTTCATTTTGTTAGCTTTGGCCCAGCTTTCTAGTCTAAGTAAAAAGAAAGGAAGACCATATGCTAGATGTATGGACTCTATTTGGGAGGTCAGGGGCATGACTTTGAAGGAACTAAGCAGAACAGTGGAGGTCAGAGAGTCCTAGAGATGTCTCATCCACAGGATCGCCATGAGTTGAGATCGATTCATTAACAACAACAAATATAAATAGTAAATTCAAATCAAATTTCATTCCTAGGATACAAATAGCTACCACAAAAGGAAAAATAAATAATTTCCAAGCTTATTGAGGTTCAGTAGCATCACTAAAGGGGTGCAGTATGTATGGACCACATCAGTTGACACCACTGCTCCTCAAACACCTACCTTTTGACACAAACAGCCTTTGGCATTCATCTGCTTCCCTTTAAAATGCTTTAGGAGGTGGTGGGAGTGGGTTGAGGTTTAGTGGGAGGAGAAAGGAGAAGCCCCAGAATTTTTTAAAATTCAAATTTCAAATTTCAAAATTTTATTTTTTAAAAAAAAGATTAAAAATCAAACTTAACATAAAATCTTTTAAAATTTTATTCAAAAACATCACATTTTAACCCAAACTTCACTATGTACAGCATATGCTGGAAGCCATGATGGAAGTGAGGGAGGCATGCACCAGAAGAAAACAATGGTATGTGCTTCCATGGCATGCACCCCACATGCCACTGCCATGTTGCCGCGGGCACGAGCCCCATTCACTTGAATGGGGCTTGAGCATCCACATTTTTTCCCTTATGCGGGGGAGGGGGGGTCCGGAACGGATCCCCCATGTAAGGGAAGGGCAGACTGTATATGTAAATACATCTAGCTTGTGGATACGATATTGTAATTTGAAGTTATAATTATAATTTTGATGGTTGTTTATGTCACAACGATTAGCATGACATTCAGTGGTATATGGGAACTGGGACTGATGAGTAACATCAATTCAAAAAACATTATTAAGGATTCTGTATGATGTGAAATGGGAGGAGGTCAATATGACACCCCTTTAAATACTTAAACAGGCTATCATATCACCTCTTAACCTTTTCTTCTCCATGCTAAACTTACCCAGCTCCTTTAAGTCTCTCCTCATAAGGCATGGTTTCCAGACCTTTCACCATTTTGGTTGTCCTCCTCTGGACATGCTCCAGCTTCTTTTTTGAACTGTGCTGATGCTACAACTTCTTGCCAGTTGCATCTGTAGAAGTAGACAATAGTCCAAAACACACTGCAGAAATAATCCAGTTTTAAACACCCTGGCTCAGTGCTAGAGAATTCTGGGAACTGTAGTTTTGTGAGACATTGACACCATGAGTTACTTCACCGAGTGACACCAACCCTAGGGACACCTCTGTCGTGGTTCCCTCTCAAGACCATCTCATGGCATCTGACACCATTAACTTATGCATTAGTTTTGCATAGCGCTTTCCCACTCCCTAAACTTTCAGCACAGGCAAATTTGATGGGTCCCAGGCACACAGGGCTCCAAGAAGTAAGATATTGTGTCCCTCTTGTATCAATATAACCAGAGGGTGTTTACATTTTCTAGCCTCCTTAACGGCTGGTTTCTTGTTCTATAGGGGGATTGTGATGCCCACAATGGTTACCTTCTTTTGGTCTTTGTCCATGATAACTACATCCAGTCTCAATTGGCTACTTGTCCCAAGCACAGTTCCATTCAAGGAAATGGTGTCCATTGAGGATGGGATGGCTTTGGCCAATCAGTTCATCACTGTATCATGCTGATGTTCAGACTGTTGGGTGTGAGGGACAGTTACAAAGTACATGTGGAAGTGTCTCCTTTGAATGGCCACAGCAACAGCAATATTTATCATTGTTGCAAGATTTAACAGCACCATTAAGGAGAACAAAATTCAAGCAGCCTTGAAGGATAGAGGCTAAATGGCCATCTGTCGGGAGTATTTCGACTGTGTATTTCTGCATGGCAAGAGGTTAGTCTGGATGGCCCTTGTAGTCTCTAGTGGGTAAAGTCTCCATGCAGTATGAAATGACGGCTCAAATCCTATGTGATGTTACCTTGAAGATCTTGTCCCAATCAAATTTGCTAAAAACTGCAGTGGTATATTTCTCCCTTAGAAATTCTTTTAAGGAACTTTTTAGCAAGTGTCTTGATTTATGGAAGAAGATCTGTATCCCTGGAGGGTTCTCTTTGGTGGCGGTGAGCTGTTGCCCCTCTTTAGGAACCCAAACCCATTGACAGTTGATTTGTTGACATGGTGGGTTGTGTTCTGAATACAGGTGAAGAGAAATCAGAGAAATCAGAAATAAGAGGGAAGAGAAATCAGTACCACTGCATCCAATATGGTCACATCTTCCCCAGAGTCCCCCAGTTTAGGAATCTTTCTTCCTCCACATCACTGAGCAACGTGCAAGTTGCCTAAGAGAAGCGATGCCACAATAACCACAAAGCCATTATTTGGAGGTAAGTCCACAACTTTATTAATTCCAACATTTAACAGTGTAGGGTTGGCCCAAAGCATGAGGTCATGATCTGCAAAACCAAACAACACCCCGGTTGATCAATGACCGCAAATTTGGGATGACCTAGGGGCTAGGGAACGCAATCTCGCATCTCTGTGAAGTTTAGATCACCTGATTTCCCTTAAGCCCCTAGTCACCGAGTAATGCCATAACGTAATGGCCCCCGCAATGGCCACTACGTATGCTCAAGATGCACCCGGGTCCAAGTGACTCCCTATCCAGTGCTCCTTAGCCCTGGAACCACTTCCAGCTGATCAATGGCCTATACTGCCACCCCTTAGTTGTGACAAAACACCAACTCCAGGGAGAGGAGAGTGGGGAGCTGAGCAAAAATGGCCCTGAACATGCTGAGTCATGGCCTTATATAGGCCTGGACGCTGGGAGGGGCTGGGAGTCATAGCTCCGCCCCTCCAGGGCAGCCGACCAATCGGCTGCCCTGGAGACCCGGAAATGGCAACCAGCGAGAGGTCCTCCAAATTTCTAGAGCAACCTCTCACCGGAAGTCCCACTCTGGATCCCCCAAATGGGCCAATCCATTGGCCCCAAACCCCAGCAAAGCATGCTGGGGCGCACCCGGCCCCGGAAGGGGCCCGCCGGCTGCCGCTGTCTCCTGGCAGCAACACTGCTCGCCGGGGCATTCTGGCGGCGGCTTTATTTGGAAAGACTGAGCCACTTCTTAAGGAAAACAGTAATTGCTCGGTTGACTCTGTTAAATACTGTTTTCTAGATGGATGATCCCCATAGATTAAAGTCAATTCCTGGGAGGAGGAAACTCCTAAGTGTATCAATCTTTCTCCACAATGCATCTCTTTGTGGCATCCTTTGCATTGGCACAGAGAGTGTCCTCAGGGGTCTGGCAGCTGCAGAAAACTGTTAGAGTGCCTAGATTTTTCTGGGTATCTCATTCTTTGAGATGGGTCATGGGTTTTTCTTGGATGGTAAAGATAGTTGGTAGGACCCGATCCTTCCAGCTCTCATTAATATGAGGTGTTGCACAATTTTTGGCACTGAAGCATAGGCCCATCCAGTCTGCAGCATGTGCTGGAGCTCTTCAGGTTTGCCAGGTACCATAACCAAATCATCAGCATAAGTTAGGATGCTCACTTTGTTCCTATACAGACTCAAACCTCCAGGGCTGATGATGTAACAGAGGGCCTCCACAACTGACATAAACCAAGAAAACAACTGAATAACAAACTAATTCTCAAAACATTTAAAAATCCCCCCTCCAAGTGATCCCAAAGTGAGAGATTTCTTCAGTACAAGCCTACTCAGTTAACAAAGTTTCTGACTATTGAGCGAATCACAGAAATGGGTTATTCTGTGCCTGCACAACAAAGCTTGGAAACTTACTCACACACACACACACACACACACACACAAACACACACACACAGCCTTTTTTCTTTTTCAACTTCTGTCTACCTTGAAGAATTATTTTATTTTTTTACCAGCATTGCCACTGAAGAGAGAGCAAAGGCAGGCTGGAGAAACACAGACTTTCAGTGGCAGGTTGCAGAAACATGTTTGCAGTAAAAAATGCAATAAACCTTGAGCTGGAAATGATGGGATTCTTTTGTAGCTGATCCTACTGTCGCTGTGTGCACTTGCCTGCGACAACAGCAGCTGTCTCCTGAATCCCTTGCTGAACGTGCATGAACAGCAAAATAGAGAGAAAGGGGGGAAGCAGATAAGCCTGCCCCATCAGCTATTCTCACCATGTTATAAAAGCATAGATTATAAGTCTGGCAAGCAAAGTGGAAATAATAAGAAAAGTGGAGTCTGGTGAAAGGAAAAAAAATTATCCCTGGTTGCATTTTGAAAGAAACTTTCAAGCAGTTTTTAGAAGGTTTCAATGTGTGTTGTTGTTTTTTAATTTAAGCAGTATTTAACTGACTTGGTTGTTTCATTTCACAAATACATATTTTTAGATAAAGGTTTACTGAAACATGATGAACTGCTCTTCTTTTTTTGTGGTGCAGAAACTTGACCCTATTCTTCCTATGTCATTTCTGACTTGTATCAGATTTTATGTTAAAAAAAGTAATGCCTAATAACACATCTACAGTCGGCCCTTCTTATACACGGATTTTTTATACACGGATTCAAGCATACACGGTTTGAAAATGTTCCAAAAAAGGATAAATTTACCTTGATCTTCCATTTTTTATAAGGGAGACCATTTTGCTATGTCATTATATTTAATGGGACTTGAGCATACACGGATTTTGTTATACATGGGGGATCTTGGAACCAAACCCCAGCGTATAACAAGGGTCCACTGTACTTCACTTCTAATTGAAAGACAGAAGTATTGTATTTTGTCAGGTTGGCTTTGCACAGAAAAGCTACTGGTGTTGGTTTTTTTGCCTGTTTTTATTATGTTTTGAAGTTTCTCCTCCTTCTTCCTCTTCTTCTTTGCCTGTTTACATTATGTTTTAAAGTATGTTCTCAGTTGTATTGAGCAGTTTATAATTTTAATTCAAATGACTGATTTCAAAAGTAGAAGTCACTTTCAAAGCCTACAAATCTTCTTTGTAAATCAGGAATTATACCATTTCAGAAATGTGTAAAAAAAATGATGGCTGAATAGCTCAGAAATCAATAAGATTAAAAATAATATTCGGGGGGAAAGAGCCACATGGAAAAACTATCATAAGGGAAGGGGGGAATGAGAGAAGTGCCATTTCTAATTAGACAAACCAGAAGCAAGAATTGCAAGAGTTGTCAGCCTAATGGGCTGATCTGAATATGTGAATTAAACTGACAGCATGGAATAATAGTCTGGTCAATCACTGATTGTAATCTCCATTCAGGCGCATGCAGAACTGCTTACATCAGTGCAGAAAACTGGGAAAAATGAAATGTGAGTGTGGTATTTATCAAGGATGTAATTCTCCCCATGTTGCTTGTTTTAAGTTAACCAGGTGACTAAAATTAGGAGTTTTCTTCAAATTTGCATGATGTACGAATCTGGCACATGTGCAGATCAAAGCGGGATTTCCCCAAAGTAGAGTGGACCTGAATCTGAAAGTTCATGAAGATTTATTAGCAATTGGAACTCAGAGGTATACAGAGACACATTTGGTGTTTTACATATAAGGATGTGGGGAATGGGAATGCAGAGAAAGGAGTGCTCCAGCTTTAGTTTTTTATTACAGTGGCTCCTTGCTATCTGCTGGGGGTTTGGTTTCTGGACCACCTGTGGATACCAAAATCCATGGATGCTAAAGTCCCATTAAATAAAATGGCATAGTCAAATGGTAGCCCTTCTATTAAATGGCAAAATCAACATTTGCTTTTTTGGAATTTTAATATTTTTAAAATATATGATTGTTGAATCCATGGATAAAGAATCCGTGGACATGGAGGGTCAACTGTACAGTGAATGGGTTTGCCAGAGATCTTCAATACATGTATTTTGAGGGAAGAACGTATCGTATGACAGATCTAATGTTCAGTGCTTTTTGCTATTTCTCCTTCCTTCGAGGAGGAATATTAGAACCGTTGCATTGGAGTCTGTGGCACCTGCAAGGTTGTGGCATTTATTGTTGTTTGTATCCTTTTTTTCCAAAGTGGGACTCAAAGTGGCTTATGATTTTTTTTAAATAAATGTTAAAAATTCATAAGATACAAAAGTTAAAACACAATTAAACAACTAAAAAAAAATCAAAATGAAGTTAAACCATACATCTCTAAAGACATACAGTCCAGCACAACAATTAGGAGTATCCATCACAGATGGTTTTATACAATCACTCATCAAATGGCTGTAATGCCTGATCAGCAAATACTGGATTGTTGTCATCCTGTCTTTTGCATGTGTCACATCTACCACTTGCTCTTTTCCATTGCAGTTTCTGTTAATTTGGTGCCAACTCAGCAGAAAACAAAGGACTGTTTATGCATTGGATTTTAAAAAAATAAATATTAGTTTTTAAAGAACTGTTTTACATATGCCAAAACTCCCTCACCCAGTGCAAACAGCCATTCTCTAGTCTAGGCATTATTGGACTGCAGCACCCATCAACCCTTGCAAGCATAGCTCATGGCAGGGAGCACATAACAACATTGATAGTTGTTGCGTGTCTTAGAGTCCTTTCTGAAATATTATATAAACCCAAAGGCAAATCTGTCACAAGGTTTTTGGTAAAATTTGTTCAGAGGAGGGTTGTCTTCCCCTGAGGCTGAGGGAGTCTGACTTGCCATGGTTTTTATAGCTGAGCAGGGATATGATTAACATTGGCAGGCAGGTGGTTATTAATTTTGCCAACTTGCAACTACATTTTAAAAAATAATGAAAATAACAGACTGCATTGTATTAAAATAAAAACAAGCTGAAGCAGGAAACAACTGGACAACCTTGAGAACAATGACAAAATAATAAATGAAATTTTACAAAAATGAGTATGTAAATTAAAAATACAACTAATAGATCAGCTACATTATTTAAGTAAAACTGTGGAGTTATGTTAGAAGATAAAGGATCACACACATAATACTCTTAAAGAAAGTGCAAAAAATATACCTATCAAGCCTGAAGTGTAAAGAAAATCTCATGATGGAGTTTGGGGTGTATAGTGAGGTGTTCATATTTGCCAATAAATTCTTCAAGGAAGTGAAAATAAAAAGTGAGAATAAAACGTTCCAAAAGGATCTCCCAAACTAGAAGAATGGCCTTTACAATAGCAAATGAAAAGCCAATTAAAACAAGTCTTAAGTGATGCAGCAATGCTGTTGTGCATGTCTTTCAGTGTTTGAAATTGCCGATTTAACTGTTTCAAAACTGGATTTGAGGATTGTTTTTAGACTGATTTTAGGAGTTTTAAAAGTGTATTTTTAATGTGTTTTAAAATGTTTTATGTTTTGTATTGTTTTAATTGATTTTTATGTGTTCGTCACCTCAGGAGCCCTTGTAGCCTGGGAGGCTGTTTAAAAATACGGTAAATAAAGAAAATAATAATAAATATTGCAGAGGACAAATCCCACCTCCACATATCAACTGACAGAATGTGAGCTGGTGTAATTTACCAAGGGATCTATGGGTCATGGTTGAAATTTCTATGAAAATATAAACCTAGTGTGTGTTGTTGTTTGTCATCAAGTTGGCTTTGACTTATGATAGCCCTATAAATGAGAGGACCTTAAGAGCCTTGGCCTGTCATCCGCCTGCTCAGATCTGGAAAACTCAGGGTCGTCATTACTTACAATTTTTCTAAGTTTACCACCGAAGCCTTAAATTTTGGAACTTAGGGAATCACAGGACTTGACAACCAAGAGTTAAAGAATCAATCCAGTAACCATCATGGTAATCCACAGCATTATGGGAGCTGTCTCTGTCCCATAACCAGGAGTGATGCCATATTGAATTAGACCTAGATAATCCATTTCACCCAGGAATCTCTGGAGCTGGGAAGTCACTACCCACTCCATTGTCTACCCAAGAAAGGGATATTGGAGACTGCCCAATGATTCTTTAATATTGGCAAAATGCTAACAGGGGACAGAGAAAAGGCAGATCTACTCAACACCTTCTTTGCCTTGGTCTTTTCCCGAAAGGAAAACACTGCTCAATCTGAGAAAAAATGGAACAGATGATGCAGTAGGGGAAATGCAGCACAGAACTGGTAAAGGATTATTCTGGAATAGTGTGTTCTGGGCACAATTCAAGGATATTGACAAGCTAGGATGTGTCCAGAAGAGGGCCCTTGAAAGATTTCACAGAGGCTGAAGGCAACAGTTAGATTCCTGGTGGAAACATTTTACATAAACCATATTATCCTGGTTATAAAGGATTTGCAGTAGCTGCAAATATGCTTCCAGTCTGAATTCATTGGGCTCTTTAAGGTGGTATTTAAAGCCCTAAACAGCCTTAAAATGTGGAAAAACACATCTCCCTATATGCACTGAGAGCTGTTGGAGTCCTGCCTGTATCCCAACACTGGGAGCAATACTTTACATGGGGAGAGCGCCTTCTCTGCTGTTAGGGATGCCATATCCCGGTGGCCCCCGGGACAAACCGGCTTTTGGGGAGGCCCTGCCCGCCCTGGCTCGGTTCCCCCCCAATTGGGGCCTTTGTCCCAGGCCCAGCCTCCAGGGCGGGCGTGCTCATGCGGCCATTACTGTGGCCGCTAACGCGGCTGGCCGGCCACCCACCTCCTCCTCCTCTTCCATGGCCGCACTGCGCCGCCCTCCGCCTCCACCGCTCCTCCTCCACCTCCCCCCAGCGCAGCTGCTGCACAGCCTGCGGCGCTTGCCTGGGCCACAGCCGGCACCAGCGCGCTCGCCCCTTTTGCGCGCTCACGCGCGGGGCTTAAGGGGCAGCGCTCACCTCCTAAGCCTTCTGGCCAATGGCAGATGAGCAGGAGCTGGCCTAGTTTCCAGCCCCCGTCTGCTATTGGCCAGTGTCAGGAGCCTTGGAGGAGGAGGCAGAGGCAAAGGAGGAGAAGGAGGAGGAGGCAAAGGAGGAGGAAGAGGAGGCAAAGGAGTAAGAGGAGGAGGAGGAGGAGGCAAAGGAGGAGGATAGGCCTCTGGGCCAGGGGGAGGGAAAAGGTTTTTTTTATTTTTAAATATATACAACCCAGCCTTGGTATTTTATTTTATTTTATTTTTAAATATATACAACCCAGCCTTGGTATTTTATTTTATTTTATTTTATTTTATTTTTAAATATATACAACCCAGCCTTGGTATTTTATTTTATTTTATTTTATTTTTAAATATATACAACCCAGCCTTGGTTATTTTATTTTATTTTTGTTATTAAATAACAAAGTGTCCTCCATCTTGACCATGTCTAAGAAACATGCATTTATATTAACATTTTTTAAAAAATCATTTTTTTTGGCATGTCCTCCATTTTTTTTAAAAAAAAATGTGTCCTACATTTGTAAATCTTGTCCTACATTTGGAGCTCCTGACTTATGGCAATCCTAGCTGCGGTGGTGAAACAATGCCCTCCAGGAAGCCCAACTGGCCCTAAGGTTGCATTCACACTGCAGAAATAATGTGGTTTGACATCGCTTTAACTGCCTTGGCTCAGTGCTATGGAATTCTGGGAACAGCCTCCCAAAGAAGAAAATGCATGCTTGGGAGCACTCATGAATCTGTATCTGTCACAGAAGGAGCAGGTGGACTCTGCCACTTGGGAGTGTCTGTGGCCAGCTCTGCTCCACTCTGGGGACATAACAAACTACAATTCCCAGAATTCCATAGCATTGAGCCAGGGCAGTTAAAGTGGTGTCAAACCAGATTATTTCTGCAGTGTGGATGTAGTAGAAGAAAGGCTTCCTTCAGTTTAGAGTTTCAAATTGCACTTGTTAACATACTATCAATTAAGAGAAAGATTTAAGGAAGACAATGTAAATTATGAAGTCGAAGGCTTTCAGGCCAGCATTCATACTTTTTTTGTGGGTTTTTCGAGTTATGAGGCTGTGTTCTAGAAGAGTTTATTCCTGACGTTTCAATAAACTCTTCTGGAACACAGCCTCATAGCCCGAAAACCCACAAAAAAGAATGTAAATTATGGATTTCAAAGGAAAACAACAGAATTTGAGAATATAATTAACTCAGGAGAAAAGCATATTATAGCCAAATTATACAAACTATTATTAAGACTCAATATGGAAAGGGTCAGGTTAAAGAATATATGATTCAATGGGGCAAGAATTTAGGACACAATATTATGATGAGTCAGTGGGAACTGAAATTTACATCTGAAAGAAATGTATTATAAAATGTTTTTTAGATGGTACGTGACCCCTGATAGATTAGCTAAGATGTATAAAGGGACCACTGATAAATGTTGGAAATGCCACCAGAAAATTGGAACATTTTATCACACTTGGAGGACATACAAAAAAGCTAAAGACTATTGGATGAAAATTATTTTTGTTATTCAAAAGATCTTGGAGAAAGACGTAGCATTTAGACCTGAATTATTTTTGTTAAATATTATTATGAAAACAAGGTTGAAAGAGAATATAACTTTTTATTGTTTGATATGGTTACAGCTCCAAAGCTAATCTATGCAAAAATTGGAAGAAAGAAGAAACGCTGGACATTCTAGAAGGAAGGGAAAAGACGATGGACCTAGCTGAATTAGTAAAATTAACTAGTTTAGTAAATGGTGATGATATGGAAGATTTTATAAGGATTTGAAAACCATTTATGAATTATGTTAGAGCTAAGAGGAGAATATCGAGATTTAAATTATCAAATAATAATAATAATAATAATAATAATAATAATAATAATAATAATAATAATAATAAT
>NC_056524.1:27668324-27700452 GCF_019175285.1 Sceloporus undulatus | reverse complement strand
TTTTATTTATAGACCGCTATTCCGCAATGATCATAGCGGTGTACAGTAAAATTGCAATATAATACAAAAAATTGCAAGGCCTCTCTCCCCCTCAAGATGGTGGTTGGAGGAGGGCTGTTGAGAGAGGAAGAAGAAAAGGGGACAATAGTAATAATATGATTTTTTCTTCTTTTTCTCCTCTTCCTCTACTTCCTCTTTTTTCTTTCTATAGAGGAGTAATACTAGGATGTATATATAAAACTATCAATATATATCATCTTCATTTTCTTTCTACTTTATTATTCTATATTTTTATTTTTTTCTTATTTACTGTTTTATTATTTTTTCTAATATAATATTTTGTTAGTTTATTATGATCTAAAACACAAGATTTAAGATTATATATATATATATATGTATGTATGTACTTTATTACCATCCTTTTTATTCTGTAAACTTTATTTAATAAAGCAATTAAAAAAATAAGATAGGCTTCCTTCTCATGCCAAGTTATAGCATTTTTTTTAAAAACAAAAGTGTTTGGCGTCTAAGCATTTTGCCTCAAAGCTGTGTAAATATGATTTTCAACTGTTTTTTAAAAACTTACCTTTTTAAAGTTTAAACTGATTTTGAGATCTTATGATAAAGGGTGGTATATAAATATCTTAATAAAAATAGCAATGAATCCTATGAGCACAGTCACCTGTCACAGAAATGACTGCCTTTGCTGAAAAATATCTATAGTGATAAATGAATATCTATAGTGATACATGATTAAGTGGCTTAGAGTAGGACCATAGCAGCATCGTAGCAAAGCAGTATGAACCAAGGACGAACAGGGATTGAAAATGTGTAGCCTTTCGGATGCTGTTGGACTGAAACTCCATTACCTATGTTTGAGGAAGCTGATGGGAATTACATTCCCAACAGCTTCCATAGACTACATGGACTCAGCCTCTGGGCTAGAAGTATGGGTGCACCAGAATGAATTAGCATGCTATTTTAGAGGTCTGAAGTAGAAGCACTATCAATTTAAGGGTGAGTCAAATCATTAATTGGAATCTGTAGCCTTTGAGTTAGCTTTATGAAGTTCAACGGTACTATCAACATTAAGTTGCTGACTCTTCTTTTGAGGAGGATCAAAATAAATTTTATTTTTTTTAAAAAAGTAGAAGATAAAAGTGGAACAGAGAAGAACAGATGGAAGTTTAAGACCGAGAAAGAGGGGGGAAATAACATTATATATACACAAACAATTATACAGAAAAGTAACTTAGTATTAGCAGCAATCCTGATTACCTTACTGCATAGAATAAATGCTTCCTCAACAGAGACACTAATTTTGTCCATACTTCAGTGACCCAACCCTGAAAATATTCAATTAAGACTTTTTACTTGCTATTCAGTACAGAACATTGTACACATAAATCCTTACTATGTGCTAAGTGTGACTACTGGTTTGTATGCTTCCCCCTTCCTCCTGCATGGCTATGCACCACCATTCATTCTATCCATGGGTTATGCAGTTATGACTGAAGGAGCATTCAGCACATTTTATGCTAACCAGGTATTTTTTAAAACTTGTAACCATCAAGAACTATGGGGTTGATATGGCTCTGCAAAGCTTGGTTTTGAATCAGGTTATTGGTAGTGCTAATATAAATATAAATCTGGTTAAAGTAAACCCAGGCATACGAGTCAAAAACTATGAGATCAATAGCATTTCTATGCTACTGATTGGTTCCTATGTCATGTCTTCAAGAATGATCCCACAAAGTATTCCCACCTGGATGAACTTGATGGTGTAATCCTGGGAAATCGTAGACAGGATCCACCTATCCATTGTTTTTGGTGCCCAGGTTTCCAGAAAGAGGTGTCTGTTTACCTGCTAAGTAAAATTTCTATGCAATCATGGTTCCTTCCTACTCAGCAGTGGAGTAACCCATTCTGACCTTAACACCTGAAGTAATACTGTGGGAAAGGGCTTCTTTCTCCCAGGTGACCTTGGTTGTCAAAGGACAGAAGCACCCCATTCACTCACTTCAGAAGATGTCCCCACACATTGGGTACTTTGGCCTAGCCTAGATAAAGCAAACCCCAACATTGCAGAGATGTTGGGTAACAGAGGGACAAAATCTTCAGAAACAAGCATTCGGAGGGCTCATCCTGATTAGAACCAGAACCAGATCACTCCCTTTCCTTCTTTTCAGAATCACCAGCATCATCTCTAGAGTCCTGTAGGTCCTCCCCTAGGAACAGAGACTCCACATGGGAATCCCAATCTGACCCCTTAGAGGAGTGAGGGGTTACTGACTTTCTTCTACCAGACAGGCTTTGAACAGAGACCTTACCTGAAGACCCCTGTGAAGCCTGAAACCGTCATGAAAATCTCTAGTCTGAACATGCTTCTTAGCCAAAACTCTGAAAGCCTAAGTTCCTAAGGAATAATTAGAAGAGGCCTCCTGGACATCCAAAGTTGTTTTAACTGCAACATTAAAGACTGTGTCTCTTCTCCAGAGACTGCTGTATGGTGAGGTTTTATGTTGTTCTGTTTGGTGTTTGGGGGGGGGGGGGGGCAGAGGAGAAGACAACTCTCCAAGACCTAAACTACTGTAGTTGTCTCATCTCCCAAGAGAAGTGAAGGCCCAGAGTTCATGCTATTCCTGGCCATGCAGAATTTGTATAGACAGTTTTAATAACCATACTGTGTAATTGTTATATTGTCAATTTTTGTACTAGTCAATGACCGAATAAAATTTTACTACTGGCCATGCTGCTATTAAGTGAAAGGACTGCTGCCTCTCAGGTCAGAGCCTTGGAAGAAGCCTCCAGTACTACCTTTATGGAGTGGTTAACAACTCTAGAATATGGCTGTGAGGAAGCAGGGGACACACAATGAATGGCCTACTCATAATGGCGGGCACCACATGCATAACCAAAAGGTTATTGCCATTCCGCTCAGTTGAAGTGGTGGGAAATTTGAGAAGCCACCATGGCACTTGATCACTGAAGTGCATGTCAGAGGGAATTTCGCACGGTTGGAGCTCTGGGGGAAAGGAGCTGTTCCCTCTGTACCTGTTGCTGATCCTTCACCCTGGACTTATTTCTCGCCAAATGCTGAGGACTGCAATGTGCCACTGGCACCATTTCCATTTGTGAAACACCCTCACCATCTTTCTCTGGTGTGTTTTCCACAGGTGCAAACATGATCATGTGGGTGCTGGAGTCTCCACTGATGCCTGATGAAGTGATTTCACCAGTGGGGGAACTGAGTCCTTGAGCAGAACAGCCCCACCACAGTGGTCTAGTTTGGTTGGATCTCCCAGTGCACTATCTGAAGTGCAACTCTGAATGGGCTTCGTCTTCTTGCTGATAACTTCATTCCTCTTTCCTACTGGAGCCATAAAAGATAGAAAGGGAAGAGAAAGGGAAGAAAGAATGGTACCTACGAGTGGAGGGGAAAGGGTATTTTTGTCTTCTGATATATTAAAGGATAGTGGGGAAAGAAAAAAAGGTGCTTACCTAATGCTAGACACATGGAAGGGTATCTAGAGAAAAATTTGGAGCTAGACAGATGTAAAGGTAATCAGGAAAAAATATGGAGCAACAAGAACCAGCTCTGCTCTGGGCAAAGACAGATAGAAAAACTGCTCTCTAGGATGGCTAGAGGGGAGGAATTAAGAAAATCTGTTTTTAGTTATCATGAGACCTCAGTTGTTCTTCCCTGTCTCTGGGTGGTGACAAGAGAAACCCAAGTTGTGTAGACTCCTCCACTCATGAACCCAGAGAATGGTCTTACATACAGTGTGAGGGGGGCAAACGGAAGTGCAAAAAGCTGCATGACTTTGAAAACGCAACAGTTATTTTTATTCATGCAAGTGCTTGTGCTTGGGGATATTTGTGAAATATAAAATGGAGCTCCTGTATACTTCATGAAAAAAGTGGAACTGTGCAAGAGCTATACATGTAACTGGTATAAGGAATTTTCCACATAATTATGGAGATAGAAAGAAACTGATGTGCAGATAAATGAATCAAGAAAAGGCCCTTTTCAGATGCTTAAACATAGTAAATAATATGTAACAACCCCTTTTTACTAAGTTGGTAAGAAATCCTCATTTGCAACTCTGCAGGGTTGTCCCATTTATGTCTCATGAGCAGGACTTACCTGATGTCTACACTACTATATTTTCAGCAACAAAGTCTCTTTCTCCCAGACTTCTAATTTTTAAACTATACAGTTTGTAATGGTGCAGTTGCTCATCTGCTATTTTATGCTTTTTAATTTTGTTACTAGCTCGGTGCATGTTTCTTATTTATTCTTGTGTAAGCTGCCCTGAGAATATTTATAGTGAAGTATAGCAAAGTATTTTTTAAAAGACTAAAAAAAACAAACAAAAAAAACATGAAAAGGTTTTGTACAAATGAAAAGTTGCTGTATTTTACACACTGTCTAATAGCAATGTCTGAATGTCCTTACAGATTTTCAACTTGTGTCACTAGCCAATATACACTACTGTTTATAAGGGTAAATTCAGACTCACAAATAAATAAAGGGTACTAAGGTTTTTAATAAGGGCAACAAAAAAAATCATTTCACCAATATAGATTCACATTACAGTACATCAATATTGACAGCATTCTCTTTTGTCTATTTTTGGTACATAAGATGGAACCTCTCTACATAACCTCATAAGGCTTCAGTAACTAAGAGTAAAAAACCTATTAGTTTACAATTTCTTTAAAAAATTTTGAAAGACACAGCAAGTTCTAAACTTTAGTAGTGCTACCCATACACAACTACCTGGTTTCAGAACCCAATAAAATCCCCGACTCTCTTTCAAGGAAGCTCTGCAACAGTGAAGTTGTGCAATATGGATGATGTTTATTATGATCCCTCCCCCCCCAAAAGAAATTACACATGGCACATCCTCATTCATATTTTGCAATGTAAAAAGTTACAAACATATCTAACCAAATAAATAATAATTAAAAAACGAACGTGTGTGTGTGTTAAGAACCCTAAAACCACTATGTAGAATAATGGCCACTTTCTCTCACAGATTATTTACATGGTAATACCCAGCTGAGGGTACACTGCTACAAAACATGTTAAATGAAGAGTAAACTTGAAATGTTTTCCCCCAATAATAAAAATCTAGCAGCTTGGCTAACTAATGCTGTTGTGTTTTCTTTTTTTCCATGGAGAGTTTGGGAAATGTTTAATCTATGTCTTCATCCAGTTCATAATTGTCTTTATCATAAATATCTTTTACTAAAAGAACCCGTACAAGCATGTTTTCCAAAGTATTGCGATCCACTGAGGTGGAGGTGTACCATACTGGGTTGTCTGAGGAAACTGGATAGGCTGGCTGCAAATAGAACACATCCATTCTCTGGCTGAGATTTGGTGGGCTGGAAGTGAAGAGGAAAAGTTAGAACTGTACAAGCTCATCTAATCTGCACATACATTTACAACTTCAAGTGTAATCATACCAACTTAGAAATACAGTGCACCCGCTCCTTATATGGGTGCGCCATATGTGGCTTCCAGTTTACAATTGTTTGAATGGTGTGTGTGGCCACTGCGCGCTCGCGCACCGCACCACCACGTGCACGAGCCCCATTCAGTATAATGGAGCTCGAGCATAGGCGGAATTCACCTTATGCCTTGCGTAAGGCGAGGGTCCACTGTATGTTAGAACATAATGCTTAATGAAAAGGTGCTAACTAACATTATCTAATGTTATCTCATGACCTCATATCTTGAAAGGCAAAAAGGTAATAATTATCCATAAACCTCTTCATGAAAAGTTTCTAACACAGGCTTCATAAAATTAGCTTCTCTGAAACAGTAGTGTAGTGCTTTGTCCTACTTCCATACAAGGGTAAGGATCTCAATCTATTTGGAAACAATGACAAGCTACTAAAGTCACTAAACTTAAGATTGGTACTTAAACTAGGCAATCTGCACTAAAAAAAACATGTCCTACAGAATTTCACAGTGCTCTCACTCCTGGACAACTGGATATAACATGAAGCCTGAAAAGCCTAAGGATGATTAAATGTAGAATTTTTTACTGATGCATTTCTGTATGTTCCCTTGATGGTATTTGTGGTTTCCTACACTATGAATTCATGTCCATTACTCGCCCTAATGGCTTTTTGCAGAAGCAAAAGAGAAATGGAATTAATTTAGTGATCCCTCTCTCCCAAACTGTTGCAATTAAATTTTAAAAACCCATAAATTCATAATGAGTTAAATGAAGCATTATGTGCATCTGTAAAGCTGATATGCAACTATGCTGGGGGGGGGGGAGAGAAATGGAGATGCAGACATAGGTGGTTACTAAACATAGTTTATATTAGTTGTATTAATAAAGCAAATCTACATTTTGTCTCTTTTTAAATACTGTCTTCTGACAACAGCTCTCCCTGACAGAAGGCTTACAAAATCTCTATTAAATATACAAAGGAAACTGCCAAGAGACAAATACACTAACTTTCCCTCCCCCTCATTATTATTTTTTAAAATACCTCTTAGATAAGTAGCATTCAAACATTTTCACAGGACATCTAGAAGGATCTGCTGTGTTTTCAGATTGTTCAAATACTGGCTCATCATCTTCATGTTTCCTCTTTCCAGTAGTTATTTTATCTTCTAAAACAGAAAAAAAAAGAATACTGTGAAGAAAACAAGTGATATAGGCCTCCATCTAACATCCCCTCAGTATAGCATAAATATCTGCATGTGGGATTATACTACACTGAGCCATGTACTCTCCCACCAACTTAACGTAAAGCCCCTGAAGTTGCCATTAATTGCTTTGCTACAAGCAGGGAAGATCAAACACTACCTCCCCACAGAGCAAGATGCTATGGTGATTATAGAAAAGCTGAGATGTCTTGAGGACCCCAGTGGATCTCAGCACTGTTGCCATCCTTGTGCATCTGGCTATGTGGCCCTTCTCTCATCTTGGTGGCACATCACAAAGTACAGACTGGCCATGTGGGGCAGTAAGTCCAAAAAGGGGAGCATTTTGGGCACTGCAGAGGGAAGAAGGGAATCCCAAACCCCACAATACCCAAAAAATTAGACCTTTCTAGGTAAACAAAAAATGTGTGAAGTTTGTCTTTGATTAGCAGTGACGAGAAAAAAACCCATGAGGGCTGTCTGGATTAAGTAAGTCATTATTTAAATCAAACTTTCAACATTAAAACCAAAGCAAATACCAGCTCTTCAATTCTCTCTGATGCACAACTGCCAAATTTGGAAATTACTGCTTTGTGCAAACTTGAGAGAGTTACAGTCTCAACAAGTGAGTAGGAGAAGCATGCATGAGGGAGTCTTTCCTTATCTCTTGGGATAGTGCATATTGAACCTAAACCAAGGGATCCCTGTTCCCTTCTGTATCTTTGCTCCAAGTACTGGTACTGTAAGGGAACAGAGTCCTGTCTCCACAAAGAAACCAACTGACTGTCAAAGAAAAGCTCTTTATTTCACTTGTAATTAATTCAGTATGAAAAATGTGAAGGAATGAGGCTTGCTGTATGAGACAGTGGTGGGGTAAAATTTAAAAGGAAAAACACAATCAAGTTAATCAAGTTATTTAAAGGAAACTAAGAAGACAAGTCCTTTATGTAACTATAACTGCTCTACCATAGCTTTGGGAAAGCACTATAGCTCAGCAGTAAACTTCTGCTTTCCAAAAGGTCCCCAGTTCAATATCGCCATCTCCAAAGAGAGTTGAGCAAGTCTTCTTGAAAAATCCTGGAGAACTGCTGCCAGTAGTCAGTGTAGATGATACTAAGCTAGTCAGACCATAAAAGAAAGTTCCTCAGTTCATCTGTCCTCTTGGTCATGCCTCTCACTTGGAAAAGAGCCCAACATTCAAATTTCCCTTCAAATCTCAGAGTAATGGATCTGAAGAAGAGAATTCTTAAAGCAAATCAGCTCTGTAAACCAGAACAGCTGCTAAGCATCAATTCACTTGGCCTTAGCCTACTGGATTTTCTAACAAGCAGACCAGAGGCTTTTTAGCTGGGCATAATAATTACATTGGAATGTCACATTACCTTCATTATCCGTTCCACATAAGGAGGAAACCTGATACCTAAGACAAGCTTTGCTTTCCATCGTTAATGGATTTTGCTTCCAATGTCTATAAACCGTGGCAAAGGAAAGTCGTAAGTGCTGTTCCACAGTTTTCAGGCCAAAGTACTTGGTATTGAAGTAGAACAGCGTATTTAGAAGAGTAGCTGGAGAATGGGATCCTAGCTGTTTTATCCTCCAGAGATAATCTTCTTCAACCCGAGAAAATATTGAGCCTGGAAGGAAAAAAGGCAAACACATAAATAATAATTTTGTAAATTAGCAAAAACATAGTAGTCTGAGCTTGTGTGTGTGTGTGTGCGCGCGCGCGTGCACCATCAAGTCACCTCTAGACTTATGGTGACCCTATGAACTTCAAGAAATACTCAGAGGTAATTTTGCCAGTTCCCTCCTCTAAAATGTAGCCAACAGCACCTGGTATTCCTTGGTGATTTCCCATCCAAATACTACTATAACGCCTGCTAGGTTTCCTGATACATACCAATGATTGAAGATTGTCTGGAAGAAATGATTAATAATTTTTCCAGAATACCCAAAAGGCTAACTAGAAGCTAGTTGACTAATGCAGCCAAATTCAACTGGAATCATGGCCAGAACCTTATTGTAGGAAGTAGAGTATCACTGTAAGATAACATCTTGCCTTGAGACAGCTAAAGTATCTTTCAAAAAATCAAAGTTCTCCAGAACAGAACTCTGGCGCTAAGAGCACCTCTCCTTCCTGACCTTCTAAAGGACTCTGATAATTAGGAGAATGAATGATACCAAGCCCTAATACATGGCAATATTAGGATATAATTTCTTTCATTATTGGTGTGGTAACATCTTGGAAGCCTAGTGTTCTATAGGAAGCAAACCAATCAACTTGTAAAAGACCAAACATTCTCTGAGGAACTCAAAGGATTTTGGGCTCCTGGATCCAATTTCCTGGGTCTAGAAATGTCAACTGAAAAAGCTGCCTTTATAATCTGGGTCTACTGAAAATGTTGAGCTATCATTTATTTGATAATATTCTGCCCATACCATCAACTATTTGTTCCACCCTATCAATTTATGTGCTCTTTCTCCATGAGGTTCTCCATGTATGTTCTGATAAACACAAGTAGATTTTGACTACTGGTGTGAATTATGTCAAGATTAGATGGGCAATTTTTGGTCTACATTCATGGTGCATCCCCCCCCCCCCCCCCGGAGATATTAGAAGCTATGAAATCATTATCCCTTGACAGAAAGCTCCCATACCACAAGCCTCTAGACTTCATCTTTCTTATTATGCACATTTCCAGATCCTGAAGAAGAGCTCCCTTCAAAATATTTCAAAATTTTCCCCATTATAGCAGGGCATTATCTTTCTCCTGAAAAAAGGAACTAACTTTCTGGATATGTACTCCTAAAATGGTAGACACACCCACTGAATGGGTTAGGAATATTAAAAAACAAAACAATAACATGCCCATCAGAGGTTTCTAAGACAAGAGATCGTCCAGTTTAGAACAAGCATCATATCTCTAAAACTGTGTAATCTGCTGCAAAAAAAGTATCCAAGCTTCTTGATTTAACTAAAAAATTCTCTTCAGAAATAAGAATCCCTCCTTGATGGCTCTACAAGCCCAAATTCCATCACACATTGGGAAGGCTTAGAAATGTATGACATTTCTAAGGTTTTTCCTTCTCTCAAAAATAAACCCCAATAGAAATGGTCCAATCTGACAAATTAACTAATTTCACAATTTCTCCAATGAGGAGAAAACCAATAGAGATGTATATGAAAACATGGGAACCATCTATAGAATACATTAAGCAGATAAAAGAAGAAATTAGTGTGTTAGGATTTAATAGCTAGATAGTGAAGCCTTATTCTGATTTTTGTTGTGTGTTGTTTTCATTATTGTAGAATGGTTAATAAATGGAATGTAGATAATTAGTGAGTACATATTTAGACTATATAAGGATAACAGTACATAGGAGAAGGCAGTAGGGTTGCTAAGTAAGAATACAGCTAGGGAATATGTAGGAAGTCTTAATCTTTTTTTTTTCTCTATTTGCCTTTTGCTTATTTTCTTTCTATAGATATAGATACATGTTTTCTTTTGCTTTTTTTCTTTTTCCTTTCCTTTTCTTCTCAAATGAGGGAGAAAGGGAGGGACAAAAGAAGATGGTTTCCCCCCTCTTTCCCCACCTTCTTTTTACATATATCTTCTTGGTGGCTGCTCCTGCCCTCTGGAATGCCCTTCCAGGAAAAGCAAGGCTAGCCTCCTCTTTGCTTGCCTTTTGTCGGCAAGCAAAAACAGCTTTATTTAAACAGGCTCTTAATGTATAATCATGGGGTGGCTTGGCTATTTGTTATATAGGGTAGGTATCATGTTTAATGTTTGTAACTTTATTTTTAGATGAGATTTTAACTGTTTTATTGTAATACGTTTTTAAAATTCTATTTGTGAGCTGCCTTGGGTCCCCTACAGGGAGAAAGACTGGATATAAATCGAATAAATAAATAAATAAATAAATAAATTTGGGGGGGGGTGGGTTTTTCGGGCTATGTGACCATGTTCTAGAAGAGTTTCTTCCTGACGTTTTGCCAGCATCTGTGGCTGGCATCTTCAGAGAATGTTTGCCTGGAAAGGACTTGGGTATATACAGGGCTGGCTCTAGGTATTTGGCCACCCTAGGCCAGAAATATTTTGCCCCCCCCCCCCGGTAGGCCCTCAAAGTGTAGGAAAAATGTAGGGCACGATATAGGACAAATTGTAGGACGTTCAAGAAAAATGGAGGACACAACCAACTAAAAGCGAAAAAACATTTATAAAAAACAATATAAATTCATGTTTCTAAGCGATGCTCAAAATGGAGAACATTTTGACATGCCTATCAGCATAATTCCAAGACCCAAATTCACAACTACTAATTCATTGGGAATAGAAGAAGAGAGAGAAAAAACACAACACATGAAAGGAAGCATTCTGAGCATTGGAGCATTCTCTGAGACCAGGGTTCGAATTCTGGCTGAGCCATGAAAACCCACTGGGTGACCTTGGTCAAGTCACATTCTCTCACCCTCAGAGGATGGCAAGGGCAAACCCCCTCTGAAGCAATCTTGCCAAGAAAACCCCAGGATGAGGTTGCCATAAGTTGGAAATGACTTGGAAGCACACAAGAGCAACATCCACAATATGAGAAGGAAGCCAAGGTCCAAAGTGCACAGCAGAAAGAATCCAGTTTGAGACTGCTTTAACTGTCCTGGCTTAGTGCTGGGGAATTCTGGGAACTGTAGTTCTGTGAGACGTTGAGCTTTCTCTGTCAGAGAGTTCTGGTGCCACAATAAACTACAAATCCCACAACTCCCTAACACTGAGGGCAGCTAAAGCAGTCTCAGACTGGATTGTTTCTGCAGTGCGTTTTGGACCTTGGCTTTATGTGCTATAGGAATCTGAAATCCTTGCTGCTAAGACTCAGTGTATATATACATAAATATAGTATGTGTATGTATGTGTGTCTGTATACACACACACTTCTTAGGCTTCATTTCTTTATATGAACCAGGGCAGTTAAAGTGGTCTCCAAGTGGATTATTTCTGTATATATATATACATAAATATAGTATGTATACACACAGACACACAGACACAGACACACACACACACTATATTTATGTATATATACAGAAATAATCCACTTGGAGACCACTTTAACTGCCCTGGTTCATATAAAGAAATGAACAACAGCAAAAATAAAGTTGAGAACAAACTATCATCCCCAGAATTGTAGTTCCTGGGAACTGTGGCTTCTTGTAGCCCTAGAGCTCCCTTTGACAGAGAAGCCTGACAGAGAATGTCTCCCTAAACTACCGTTCCCAGGATTCCCCAGCATGGAGCCAGGGCAGTTAAAGGGGTCTCAAAAAAGGGTTGATTTCTGCAGTGTGTGTCTATTTTGGAGCCCCTAGTCCTAGAGGGAAGGCTGGGAAAGGAGCCCCAACTGCCTGCTCTTCTTGGCTGGGCTCTCAAGGCTCCCTTGGATGCATGAAGAGAGGCACATGCCTTTTTGCCTGGGCTCCTCTCCTCCCCAGCGCCCCCCCCCATCCAGGGCGAAAAGCATCAGGAGGACGAGGAGGCTCCTCTTTCTTCTTATTGTTGTTTTCGGGTTCCTCCAAGCCCTTTCTCTCCCAGCCTCTCTCCTCTTCCTCCGGTGACTCGCGCTGCGCCTCTTGAGGGAAGGGGTCGGGGCTTCTGGGACTTCTCCCTCTGCCTTTCCCTGCTGGGGCAGCAAAGCCCAGCAAACCCAGGGCAGCAGAAGGAGCACTTTTGGCGCCCTGGGGTTGGAGCTGCTGGCGTGCATACTCCAGCCAAGCGCCCTCTGCCTTTCCCTGCTGCTGCTCCTGCTGCCCTGGATTTGCTGGGCTGTGCTGCCCAGGGAAAGGCAGAGGGTGCTTGGCTGGAGTGTGCATGCGCGCAGCTCCAGCCCCAGGGCGCCATACTCGCTCCTCCTGCTGCTCGGCTGGGGCTAGAGCTGCGCAAGCGCATGTGCACGCTCCAGCCAAGCGCCCTCTGCTTTCCCTGGGCAGCGCTGCCCAGCAAACCCAGGGCAGCAAGAGAAGAATGTTTGGCGCCTTGGGCTCGGTCGGAGCTGTGTGTGCCCGTGTGATCCAAGAGGAGCTCAAATTGCGCCCCTGATTTTCCTGTGCCCCAGGCGACCGCCTAGGTCGCCTATATGGAAGAGCCGGCCCTGGGTATATACACTGTGTGACCTGGAAAGGCAGGAGTGATTTGCATGTGTATTGTTTTGTTGCTAATGGCAGGCCTCATTAGCAATACACATGCAAATCACTCCTGCCGGTCACATAATATTACCCAAGTCCTTTTCAGGCAAACACTCTCTGAAGATGCCCGCCACAGATGAAAAACCAGTTTTATTTAAGCAGGCTTTTCATGTATAATCATGGGGTGGCTTGGCTAGTTGTTATATAGGGTGGCTCTCATGGTTTTAATGTGGTTTTAATGTTTGTAACTTTGTTATTTTTAGATGAGATTTTAACTGTTTTATTGTAATACGTTTTTAGAATTCTATTAGTGAGCTGAAAAACCCACAAAAAACTATGGATGCCGGCCATGAAAGCCTTCGATTTCACAAATAAATGCAGTGGTACCTCGGGATACGAAATACCCAGGTTACGAAATTTTCGGGATACGAAAAAATCCCATAGGAAATAATTGTTCCGGGTTACGAATGTTTACTCGGGTTACGAAAAAATTTTTTGGTGCTTTTTTCGGCTTTTTCGCACGAAACGCGGCTTTTCCCCATTAGCGCCTATGGCGATTCGGCTTACGAAGGCTTTTCGGGTTACGAAAGCGGCCGCGGAACGAATTAAATTCGTAACCCGAGGCACCACTGTGAATAGTTTGTGTTTATGTGTTTACTCAATTATTGAATAAAAATAATTTTAATAAATAAAAAACCAAACCCCAAATGTACTTTGATTTCTTTCTTTCTTTCTTTCTTTCTTTCTTTCGTTAGTCTTGAAGGTGCTAGTGCTACAAGATCTCTTTATATACTTTTTTCTTTACTTTTATTTCAGGGTGAAGAGAAAAGGAAGGCTATAGAATTCCCAGATTTCTCTTTTACCATCCCTCAGATATAAGTTTTCTTTTAAAGATCTATCTGGCCAGGAGCAGACATTATGTAATTCTAGAAACCATGATCTCCGCAGTATCTGACCAGTGAGGAGATATATAATGTAGATTTTTCCTTATAAGCCAATATCACCCTCTTGTGGCCAGGAAAAGTGTTGTAACTTGTAGCCCAATATCTGACACTAAATATTTGTGGCTTGAGGAAATAAAGTAGCAAGATGGCTCTTCCTAGCTGGTTCCCTCTAGCATCCTCTGATTTCACTAAATATCCACTCACTGTCTGTGGGTATTTTTTTCCCCTTGGTGTATGAGCTCTGTATTCTCTTATACAGTTAACTCCTCTCCCTCTTCAATGTGTTTCTAGCTCTGACACCAAGGACAAAATAGTGCATTGAAGGAGCTGGCAAAACATTCCCAACTGAAGTAGGCTGGCCTGTATGTGATGGCTTGAACCATGATGGCAAGTACTGTCTGTATGACAGGGCTTGAATCCAGATCACAATGACTGTCGTGCACTGGATCACCTGAGAACTGTCTTTGCTATTGTGGGGATAAAGCACTTATTATTGTTATTATTATCCAGCTCCCCCCCCCCCAAACTGAGACACAAGTAGCTTACAAATTAAATTGACAAGTCCACAACTACCTCACCAGGATTTGAAGCCTACTTTTGATTTTGGTTCCCTATCTGTCTTATTTGAGAAATAATAAATTTATTCTCTGACTTGTTAGATTTCCTAGTCAATGTTCAGTGAACTCCAGCACAAAACAGAGAAATATATGAAGTTAAAAACAGATAATATGAGTTGAATGTGAAGATTCTTCTCCTCAAAGGCTACACACACTAAGATGAAAAAAACCTAAAGAACTAAAATCTTGATGAAAAGCATAGAAATGATTAAGGATGAGAGGAATGGAGAATAACGTGAGTAACACAATGTTCTGGAAGGGAAGGACTACTGGCTCCAAAACCAAGACAGAAATTGTATGTCATATGATTCCTGACTTCCTTGTCTGGTGCCATGAGGAAATGTTAACCATTTTGGAAGTCTCATTCACATCAACCTAGAAAATAGGCTGAACCAAACTAAATTGTTCACCCTCTCAGAATAAAAAAAAAAGTAATCTTAGCTCTTCAGACTGACTCATAAATTTAAAGTTATACTTCATCACAATACAATTCATGAAACATATTTATAATTCTACATGTTAAAAAAGTATTGTGACTTGTACTGGTCTGAAATGGATAAGGAACATAAGATCAGAAAGAAGAGACAAAAATGATAGCAACAAGAACAGTTACCATCTGGAAGTATGCTTGGTTGCCAGCTTCTGAGTATTTTATTTATTTCCTGCTCAAATGTTTGATAATTAGGATCCAAAAAGATGTTATCCTTTCGATTGCTTCCGGTCAGATACTATAGAAAAAGAAAAGTATAAAATTTAGTATACAAACAAACAAAAAGATGAACATTTACTTCAAAATGTTTCTTCATGAAAGTAAGGCATATCACATATGATCGCATTTCACTGAAAAGATAACAACTGTCCCTCTGTTTAACAACTCTGTTGAGGCTTGCTAAATGGAAAAATATGGGAGTGAGATCCAAGAAGTTGGACCAAGAAGTTTTGATGCAGCAATCCAACAAATGCGGGGGGGGGGGGGGGGAGTTTAAAAATCCATCACACCCTCTTGCTGCTCTCCTGCATTGTCGTTGGGTCCCTTGGGCCTGCAGTATAAGATCAGAGGCCAGTAAAGACCATGGTTCGTTTATAAAGTTCATGTAAATTGTATTTATTAGCAACAATAACTCCAAAAAGTTGTAAAGTGCATTTGATAGTCATTTGGTTTACTTCAAGCATATAGCAATAACATAACATATTATGTGGTGCAAGATTGGAGGCTTGGAGCCAAGCATGCCTTCCGAGCGCCACCGAACCAGAGTGCACCTTGGAGGCAAAGTCGGAGGTGTGACAGGCTGACCAGTTGCCCATAGGAAGTCCACAGGCAACATTTGTGCACTCACCAGAAATTGACAGAGAGGCACAGGATTTCTGGTACAGGTCAAAACAGATATCCATAACAACTAGCAGTTATCAATAGTCTTGTCCGCTATTAATTTGTTTGATCACCTTCTAAGTATCAAAGTTAGCATATATCATTATATCACAAGACAGTGAATTCTGCCATCTAATTATGCTGTGAAAGAAATTCATTCTTTTATCTGTTCTGAATCTCCTACAATTCAGCTTCAGTTAATGACCCAGGGTCTAGTATCATAAAAAAGGAGAAAAATATTCCTCTATACACTTTCTTTGCAGTGTGCAGATTTGTATACATTTGGGTCATTACTGTAAGTCATGGTCCCCAGATAGCACATGATGGCAAGACAAAATTCCTGGGAAGTGAAACTAAAAACTGTCAATCCCCATCCCAGCATTTGGAAGGATGGTGGGGGGGCTGAGATTTACTTGACTTCATTCTGGTGTGCATACATCACATTAAATCATGTCTCGGTGATGTGCAAATGTGGTTATTACTTTAACAAATAATTCTATGTTTTGCAATTTCTACTCTTTTAATTAAAAACAAATCAGAAAATCTATCATAGGAGCGGGGAAAGTGCTGCCCCACTGTCCCATTTGTCCTCCAATGCTGTTCTTGTGGCCTCTTGCCCTTTTTCTTGCAAAAAACCCCCAGTGAATTACATCTCCTGAAAGCTTCCAAGAGCAGTGATTCACTTTTTAAACAGGCCACAGGCTCCTTCCCCCTGCACACTCTTCGGCATTAAAATAAATATATATATCTCAAAACCTGAAGTGGGCCTCTGTATACTTCCAAACCTGTTCCTCATTTTTTTAAAAAAGCACAGTAGTCCATATGGCTCCTGGAATGCATGGGGCCAGAAAACTCTCCCTCAGAACCACCCATGTTGCTCATCCTTGATGTATCCCATATAATTACATCACTATTTTTATTACTCACCTCCTGAATCCCAAGACATAGATAATAAATACTGTCAGGTGCATAGTTTTCTCCATTTGGTCTTCGGATTTCATTAACAAAATGTGCCAATCCAAAGTTTAATTCAACAGGGGTATGTGATGTAATATCTTCTTTCAATTTCACTGTCTTTGCTGCATTGTAAAACAGAGTGCATCATGAAAAATAAGTCCTTCCTAATAAGATAAAGCATCTAACAGAAGAGTAAAGAAAGGTAACAATATGTACAAAGACATTATAAATCAGATACAAAGCAGAGAGAGAGAGAGCTTTTCACTAAAATGTCAGTATCTTCTGTATTTCTAAAGCTTAGCTACTTGGAACTGAGAATAATTCTTTGAGATAAATTGCTGCAACCCATTTCACTGACCAGGCTATAAAGCTGAGAGTGACTTGCCCAATGCCACCCCAGTAATCAATCCAAGCACACTTCCAAGTTCAAAACACGTATCTAATGGAGTACACTGGCTGTTTGTTTTAGACCTAAGACTTATAACTAATTAGGAAATACTTACTTGATTTCAGCTCATCTAATACTGGCAGATCTTCATCTAGATTCCTAGTTTTTACCCAGTGTTTCCATGCATTTACACCATACGCATACTTGAAGGGGAAACTGCACTCTGAATTCTCAGAGCTATCATCCTGAGAGTGGTATTCTGACACTGCTTTTCTCTTCGCTCCCTGCCATTAAAACAGACCTGTAAATATCACTGCTTATTAACATTGAACTTACAGTCAGTAATTCTACACTCTACTATGGACAGATGAAAGCAAGTTAAACCACAACTACTAGCTGTCCACCAGATTTATAAAGACCAAGGTAATACTTGTGCTTCACTGTGCTCAAATCATATGATTAGTTCCTTATACTATCATCTCTTTTGAGAATTGTTCTGCACTACAGTCAAAGAGTTGGCTTAATCATGCAGTAAATAGTAATATGATTACTTATATGTTAAGAACCATCATTTTGACACTTGACAAAACCATTTCTAGAAACAAAGTGAGAAAAGTAGCTTTCTGTTTGGCTATCTGATTAGCTATGACTAATTAGATATGTATAACTATGAAACAACAAAAATATTTCATCATTTTAAAAGCTATTTGCAGAGTTGGTTAGAAAAGCAAAATGGAAGCCTTCCTTAATTTAATACTAGCCACAATTTCTCCAAAGAAAGTCCCACTGAAATGAAAAGGGGGATCAGATTATCTTCTACTGGAGTGATAAAAACAAGAGGGAGTAGTAAAAAAGGGAAATAATAATGTAGAATAGAATGAACTAATTTTAAAAAAACAGAAAAAGGTAAGCACAGGATAGACATCATAACATATACATAAGGCTGAAAAATTGGAATTAAGCCAGGAATGCAAGAAAGAAGTAAAGAATGCAGAAGTAACAGGAAGGAGCTCTACTCTGGGCACAGGCAGGGAAGGGACTGTGGAGGTTGACGAACAGCACCCTAAAAAGTAGCAGAAGTTCACAGAGACATAGAATAATAGAGTTGGAAAGGGCCTTGCTCAATAGAGGACCTCCAACTAAAGCATCTGCAGCAAGAAGCTGCCCAGCCACTTTCTGAAGAAGTCTAGAGAAGGGGACAACACCAGTTCTTTAGACAATTGGTTCCACTGCCGAACTGCTCTTATTGTTAAGAAGTTTCTTCTAATGTTTAGTCAAAATCTATTCTCCTGTCACTTCAAATCTTTAGACCTGGTCCTACCCCTCTGGGGCTGCAGAGAACAGGCTTGCCTCTGTGTGACAGCCCTTGAGGTATTTAAAAGAGTACAATCAGGTCACCTCTCAGTCTTTTCTTCACTGACCTTAACTTTTCTCTGCCTGTCTCTGGACAATGATAGGGAGAAATCCACATTATGTAGATTCCTTATCTCACACCAATCCAGAGAAAAGAGATGTACAGGAACACTGTAGTGCTGTCGCACAGCTTCCTTCCATTTCAGTGTGGCTTGTGTGAAATTCCTTTTCAAAATCCTTTGCCTTATGGGTCACACTGGCTTTCTTTCACCTTTATTAACAAGTAAACTTCAGCCAGTGAGGCAGTCACCTCACATTTCCTCATGGTTGGGCCACTTTAGGCTGCTGTCATAAATAGGCTAAAAGCCAATAATACATTTCATTTGCCACACATTTAATTTGCTTATTACAACATATTTCAATCACATAAGCAATACCTTCTTTTTAGTTCGAGGTCTTGGCTGTTCCTCGTACTCCTCTCCAAAGACAGGTGGCAGCAAAAATTCATTTTCAGTTTCAAGTTCTTCTGTTGCTGCACATAAATTAGAATTTAATGCCCATAAAATGTTTAACTAGCATATAATCTATAACTGTCTCTTCAGGTGTGTTTAACTGATTGAAGCATTATGTACAGTGTAATACATTTTAATGTGAAATATGTTTGTAATATATTTTACACATGATTTTCCTGTGATTGTAAAAGTAAAAATAAAATTAATAATAAAGCCAATTCAAACACTCATAATCAAAGGCAGTATGCCTCTGTTAAACAGATGTTACGGAACTGTAGTCATATGATTCCCTGCTTCTATCTGGGCAGCAATGGGTATAATCTCCTATATGTGAATTCCTATACCATACCAGATTAAGGGTGATGATTTCTCACCATCATGCCATACTTGGAAACCTTCAAAGTAGAAGAGAGAATTCTGAACCTGTATTTATTGGTGTGATCTGGTAAGATATTTATGTTCCTATCATCCTTTCCTCGTTTTAAAAATGATGAGATTTGAAATATGTGTATAGAATTGCTCCCCATTTTGAAGCCTCAAGTAAGAAAACTTAACTGCATTGTAAGAGTGTTGCATCTAAATTAGAGAAACTGTAACTGGGTTTCAGGGATCATACAACCCCCTTTCTCCAACAGCTTCCTTGGCTGATGGTCTGTTTCCAATTACAGTTCAAAACTCTGGTTATACAGCTTAGATCCAGGCTATTATAGTGTTTTAAACGTAATGAGCTGTTTTTATGATGTTTATATTGTATGTCTTGTATTCTGTTTTTGTATTTCTTTTGCCTTGTTGTAACCCGCTTTGATCTACCCTGGAAACGCAGGCTATAAATAATAATAATAATAATAATAATAATAATAATAATAATAATAATAATTATTATTATTATTATTTTATGGATTGTATCTCCCTTTATGAGCCTCCTTGGGCTGAGACCCACAGGTGAGGCCTTCCTCTCAGTCCCACTACCTTCATAGATATGGTTGGTGGGGAACACTCCCTCTCTTGGGTGGCTAGAACGGCCTCCTCACTGTCTCACAGGCAAAACTTTTTTTAAAATCAAATAGGTTTTTAGATTTGAAAGCTTCTAAGAAAGGGATCTAAGTGCTGTACTGTTTGAAACTATGTTGTGTAACATTTATAATCTTTTTAGAGTGTATGTTTTAAATATGGTTAATAGTTTATGGAGAAGAAACTTGGAAGAATTGTTCAATAAATTCTCAGCTACTAGAATACTTTATGCCCCAAAGTAGAAAGATTCACCTTATATGATGTTTTATATTATTAAAATAAAAATATTAAAATATATTTTAAAATGCTTAATAGTTTAATTTAGTTTTAATGTTGATTTTTTGTATGTTTTAATTATAACCTTTTAATGTGTAAGCTGTCTTGAGTCCCAGTCATGGGGAAAAGGTGGGATATAAATAAAGTTGTTAATAATAATAATAATAATCCAACACAGTTTTCCCAGAAGGATGACACCACACATTGAAAACAAGTTGTGCTCCATTTCAACATTCACACTATTTGTTTAAAAAGTTAGTGTACAAACCTCTAGGAAAATCAACTTCAATATCAAGGTCAGGCTCATATGGAACATCAGGCAGGCATATCTGTGTTTCTGTCTCAGGCTGCAGCACATCTGTCTCAGTTACTTCACCTATAATTTAAGAATGGCCAAGTTACAATGTAATGTATGGAGTCATAAGTGAAATGAGTAAAGAGCCAAACAAAGTCAAATGGTAGACTAGCTTACCTGAACATGTAAGGGAAGAGCAGGTATCTACTGTCAGAGCTGGGGAATTATTATTATTATTATCTTAAATTACAACTCCCAGAATCCCCTAACCTACACAGTCCATTTTAATTTTAGGAAAATTACAAAACAGGAAAAAATCCTATATACCACAGTCTGGAAAATAAATAACTGACTGGCATCCTTTGCTTCATGAGCTTCTGAGGATAGATAGTGCCTATCATCTGAAGAATACCTTGTATAAGACTCAGGAAGGCAGCATTGCTAAATAAGTCATTTAGGGAAGTGTTTTGTGGGTTTTTTGGGGCTATGTGGCCATGTTCTGGCCAGCAACGAAACTGTGAAAGACTTCGACTTTTCATTTAGGGAAGCCTATGCATGAGCACTCTCTTTCATATAATCATCTGTATTGTCCTCTAGTACCCAACACACTCCTGTTAGAGATTCTCCACAAACAGTTCTGCCTTTAGTGGTTATGGCCTTGTGGTATTCTGCTAATGTTTCTCCCCCTCCTCCACAAATGAAAATGGGATGAGGTGCATAGAAGTCTTCTTCTAGAGGAGGGGGGATGGAGGACAGGGACAGGAGGACAACTTAAGTGATGATATAACCTAGTTATAAGATGAAAGAGATCCACATATAGGAAAGAAATATAAACCAATGTAGAATCCACCATTTTTTAAAATGTTCCTTAAAACTATCTCTGACTCAGGAAGGCAGTATACCTAAAGAAATAATTTAGGGAAGTGTTTTGTAGGGTTTTCGGGCTAGGACAACCCTATTCTAGAATTTTCTTGACAAGATTTATTCAGAGACATTTTCCAACACCTTCTTCTTAGGCTGAGAGAGTGTGACTTGCTCAAGGTCACCCACTGGGTTTGCATGTCTGAACCTTGGGCTGCCAGAATTCTAATCAATCACTACAAGCTCTCATAAACCATGCCGGGTCCCAATGTGGTGTATATGAATCCAACAATATTAGTTTAATTTTAATAAAATCTTGTATGACATACTTATTAGTTCTGCAGGTTCTACATTCTCATTTTTCTCAGGAATATCTTCTGTGACTGCTGGTGAAACCCCAGCCACTTCTTCCAGGTTGGAAGGGCCTTTATTCTTTAATTCTGCTATTGCTTCAAGTATTTTCTCACTGGTATCCAATGTGGTGGGCAGAAAAACTGGAACAGGTACCTACATAGGAATGATATAAATAATTTCCGATTGACAAAGCACAACCAACAGCAAACATGCCAGAGAGCAGAATGGGCAGAAATGTAACATTTGGTGAAGTTTAACGGAAAATTGTAAGTATGCATAAGATCTCCAGTATTAATATGCTCCAATCGCATAGTAAAGATATAAATATGCTGTCACATTTAGCTTGTATTTCTTTTTGTAGCCAATGGCTATGTTTAATGTTCCTACAAAACTGAAGTAGAAGAACTTCAGTGTCACATTGCAATATTTTATGACAGCAATATAGAATGAAACAGCTCTTTTTAAGGAATATAAAATGCAATGAAGTCAAAAACACGACTGAAATAGAACTTACTGGAACAGGAACTGTTGTAGGAACTGGAACATTTTGACTACACATGTGCATAGGAACAGGTACATATACAGGTACTGGTACAGGCACAGGTACGTATTCTTTTTTCCAGCCATCATCTAAAATGAAAGACAATTTACTTTCATATATAAGCACTGTACCATAAAATGGCAAAATTAAAAATTATATTCTGACAAAAGGCCTGCCTTATGATAACTTTTTTATTTTTAAATTACCTGTCTGACAAGATTTCGTCTGCATGTGGGGTTTACAGTATGTAGCTTTTGTCATTGTCAGAGGTTTGCAAAGCACAGCTTTGTTCTTCATTTCTTTATTTGGTGTTGGGGAAGGAGGTGGTGCTGATCCCTGTAAATAAGGATATTACCCAATATTAGCATATTAAAAAATGAATTCATTTACAGTTAATTTAGATGCAAGCTTTTTAGATGCAGGATGGCTATATGTCCACTCAGGTAACACTCCATGGCTCTGATGAACTAGGGTGTAGTCCGTGAATGCTTATGCCAAATAATATTTAGTAATCTTTAAGTTCCACAAGACTCTTTGCTGTAAATTTTAGTTACTTTTATAATTCCAACAACTGCAATAATTGGCCTCAGTAAATTGTGGAAGAACACTAAATGGTTCAAGTGCCAGGTTGGGATTGTCTCAAGCTCTGTTGGAAGTGCTAAGACATAGATGAGATGAATTAGAGGGACTGCATTTTTAACAGAGGCCAGCACAATTAATATTTATATTTTGTAAAGTAAATATTTAGTCACTTTTGAGAAGTGGGAAAGTTACTTTTACAAAACTAATTATAATGGTAACTTGCTTTCTTTTGGAGTATTTGTGATGACAGCAGCTTGGGACTGTAAATTTTTATTGAACTAATTTTAAAGTTACTCCAATTTCTGTATACATTAGCAAGTTTTGGGCTCAAGCTCACTCTCTCTTCCTCCCTTGTAACCCATGGCATGAAGCTGATTTGGACTGAACCTGAATACCAATAAGATGGAGGCTCTGTGGATTGGTGGTTTGACAAATTGTGCCTACTGCCTGCACTGGATGGGGCTTCGCTCCCCTGAAGGACCAGGTAAATAGTCTGGGGCACTCCTAGATCTGTCCTTGACATTAGAGGCCCAGATAGACTTGATTTTTGGAGTGCTTGGAGCCAACCTTGATCTGTCCACCAGCTATAGCCTTTCCTGGACAGAGATAACATGGACACAGTAGTCCATGCACTGGTACCTTCCTAATTAGACTACTACAATGCACTCTATGTGGGGCCTTGAAGACAATTCAGAAAATCCAGCTAGTGAAAAATGCAGCAGCTAGACTGCTCACTGAGATTCCTTTCACATATCATATAAAAATTATTTTAAAGGAATTGCACTGGCTGCCAATGTTTCTGTTCTGAATTCAAGGTGTTCACAATAACATTTAAAGCCTGAAACAGTTTGGGACCTCAATATTTGAGAGTGCCTCTCTCCCTATATATATCTGTCCAAGAATTGAGATCTATTGGAGCAGTCATCCTCTGTGTCCCATCTGTTCTGGAGGAGAAATACATTGTGGGGGGACATGGGAGAGGGCCTGTTTTGTTGTGGCGCCCTGGTTGTGGAATTCCCTCCCTCTTGAGGCCCGAACGATGCCAACCTTCGAATCATTCCAGCATCAAGTTTAAACCTGGCTTTTTATTAAAGCTTTTGGTCCAAACTAATTTTATCAGACTGCACATGTTTTGTAGTTACAGTATTTTATTCAATGTTTAACCAGTTTTAAATTGTCTGTTTTTAAACTGAAAACTATTTAATATATTTTTAATCTTTAAACTTTGTAATTATTAATTTTTTAAAATAGAATTTATAGCTGCCCTGAGATCTTTGGATAAAAGGCAAGATATAAATATTTTAGTAAATAAATAAATGGCAAGTCACCACGAAGCATCCTGAATAAACATACTCACTTAATGTTAATTGTGTTTTCAAAGTTTTTATAAGTATAAATGTGAATGTTATATCAATGGTTTGAATGTTAGTTTGGATATAAAACAATATGCAGGATGATCCTAAGCAAGCATAGTAAGTCTCAACAGATTTTAAACATGGCCTATTTAATCATACAGTTGCTAGCTAACTTTGCAGCTTCATCAAAAATCTGATAACTAAATTTGCAATTTCATCACATCAGAACAAAGGGAGGGGTTCACAGCAGGTAGAAATCTTTTCCACAGTAGGACTTCAGAATGAATTAAGTAGCAGGTTGGTCTGCTGAACAGGGACATAGCCAGGATTTTAGGAAGGGGGGGGGGGTTCCAGACTAAGTGCCACTATTATAATGGGGCTTGGGCACAGCAGAGCAGCAGCACACACCATTCATTTTTCTAATGGAAGGGGGGGTCCGGACCCCAAGAACCCCACCCCTTGGCTATGTCCCTGTGCTGAAGTAGAGACTGGCAGAAACCTTTTCCATATTAGGGCTTAAGAGACTGTGGGAGTTTACTGTGAGAACTCTACATATGCACATCCACACGCATACACGCACACACACAGAGTCAGTTATGATTTACTTACTGTGACTTTTGTTCGGGGAGTTTGACAACCCTGATCTACAAATGCAAGATAAGATAAGATTAATATAACTCATTCTTTCAAATGCAGTTGTAGAAGGTAAAAACAATGCTTCCATTCTAAATGCACCACTGAATCATCAAGTGCTTGGAACTTCTAGGCCCCTTGGACTGACATATTTGAATGTTACCAATTTAATGAACTGATATCAAGGCTTAATTTGTTTTGGAGAATGCCTGTGTATGTGCCTTCAAGTTGTCTGTTGACTTATGGCGATGCCATGAATTTCATAGAGTTTTCTTAGATAAGGAATATCAAAGGTGGTTGTGCCAGTTCCTTCTTCTGAAATATAGCCGACAATACCCGGTATTCATTGGCAGTCTCCCAACCAAGTACTAACCAAGGCTGACCCAAATGTAGTATCTTCCAAAGAATGAGAGGGGGGAAAAACCTTGTATTAACTGTGAATTGCTGTTCTCATTCTATGGAGGAAGCCAACTAGAACTAGGAGAGCCCTGTCCCCAGGGCTACGTGGAAATAGATCTGGGTGAGATGCTGAATGGCTGTGTGGCTGTTCTGATCTGTGGAAGTATTCTTCTTTTGATTTGTGTTGGAAAAATGTTTCTCTGAGTTTCTCTGAGTGTGGAGTGAAACACAAAGACTTAACCCTCTCGAACTACCTTCCTCATCTGGTGATCTGAAAAGGACAGACACTGGAGAAGTGGTTCAGCTTTCTGGTGAATCACATAGTGTTCAACTGCCTTTCTTGCTTGCCTCGTTCAGAAGAGGGTTTTGCCTTATGGTTAAAACAATGCTCCCATCTAGTTGGGTGGCCTGAGCAGGGGCTATGTTGCCTGGAACTGCTCCTGATTTTGAGATGAGAACCTGCTGCCTGATACAAGCTGGGGGATCACCCCACAAATCTTGTCACGCCTAGAGCTGTTCCTGTAGTACTGATAGAGTAAACAAGACTCATGTCTTCTTCTTGGAAAGGGGAGCTAGGACAAACAAGAGTTTGTAAGATTCCCACAAAACACCATCCTTCTCCTTATTCCCTTAGGCTAAATCAGACACACAACAGATTAACTGTCATATTATTGCTGGCTTGCTGAATCTGTCCTGTGGTCCACTGTCTGTGCTGCACCATGGGTGGAGGAGTGGTTGCACTGCTTACAATCCTGCCTGCATGTAATTGCCAGCTATAACATTTCATGATAGCAGGATTGAGTGCATGTCCTCTGGCACTTGGTTTTTGTTGCTGGGATTGGAAACGTTGTCACACTGGGATGACAAACTCCCTCAATTGCTCCATGCAATTATGCTAGGGCTTCTGCGTTGTCATTGGGTCACTGCCACTTGGCTGTTCCTATGCATGGAAAAACAGAGCAGGGCCTTTCACATACTTCACCTACCACTTCACAAGCTACCCAACTGCTTGTTCCTCTTTCTTTTATTGGGAGTTGGGAGAGAAAGCTGCTAACCTCTGTGAAGAAGAGGGAATTGTCATCCCTCAAGAGGCAGAAAGCAGATCTGGAAGAGGCCCCACTTCCTCTGAAGGAAACTGTTTTGGAGACTGCTTCCCTGTCCTAGAAGTGAGGCACTTCTTTCAATTCTTCTTCTCCCTTGGTAGGTGTGCTGTAAGTTTTGTTATGCTGCTCATTCTAGACAGAGAAGCCCATTGACCATGCAGGCTACTTAGACTTAGGCTGATAGGGGTCTATCCCGGAATATTGTTCTGCCAAACCTTGCTCCAATACATTCTCTGAGAGCAAGCATGGGCAGTTGTGGAGGATTCTGGGGGCTATGACTGTCAATTTTGAGAGTGATGTTTTTCAGCAATGAGAGAGGCCTCCTTTGAGTCCCTGGATGATCAAATGCTCCCATGGGTCAAATAATTCTCAACCTGTCTTAGAAGATTGGGTTTCAAACTCTAGTTTCTGAAATACAAAATCCCTCACTATTGGCCCTGTTGGCTAGCACTTCTGGAGATGAAATCCAACAAGATTTGGCTGGGCACCAGAGTCTTAGAAAAACTCTTTTGTAAAGTGGATTTTTTAAGGCAAGTAGTGTGTTGTTGCAGAGGGGAAGAATCATACCATAATGTAAATTCTCTGGTCCTTTCTGTGTTGCCATATTAGGTTCATTTTGTTGACAGTAGAAACGGAGAAGGCAATGCTGATCACAGAAATGTTTCATCTCTCCTCGCCACTGTACTTTTTCTTTTAGAGTTCCTTGAGTTTTACAACAATCACACCTTGCAGCCTTAAAAACAATTTAAATATTATTAATTAAATTTCATAGGAAAAAAATTAACTGCTACAATATACATCTTGTAAAAAGCACACAACAAAATAACAGCAATGGGTGAAAGATAGCTGCCAAAAAGAAAAATCACTACTAGACTGCCCACAGCAGTAATGTAAATTTAATAAGCAATTATTAACACAATCCTTGCCAATATGTTAAATCCTTATTTATGCCAAGAACATTTGAGCAGTACAGTGCTCCCTCGGGTTACGAAATTAATTCGTTCCACGGCCGCTTTCGTAACCCGAAAAGCCTTCGTAAGCCGAAAACCCATAGGCGCTAATGGGGAAAAGCCGCGATTTCGTGTGAAATAGCGCCGAAAAGCACCAAAATTTTTTTCGTAACCCAAAAAAACATTCGTAACCCGGAACAGTTATTTCCTATGGGATTTTTTCGTATCCCGGAAATTTCGTAACCTGGGTATTTCGTATCCCGAGGTACCACTGTACTGTGGTTAAAAGCACTTGCAATAAATCACATTCCATCTCATCCCAACTTGGCTCGGGTTGTAATGCAGCTGTACCTCTTGACATGCATCTTTAAAAAAATCCAGCAAATATAATGATTTTTTTAAAAAAAATGGAGTATCTTACAATGTTGGTACTTGAGTATTTATAGTTTGTTGCTTTAACTGTATTTAACTACTGTATTATATTTAATATTGCTGTCTATCTTGAAAGTTCATGCTAGTAGTAGGATGCAAATCTTTTAGTAAAATGAATACATTAAAAATATATGAAAAGCATTTTGATCACACTATATTTGAAGTGTGGTTATGTACCATGTAATATGTAAGCCTGTATTACCCACTGTTTGGTTAGCATACTGAAAAACAATAAGTAACCTTTATTTTTTCATGTTTTTCAATCTACAGTCGCCCCTCCTTTCTCACAGACTTGCAGTCCACAGTCTTCAATATTCATGGAGGGGCAACCTCTGTAATTTTTAATGGGGCATGCCCCTGTGACGCACGCCCCATTCAAGCCTAAGGGGCTTGAATATTGGTGAGTTTCCATTTTCACAGGGGCTGGTGGTGGTCTGGAATGGATCCTCTGCGAAAACAGAGGGCCAACTGTATTCTGAATACTGTATTACCTTGTAATACCAGTCTTGAAATTTTCTACAACACTCTTCACTACAGAAATCTCTTAGAACGCCATCAAGTTCTTTAGTTGCTCCCTTTTTACACAGCTGAGAGCAGTAATTGCAAGTAACACACCGCAATCCTAACCGTCTTGCAAAATCTTGTTTATATAGCAGCTTGCAACCTGTAAAAAAGGAACATGGCACAATTGTTGAAACATATAACATTTTAAGTTAGCCATATCTTAGAAATACATCCTTGCACCATGACACATAATAATAATAATAATAATAATAATAATAATAATAATAATAATTAGTAGTAGTAGTAGTAGTAGTAGTAGTAGTTTATTTGTACCCTGCCTCTCCCAATGGATCGAGGCAGCTTACATACATGGAACATATAACATAATATTAATAAAGTAACCAATAACATACAATTAAAACCCTCTTTCCCCTTATTAAATAGAGATGAAGCTATTATCACATTTGTCGTCCTAATCAAGAAATTCAAGATATTGTTAAGGTTCCTCTCAACACAAGAAAAATACAAATGTAGACCACTGGCTTACAGGTATCCCATGCATGTTTACTAAGATCAAGAAAGGAAGTTTAGTCATGGCCTCAGCTCATGATGCTCAGTCTTGTTCATTATAAACTGCTAATTCCTGAAACATGAGATACCTGTACTGTTAAAGTTTATTTTCTCATTTATATTGGAAGAAACATAAGGGGTTGTGGATTCTTTTGAGGTACATGTGTTGGAATTCAACAGAAATGGGACCAAATTCAAGAAGTACTCTTATGTAAAGAGAGTCAGCAATTAAAGCAATGGTACATTGGAGGCTTGAGATCACTTTGTCATGGGCATATTTATTTATTTTATTTATTTATTTATTTATTTATTTATTTATTATGCTGTCTTTGTCCTAAATTGGACATAAGGGAGCTCACAGAGATGCTTAAAAAATACAATTTTTAAAAAACAATTTAAAACATCACATTAATATAGCAGGTTACAAATAGGAACATTGGTTCTTACCTGTGATATGTTCATTTTCAGCGATGTAGGTGGGAATATCCTATAACATGAGTTGATTCCATCTCTTGCTCCAAGATAGGCAGGAAAAAACAGACTTGAAGGAGTCGCCACCAGAGGGAGCAACCCCCACCATCCCCCAGTCAATATTATAGCCAAGGATAGAAAACAAACTCAGAGAGTATTAAATGCAAATATAAGTATAATAAATAGACACTATCATAAAGCAAACTAAAAATAACTAACAACCACCCTTGCAGAGCCAAGGGAAACAGCCTCATCAGTTCTGGGTGGGGAGGATATTCCTACCTACATCTCTGAAAATGAACATATCACAGGTAAGAACCAATGTTCTTTTTTCCAGCGATGGAGGTGGAAACATCCTATAAGATGGGACTTACCAAAGCTCCCTAACCAATGGTGGGTGAACTGAGGCATATCACTTATGTGACAACCACAAGATTTGTCTTCCAAAGGAAGCCTCTTTTGATTCAAGACAACCCAACAATGGTGGCATGTAAACGTGGAAGATGAAGGCCATGTCATGTTCTACATTTATCTTAGATGGATATGATTATTGTTAGTGCAGAGGAAGTAGCTGCACTGTAAATGGAGGAAGTAGCTGCACTGTAAATCTCTCATAACAGAGATATCTCAATCTTCTTCTAGCATGTTAAAATGCATCCAAGACAAGCCACAATTTTATCAACGCCTTGTTTTGATTGTGACAAAAAGATGTTGAAATCATTTCTTGAACCAAGTTATTAGAAATGTTGGTTTTGTCATCAGTGATCTGGATTGGATAAGTCCTTTGGTTCACATGAAACTTTAATGTTAACTTGTCAACTTGAATCAGAATTGAGCTGTTAGTAGTTGTGGTTGAAAACAAACACTATCGGTTGTAGCTCAAGCCAGTTTATATTGTGGAGTAGAGATTGTTGATCTTATTTTTTATTTATGTAATTTGTTTATTGGGAGTAACAAAATGATTACCGTCACCCTAAGCTGGCCTCCACCATTACTTGGAACTCCAGCAGGGCCCAAATCAAACAATCATTCTCAATTGGTGGCAACCACCACCGTTCAAAGGGGTTTGAACTTATTTGGTATATGTCAGAACAGGTGATTTATCTGTGCCATCTATTTTTTAAATAGCTAGAGGAACCATTCTAGGCTCCTCGTGTTCATTGCAAACTATTAACTGAAGCAGATCAGACACTGTAGGTGTGCCAGTAACACTAGGTCAGATAACTGGGAACAACCTACCTGCTTGAAGGTGTTCTTCATGGATCTTACCCTTTGTTTGGTCAGGTAGACTCTGGTCAGCAACGTGTCTACAACCACTCCAAAGTGTTGTAGGTTCTAAAATGGAACTAGGTTGTTCTTTTCATGAGTTAGCAGAAAACCATATCTGGATAGGAAGGAAAGCACAACTCGACATCTATGATATCCCATGAAAGAGAATCAGATCTGATCAGGGCATTGTGAAGTTATGGGTATGAATAAAAGACCCACTATTTTTAATGTGTCCCTATCCATGTAGTGAGTGTCACTGAAGAAAACAACAGAATGAATGGTAGAGCCTTGTATGGAAAAAGCTTACCCTGGTAAGCAATGTGTAAATAATTGTGATGAGGTAGGTGGATTGGCATGGAGAAGCAACTACAACTAAGAACAGGGACACATGAATTCATGGAGCTGAAGTGCCTCCAGGATTTTCTGGAGAATCTCCAGTCTGAACCTGTGTTTTTTAAAAACCAAGTGACCCAATTTTGCTCTAGCACCACACTCTAAAATTTGTTTTTTGTTTGTTTTAAATGTAGAATTAAAGAAGATTGGAACAAGCCTCTTTTGTTTTTATAAAAATAGTTATGAGAATGGTATATCCGAGCAAATTTTTAGAGTTCAGAGGACCCATAGGTCTGTTGAATTTCTTATCAAAGATGGAAGAAAGACTGCAGTCTTCCTCCCACCCTTTAGCACCAATCAGCCAGGACTGAGGATATTTCTGTCATTGTTTGCTAAGATAGGTAGTGTCACTACCTATCTTGTTGGCTCAGGTGAAGCAGTGCCTGAGCCTACTGGTAAGGTTGGTAACTAAGCTCAGACCACTGTCTGCTAAACCTATTGTTTCTTGTAGAACAAGTACCATAATTGTATCTATGGGGGGAAAAGGAGGATTGTCCCCGATGAAGGAACCTCTTTTTTATTTGTATGTGAAAAAGCAAATTATTTTCCCTTATCAGTAATTCCTATCAATATTGGATCTAGTGATTGTTGAAAGACTTTATCACCAATCAAATTATTACATTTTGTTTAGAACAGGCATCCACATGCCAACATTTTGTTCATTTGTTTGTTTTTATTTAAAATCTGCCACTTGACCAACATAAAGGCTGCCTGTGGCCTTTTGTCAAATTGTATTACATCTGGCCTGGGATCAGCTGAGAAAGCAGCCACTTTGAGTAGTTTGTACGTTGTCTTGACATAATTTTATGTTTACCTGATTATGAGGGATCTCATAAAATCTTTAGCCCTCATGAGGTCAGCCCTCAGGAAAATGATATAGTTGAAGCAGCCCTAATTGGCGAGGATACTGTTTATGACCTTTTAAGCACCACATCTGGTCTTTCATCAGTGTATGTATATATTTATATAATATTATATATAAATATATATATAATTTAATATTTATTTAATATTATATATAATATTTAATAATTTAGTATTAATATAATTTAATATTTATATTATATATAAATTTACAGCGCTATATAAATAAAGGTTAATAATAATAATAATAATAATAATAATAATAATAATAATAATAATAATA
>NC_056524.1:27571715-27668314 GCF_019175285.1 Sceloporus undulatus | reverse complement strand
TACATGTATATATGTATGTGTGTGAAAGAGAGAGGGAATGTGTCGTCAAGCTTGAGTATAAATGGGAGAAAAGCCAGGGCTTATAGTGAGTCATCCATCGGTTAGATGCAGTTTTGTCATTACCTGTCAAGGTAAATAATAAATCTTATTAACAGACACAGAATTTAGGTGTAATGTGGCAGGTTTAACCCACTCTTACCTGATACCTTTGTGAAGACAGCTCTCGAGAGTGTCTCTAGGATTGAAGGCCCTGGTCTAAGAAAAGTCACCTTTGCCTTGTGGCAAATCAAGACCGTTTCTTGTAGACAAATAGGAGTGGAGGGGTGGCCTCGAAGATATTATTTAAAAATCTTAACCGCATTGTGTAGTAACACTGCATAATGCTCAGTCAGAAGATAGAGTCCCTGCATCAGAGCCATCTTCATCTCTGAAAGGCTCCCCATTGTCATATTTAGACAGTACAGGAAAGTTGGGGCCCTGTTTTCATTCTTCATTTGAGGAATGTATTATAGGAAATAACCTTTTTTTATGATTAAAAGATGGTAAGGTCTTTTTGTTATCCTTAGTCTCAGCCAACAGATTTTATTGGAAACAATTTGTCCCCAGTAAGAGGTGGAAATATCAGATTTTGTTTGTAATGGACATCTATGTGTCAGTTCTTTGGTCAAATCTGTCTTTGTACTGGAACTAAACCAGTTGTGGTCTTGGATTGTATCGAATCACATTTAGGCTAGTGTCTCCTGAAATAGCCACTATCTTAAACCATTTGTTAATGTTCTGGCAGAACTTTATTTTGACCTCAAGTGTTTTTTGTTTGTTTGTTTTTTAACAAGCACTATAGGCCACACATAGCTCTAGAAAAAATGGAAATAGCAGAGACAACACAATAGCAAGCTATGGAGGCCTTATGACCTTCATAAAATCTTTATGAAATGGAGTATTTGGTGTTGAAGGCCCAGTTTGGAGGGGGGAGGAGAATCCTTCCCTTGAGGAAGTTCAGGATCCTCCAGCTTTAATTGGCCAGAGTTGTCATTAAACTCCAATATATTAATTGTCTTATACAATAATATCATAAAAACAAATACAATAATAATAAAAGATCATCAGACCCCAAAAGTCTAAGAGATTTCAGGAGCTTTCAGGAGCTACTGAAAGGCCCTCATTCTTTTTTTAATTTTTATTTCTTTTTTCAGATCAAATTCCTCTCCTGAGGAATGAACTCCAGTTAATATTGTGTTTTGTTTTAAGAGAGGCAGACTGGAGCAGAAACAGCAGGCCTTTCTTCTTTTGACTTGGTGTCCTTAATCAAAATGGCTGCCACACCTTAAGTTGCAGCTTTGCCTCTTCTTTTAAAAAGGGAAGCACAATAAATAAATTGTTTAGACAAATTTCCCCAAAGGAGTGACGGAAACCTCTAAAATAGGGGATGATGGGGCAGACGGGGAAGACCCTCTATAACCCTCTCTGATCCCTTTAGTCCGAGTGGATCATGGAGGAAGGAGAGGGGCAGGAGGAGATGGCAGCTGGTTTTGGAGGGAAACTCTCCACTCGCACTTCTGTGCAACTGAGGTCTCTTTCAAACTGGCAATGCAAGCCAGAAACAAACTCTCCACTCGCACTACTGAGGTCACTGAAATCTCCTTGAAAACTGGCAATGCAAGGCAGGAACAAACTTCTGGGGTAAATCTGAACCCACAAACATAGGATTAGAAGTAGGATCATCACTCACCTCTTGAAGTCTGCCTCCTCTCTCTCTCTCTCTCTCTCTCTCTCTCTCTCTCTGCCCAAACCTCTTGCCGGGTTTGATGTCTGCAGTGGGGCACAATCTGGCCAAGGAAAGGTGGTATCTCTCCTCTGGCCATGCCAAGGACCTCTCAGGTTGTCCATCTCACCGCCCAAACCCCTTCTGGGGTTGGTGACTGCGGTGTGGCACCATTTGGTTAAGGACAGGGAATATTCCCTCCTCCACCATGCCAATTCCTTTCAGGATGTCCATCTCACTGTGCAGACCCCTTCCTGGGGTTGGAGATTGCAGCGGAGCACATCTGGTCCAGGACAGAGGGATCTCCCTCCTCCGGCTGCGCGTGGGCTCTCTGGCCTTTAGTCCCTTCAGCTAGACATGGCTGGGCTGTCTTCTTCTTTAATGCTGGAGCTGGGCCTAGTTGCCTCACAGCACAGCAGCTTCTGACCTGTCTCTCCCTACCTGGCTTTGTTTCAGCCGTTAGAAAGTCAAAAGGATAGAGCAAGACTAAAGAAAACATAGCTGTTTTAGCAGGTAGTTGCCAAGGCAGGAGAGAACAGATTATGAATGGAAGAAGAATAGAAGAAATATTAAAGTCTTTAAGGCAAAGAAGCAGGAGAAAAGGAAAAACACAGGCTACTCGGAGCGAGGCAGGAAAAAGACTGAGAGAGATGGTGGGGGTTGCTCCCTCTGGTGGCATCGGCTCCTTCAAGTCTGTTTTTCCTGTCTATTTCGGGGCAAGAGATGGAATCAACCCATGTTATAGGATGTTTCCACCTCCATCGCTGGAAAAATAATATAATTAAAATATACAGTCAGATCTCTATATTGGTGGGGGTTCGATTTCAGACCCTGCTGCAGATATCAAGAAACGGAGGCCCTCAAGTCTATTACTGTCAATGGACGCTGACGTACATGAGGCTGCATCGGCACAGTTGTGCAGATGCACCGCCATTGAAATTAATGGATGCTGCAAATATGGAAGACTGACACAAAACTATTAAAAATATACCTGAACACTATCTGACAAGACTACTTCAAATTGGGTCACAGACTACACTGTAAAGAGGATGAATAACAACACTCTCAAAATATGTCCATACAGTTCATCTTCTGTAACAGTGATGTTCTGTAATAAATTTGTATATCACAGTATGGGTAATTACACACCATACAGCAACACAACACACCTTCACTACAGAATGGTCTCTTGATACCAGAAAATTTCACCGTTTCATGCAGAGTCTTCTCCTCTTGACAGTATTCACAGTATGTTACTATACAATGTAGCTTCTTATAATCATCAGAACAATTTCTACTGCAGAACTGATACACTTTGTTCTAATGAAAAATATAAAAATATCATAGAATAAGGATAACAAGATTTAAAACACAATAGAAATATAAAAGAAAGGCAAATTATAACATTTTAAGTCGGCTGTCCTGTACTTCAAATGTTAAATCAACTAACAGTGTTTACACATAACACATGTATAAAGTTTATATATTTTCAATAATCAAAACAATGGATCAATATATATAAACACAATATACAACAAGCATCATCATTACTCACCAAAATACTGTAAGATAAATAAGTGTTCTATGTGTTCAGCATTCAACCTTCGATAAGCAGTTCAAAGTGAGTTAAACTAATGGTCTTTATTTATCCATTATTTATCATTATATGTTGAGAAAGGGTTATGAATGGAACAAGAAAGCAGCAAAGTATTCTAAATGATTATTTAAAATACTTTGGGTTTTTTAACCAAGCATTCGGTAATTTTGCAGAGATCATAATTGTTTTTAGCTAATCCTAAATTAATGTTTTGTAGGTAACATCCCCTGGCTCAGCATTTCAGCAGCAACAAAAACTCATACTGGCTGAAAAGCCCAATCTGTTTTTGTCTATTTTACTGGATTTACACTAGCAGGACAAACAGATTTCTCCACAGTCTCCTCTAAGTACCACTGTCCTCCTGATAAAACTGTTGTATGAATAACTGAACAAAGACAAATAATCATGAGAAATGTTGCTGAGAGGAAAAGCCAAGCAATACATATATTTGCCTAGGGAGAGAACTGTTATATGAATAATTTGGTATGAGTGAGTGCATGGAGTGGTGGTAGATTACAACCAATAGGAAACAGATATTAAGAGAACAAACGTGTTCCATGTGATCATAGAGATGTCAAGGAAAAGGCAAGATGAAATTTGCAGTGTTCAAACTACAGATGATTCAGTAAGAACTGAACCCCATCCAATATTGTTCAAGGATATCCAAAATAAAACATAATTTATATAAATAAATGTTATAAATGCTAGTTATTTTGAGAATAACACTACAACCCCACTTACCTGGACAGCAAGCTCCATTGAACCCAATGGGACTTACTTCTGTGTGGACATGTTTAGAATTGTGCTATGTGTGTTTGTGTTCATTCTCAGCTGCATATTTCATAATTTCATGAATCTTAAAAGTAGGAATGGCAGAAGACAATGCAACCACTTTACTACTAGTCATCCAAAATGTATTTCTTTTAGTTTTTCTTTAGATCCACCTTGAGTTAAAAACCTTTATCATTTAACAATAAAATAAAATACTAGGCTGGATCCTTTAGATTCAGCATCTACAGATAGGTATTATTTCATTTGTTTGTGATCTAGTTTTTACAGTATAGACAGACATCTTAGAGTAGGGGCAAACACTGCATACAGATAAAAATCTGTATGACTATTCAGCAAACTATTATGTATTTGTCTTAATAATATATTGTAGTAAAATATGAATAAATAAATGCTAGTCATTTGAGATATTTTAAAGTGACTCGATTGAATGTGCTAGAATTTTTTTTAAAATATTTATCTTTATTTAACTAGTGACTTTATACAAATATTATTATGTCAACATGACAAAGACAGGAGCAACATTTTATTATCATTTACTTACTTCCCATTCCAGTACTTCAGGCTTTGAGCAGAAAGTATTTTTGCAATAATTGCATTTCAGCTGAATATCACTTGGAGCCACAAATTGGCCATTGGTTGAAGATTGTACACTAACAGTCTGAAAAATATGTTTAAAATGTACAGATTAGACAATACTATGAGTTGTTTACTTTATTTTTGTTAGTGGGTATATGAATTGTAATGTAATAGGTTTTCCATGTGCGCCATTTCTTCTAAGTTCAATGCTCTGTGCAGGCTCATTCATCAAATTCAAATGCAAACTTTTACTACTGACACACTGTCATAAGTGCACTTCATTTACAGCTACATCAGCAAGCAGATAGGCCCTTGCTCTAGAACAGCCAAAATGTCAATGGTAGGATAGAAAGAGTGTCAACAGGAAGCGGCAAGGATAGATATGAATTTGAATATGTGTAATTACTTTGCCTTTGTTCTAGCTAGACAAAAGGGTTAAGCCAAAGGTTTCACAGAAGGAAAGGAAGATGGCTAGTAGGGGCTATTCTTGATCAACCAAGGACAAGTAGCTCACCAGCTCATGCCCAAATTTTGGGAATAGGACCCCCCTGCTTCAGTCATGAGCTGCCGCAATGGTGACTGGCATCACATGGGTGCTCTGGAAGAAAGTTTCAGGTATAAAGGGATGCAAGGGAACTGTGTGGACTTTTTAAAGAGAGAAGGTTAACCAGGACAAGCTAGAAGAGCAGAAACATTTGGTGGGGACATTTTGGGAAGTGAGTGTGGACAGATGAGCTGGGATAAGCCGGTGAATAAATGTGAAGGACAAATGTACAATTCCACATTTGTCTAGCTTCTTGTTTACCATTTCACCTCCTTTTCTTGTTTTAACTGTACACTTGTCCCTCCATATTGACTAGGGTTAGGGGCAGAAGACCCCCAGAGAATATGGAAAAACTGCAAACAACAAAATAACCACATTTTTACCTGAGAGGACACCTCTCTAGGAATCTCTAGGTCCTCCAGTGCAACAATGTGGTCAACGTCCGACAGACACTGACCACAGAACTGCACTGGAGGAGCTACAAATGCCTAGCACAGTATTCTCTCTAGGAATCTCTAGTTCTTTCAGTGCAACATTTAGTTAAAGTTGACTACAGAGTTGTACTGGAGGACCTAGATATTCCTAGAGAGAACATATTAATCAAATTAGTGAATAATGATATCCGTAAATACCAAAGCTGCAAATATGGAGGGAGGAGTGTATTTAGTGTTCAGCACTTCTTTGGCAACATATCCACACAATTTCCACATGCTAAAATATTAAATTAAAGGTATTTAATGGGTTCAATTGGCAAACCAAGGGAAATACTACAAAATTTTGTTCTCATGCTCACTGACATCATGACTGAGACTCAACTATCTAAACCCACAAATCACTTATCATTGCCATAAAGTGATGTAGTGGGTTTAGTGTTCAACTACAACTCTGGAAACCAGGGTTCTAATTCCTGCTTGATCATGGAAAGCCATTGGACCTTGGGCAAGTCGCACTTTCTCAGCCTCAAAGGAAGGCAAAGGCTCTCTGAACAGGGCTGCCTTAGGATCACAATAAACCGGAAACGATTTGATGGCATGCAACAACAAATGTTAATAAGCAACAACAGATGCATAGTACACAGTAACTCTTCCCGAACAAGGTTCTCTAAGGTACTGAGCCTACCCACATGGTTAAGGACAAATTAAGGCTGTACTTGAAGGGGGTGTAGTGGAGAAGAATCAAACAGAAAGTGTTATAGGAAACAATAACAAACATTATCATGCGTATTTATAATTTTAAAATCTTTTAAAGTGCAACATTAAAGTGAATTGTTTTCCAGAAGTAGTTGTATCAGTTACTTCTTTGAAATGGTGATGGAAAGGTGAAGACCACTGGCAGAATGTAAAGTGGGTTATGGAGGGAACAACAGGACATTTAAATCTCTGTAGGCCATGTGGAAGGAAATGTTAACTTTTTACAGCACAGGAGTTGAACAGGTTGCTTATCTGTAACTGTATTTCTTTGAGTATACATTTATCAGCTCACACATATCAGGGCAGAGCATCGCCTGGAAAATACTAAAGGCAATAAAAAAACTTTTTTATTCAAAAGACTTGTTAATTAACTGCCAGAGGACCAACAGAAAGCTCTAGAAATGGCCCCAACAAAGAAGAATGTAAATTCTACAAGTAATGTTTCGTTTAGAGAGTACAGTCGGTCCTCCATATCCATGGATTTTTTATCCATAGATTGAAGCATCCACAGCTTGAAAATATTCCTCCAAAATATAAATTCTGAAAAGCAAATCTTGATTTTGCCATTTTATATAAGGGACAGAATTTTACTGTTGTATTTAATGGGAGTTGAGTATCCATAGATTTTGGTATCCATGGGGGATCCTGGAACCAAATCCAAGCCCATTGTATATGAATAATGAGTTACTCAGGGACTGAAAACCGATTGAAACAGCAGATGTATACATCCTTACTGATAAGGTGCCCGCAGCGTTTGTTCTCCACCTTCAACACTTTGCTTAAACCTCCCTCTCCTCCTGTCTCTTCATCTTTCTCTCCTAATGACTTTGCTAACTATTTCATCTCTAAGATTACCACTATTCGCTCTGAGATAGTCCCTCCTGATTCTTCTTCTGCTCTTAATCTTCTATCACCTTCGCCTAACAAATTTTCTGTCTTTCCTCCTGCCTCTTTGGATGAACTCTCTACACTTCTGAACTCTTCCAAACCTGCTACCTGTCCTCTTGATCCTATTCCTACTCGTCTTCTAATCTCTATAGCTCCCTCCTTTCTGCCCTCGCTCCTCCATATCTTCAATCTCTCTCTCTCTACAGGCTCCTTCCCCTCGGACTTCAAACATGCTCTCATTTCCCCAATTCTGAAAAAACCTTCTCTTGACCCCTCCTCTTTGTCTAGCTATCGTCCGATTTCTCTTCTCCCCTTTCTTTCTAAGGTTTTGGAACGGGTTGTCTATTCGCGCTGTCTTGAGTTTCTTGAAGCCAATTCCATCCTTGATCCCTTTCAGTCTGGTTTCCGCCCAAGGCATTCTACAGAGACAGCTCTCACTAAGATCTCGAATGACCTTTTACAGGCCAAGGCTAATGGCCTTTACTCTGTTCTCATTCTTCTCGATCTGTCTGCAGCCTTTGACACTGTTGATCACTGTCTCCTAATTGACATACTCTCTGGCCTTGGGTTCTCAGACTCTGTTCTCGACTGGTTTAGATCTTACTTGTCTGGCAGATCTTTTGCAGTAGTTGCAGGGGGTCTGACTTCTTCTCCTGTTCCCTTATCTGTTGGAGTTCCCCAGGGCTCTGTTCTGGGTCCCCTTCTGTTTTCTCTCTACACACTGTCCTTAGGAAAACTCATCAGCTCTTTTGGTTTTTCCTACCATCTGTATGCCGATGACACCCAGCTGTATCTTTCTGCCCCTGACTTTTCGCCAAGGCTTGAACAGCAAGTCTCATCTTGCCTTACAGCTGTCTCGCAGTGGATGCGCCATCGGCGTTTGAAGCTCAACATGTCCAAGACGGAGCTCCTTGTCTTTCCTCCTAAGCCCAACCTTCAACACTCCTTTTCTGTCTCTGTGGACAACATTTCCATTCAACCAGTCCAGCAAGCCCGCAGTCTTGGCTTTATCTTTGACTCTTCTCTGTCGTGTATCCCTCAGATCCAGACCACAGCCAAGGCTTGTAGATTCTTTTTGTACAATATTGCCAAAATCCGACCATATCTCTCCGCCTCTACTGCCAAGATCCTGGTCCATGCCCTAGTGATCTCACGACTTGATTACTGTAATGTCCTCCTGGCTGGGCTTCCTCTTTCTCACCTCCGTCCTTTAATCTCTGTCCAGCATTCAGCTGCACGCATTATCACTTCCACCCACCGCTCTGACCACATTTCTCCTGTGTTGGCATCCCTTCACTGGCTCCCTCTCCCTTTCCGCATTCAGTATAAGCTCCTGCTGTCGACATTCAAAGCCCTCCATGGACTGGCCCCTCCTTACTTATCAGACCTTCTTTCTCTTCACCTTCCCACCAGGGCCCTCCGTTCTGGTAGTCAAGGGTTCCTGTCTCAGCCCAGGATTTCCTCTGCCCCATCCCGGATTCGCCCCTTTTCACTTGCTGCCCCTCACTCCTGGAACCTTCTTCCTCCACAAGCAAGAGCCATCACTTCTTTAACCAGCTTCAAAACGGAGCTGAAAACCATCCTATTCAGAGAAGCTTTCCCAGGCATCGCATAATTGTCGCTTACTATCTGATGTTCTGTTGTTGGCTGTTTATCGATCCATTTCCTGTATTCCTATGTACTGTATATGTATTATCCTACTTGTGATTATGTATTTTCTCTGGATAATGATTAACCATCCATTATGAAGCCTTGCCCTCCCTCCAGTCCATCTGCCTTGGTCCAGACCTCGGAGGTTGAGAGGAACTGCTGGACCTCTTACCCTTTCCCTCCACCACTCCCTTCTCCTTCTGTGTCATGTCTTTTTAGATTGTAAGCCTGAGGGCAGGGAACCGTCTAACTAAAAAGATTGCATGTACAGCGCTGTGTAAATTTACAGCGCTTCATAAATAAAGGTTAATAATAATAATAATAATAATAAAAGTGAGAACACTTGATTAGTTAGGGAAAGAAGAAATTGTAAAATGCCATACAATAAATATACACTTTTGATGTAAAGACAGAGGGTTTGTGCACTGTGAAGTCAAAGGCTTTCATGGCCAGCATCCATAGTTTTTTGTGGATTTTTCAGGCTATGTGGCCATGTTCTGGAAGAGTTTCTTCCTGATGTTTCGCCAGCATCTGTGGCTGGCATCTTCAGAGAATGCTTGCCTGGAAAAATATACATATACACCCACAAAAAAACTATGGTTTGTGCACTGCTCTATCTGCTGTACCTCCTGAAGTAAGTGTGCAAAACAGATACATTTGCTATGCTGTTAGCCTGACAATACTCAAATTTAGATGCTTACAGTCACAAGAAACATTCCTCAAAATAGACACCAGTTCCCAAACTGAACAGTGGAGCTTCTAGAGAATGCCCAGCTTAGTGTTATATTATGTGCTTATTCACATGCAAGGACAGGTTGCATACCTGTAACGGTATTTCTTCGAGTGGTCATCTGCGAATACAGTGGTACCCCGGGATACGAATGCGCCACCTTACGAAATTTCCGGGTTACGAAAAAAATCCATTCAAAAAAACTGTTCCGGGTTACGAAGGTTATTTCGGGTTACGAAAAATTTTTTGGTGCTTTTCGGAGCTTTTTCGCACGAAATCGCGGCTTTCGCTATTAGCGCCTATGGGGTTTTTCGGCTTGCGAAGATTTTCGGGTTACGAAAGCGGCGGCGGAACGAATTAAATTCGTAACCCGGGGTACCCCTGTACATACAAATGGGTTGTACTGCGCCTGAGTAGTGCTGCTCGGAAAACTTCTGGAATCACTGGTCAAAGTTAACTTTGCAACTTTTTGGCGGTAGCTCCGCCCATCTCTTATAAGTCCCCCGCGTTCCCGCTCTTTCCTCAGTTCCAAAATTTACGCCACATAAGCGACATGAGAATGAGCCAATGTAGAGCAGGATACTGAGGAGAGGACAGGCGGGATTTGTAGGTATTCACAGATGACCACTCGATGAAATACCATTACAGGTATGTAACATGTCCTTTTTCTTCGTGGTCTCTGTGAATCATACAAATGGGAAGAGTCCAGAAGTCGCACCAAAGCCACGCTCCTGCCCTAAGGACTGGAGCGTGGCTTTGGTGTGACTTCTGGACTCTTAGGACGCATGCATCATTGAAACACCATACCTCCACTGTGACTCGAAGCAGCTTTATTTTGGCTGTCTGTAACAGGCCCAAGTAAGGTTCAAATAAGCTGTGTTTATTAACCAATAAATCATTTAACCAAAAATTGTGTTAATTGTATTCAGTACTTCAATAAATAGTACTTTATACTGTTCAAGTCAAAAGGCACATAACACAGGTCATGCAAGATCTGTATGTAAACCATAAGAATGCTTTAAACCAAGCCAATTCTTGCCAAAAGACATTCTTTTCAGTAACATGTAAACAAATGGAAATGCAGTGCAATCAATGTAAACCTGAAACCAACACTGCCCTCCCAAAAGCTGCATCCCATTTGGCCCTGGTGTCCAGCCTATGATGTTGGATAAAGTCAAGGGCTGGGACCAAATAGCAGCTTTGCAGAAATCCTCCAATAGGACCCCAGTAAGAAAAGCAAAGGATGTCGCTACCACCCTAGTTGCATGAGACCGAACCCTGGCTGGGAGAGGTCTGCCCAAAAGTTCATAGCAGAGGTAGCTGGTACAAAATCAATTACTACTAACAAAAAGATAGACAACTAGAGTCAATAAAATAAACGGCAAGGGTTCAGACCAAGGAAGTCAGTTTTGTGTTGTCTAGTCTAGGGAATGTATGAAGAGGAGTATGGAAGGTATTTTAAGTTTAGGGGAGGGGGAGGGGGAGGGGGGAGGGAAGGGGACGATAGAGATGAATGTTATTGGTTTATGTTAAATGTTATATGTTACATGTTATGTATGTGTACTTTATTTGTAATAAATAAAAATTTAAAAAAAGTTCATAGCAGAGGTAGCTGGTACCAGCCACCCATTTGGACCTCTGCGCAGTCACAGGCAGTCCCTTTTTTGGTTCCGAGTAGCATTGGAAAAGTCTCTCGGAACGGCTTGAACCCGCAGTTCTGTCCAAATAGAAGGCCAAAGCCCTCTGAACGTCCAAGGTGTGCAAACAGCATTCGACGTCGCTGGACAGGTTCGAGGCCAGGGTCGATAAAACAATGTCCTGGCACATGTGCAAGGCACAGAGTTCACCCGCACGGTGGGCAGAGGTGATAGCCACAAGAAAGGCTGTCTTCCAAGTCAAAAGCCGCAAGTCAGTTGTGGCCATGGGTTCAAAGGGCTTGGACTGCAGAGCAGACAGCACAGCTTCCAAACTCCAAGCAGGTGCCAGAACTGATACCAGAGGATGAAGGTTGCTGCACCCTTTCAGGAAACTCTTCACAAGAGGATCCCTGAAAAAAGAAGGTTTGCCATCAAACTGGAAATGAGAACAGATGGCAGAAAGGTAACACTTAATGGAAGTGAGGCATAGCCCTGAATCCAAAAGTGTCATCATGAACTCCAGCACAACCAGTGTCTTCGCTCAGGATGGAGAAAGGCCTCTCGCAGAGAGGAAATTCAGGAACTTCTTCCATTTGGAAGCATAGGACTTCTTGGTGGCCGGTTTTTGGGCAGCTAAAATCACCATCCGTACCGAGTGAGGTAGCAAGTCTAGGGACGGAGCCTCCATGCCACCATCGGTAGGTTCTCAATGTTCGGAGGTTGAACTCAACCGTCCTGGAGAGTGAGGAGGTCCGGACGGAGCTCGAAACGGAAAAAGTCTTTTCTGGAGAGGTGGCGCAGGGACAGAAAGCACGTCTGTCTCGGCCACCAGGGATTGATCAGGATGGCATCCGAGCGGTCCCTTATCATCTTGGACACCACTCTGGTGATCGGTGGGAATGGAGGGAAGGCATACAGCATCTCTCCTGACCAAGTGAAGGCGAATGCGTCTCAGAGGGAGTTCTCGTTGCGTGCTCGGGAGCAGAACTGGGGACAGTGGCAGTTGAGAATGGTCATGAAGAATTTGATCTGGGGAGCTCTCCACTGACTGAAGAGGTCGTCAACCGTCTTGGGATGGAGCCTCCACTTGTGGCAGACGGTGGAAGATCTGCTGAGTTGGTCGGCCAAGTCATTCTCCTCTCCTGGCAAGTTGATTGCCTGGAGCAGAATCCCTCTCGGGATGCACCAGTCCCAGATCCGAAGCGTGATGTTGAGCAAGGTCCTTGACTTGGTGCCCCCATGCTTGTTGAGGTAGTACATGACGGTGGTGTTGTCTGTCAGCAGAAGCACTACCTTGTTGGCAAGATTCGTCTTGAAACCTCTCAAGGCCTTTTCCACAGCCAGGAAGGGCATTGATGTGGAGAGACTGCTCTGTGAGAGACCACTTGTCCTTGATGAAGAGGCTTGACAATGTGGGCGCCCCATCCTTCCATGGAAGCATCTATAGTCAGGGTGATCTGAGGCTGTGGAGGAGAAAAAGGCATGCCAACGCAGACATTCTGGGAGTCGAGCCACCAACGGAGGGAGCAGGAGACGGGCCTCGGGACGGTGAGCCACTTGGACGGAGGGTCCGTTAGTGCATTGAAGGCCTACAGGAACCATGACTGAAGGAGCCAAAACTGTAGTCTTGCCCACGGGGTCACAAATGTCGTGGAGGCCATGTGTCCTAGGGCTATTTGGACATTGCTGGCCTTCACTCGCCTGTGGGTGAGGCAAGTCCTGACTGAAGAGCAGAGAGTGTGGAAATGGTCCTGAGGGAGATAGGTGACGCAGTCTTTGGAATTGAGGACGGTGCCGATGAACTTGATCTGTCTGGATGGAGAAAGATGAGACTTCTCCAAGTTCACTATGAGCCCGAGGGACGAGAGGAGAGACAAGGTGAAATCGACGTCTCTTTGCAATTCGTCCACAGAGGGGGCTGCGAGGAGCCAGTCGTCCAAGTATGGGAAGCCTCTGGATCCTCGCTGGTGGAGGTAGGCCACAATTGGAGCCATGCACTTGGTGAAGACTCTTGGAGCTGGAGAGAGGCCGAAGGGGAAGACATTATAATGGTACATGTCGGGACTGACGGCAAAGGACAGGAACCTCCAGTGACTCTCTCGAATCCCCATGTAGAAGTAGGCGTCCTTCAGGTCGATCATCATGAACCACAGGCCCTGGTGCAACAAGGGCAGAATAGAGGCAAGAGTTACCATATGGAACCGACGGTAGACCAAATAGGAGTTGAGGGATCTCAAGTCTAGAACTGGTCTAATGCCTCCATCGGCCTTGGGAACTGTAAAGTATCTGGTGAAGAAACATGCAGGGGCTTGAGAGGGGTCAACAGGCGAGATCGCGTCCTTAGCCAAAAGAGTGTGTACTTCATCGAGAAGGGTGTCTGAGGGGAGTTGGAAACAATAGCTCCAGTTGGAGGGAGCTCTTCAAATTCGAGGGCATAACCCCTGCAGATGATGTCAAGGACCCAAGAGTTGGAAGTCACAAAGGCCCAAGTGTTAAAGAAGGGCCTCAAAATGTCACAGAAGAATGAGGTGGAGGCGATGGAGAATGCAGGATCTCTTCTTGCCCTGGTTGGTATCCTGTTTGCGGTTCTTACGGTATCAAGCAGGGGGCTGGCGACGGCCAGAAGAAGACTGGGAAGGGTAGCTGTCTTTGGTGCTCTTAGTGTTGGTATGGGCAGTCCTGTTGGAAAGGCCACTGGCCCTGGCCATACCACTGGCGCTGGCGTTTTCAAAACAGGGTCTGGGATGGAGTATACAGTACCGTGTTTCTTAGCAGCTGCCTTCATACAGTATTTAAAGTTGAGCCGCTCATCAGTCTCACGATTGAATAGGCCTGCATCGTTGAAAGGTATGTCCTCGATGGTGGCCTTTGCGTTTAGGTTTAGATCTGAAGAGCGGAGCCAAGCGTGTCTCCTGAGAGCAATGGCAGCAGCCATAGACTTGGCTGAACAACCCGTGAAGTGCCAGGCTGACGTGATTAACCAGCTCCCGATGAAGTGGGCCTCATCTCTGATCTCTGTCAGAACATGCTGACACTCATCTGGGACGTCCGAGATGATGGGGGAGATCTTCTCCATCAAGCACTGTATGTAAGCTCCCATACAGGTGTTGTAATTGGCGACCTTAAGTCGCAGAACAGAGGAAGAGTAGGCCTTCTTTGCTAGGCTGTCCACCTTCTTGGCCTCTCGGTCCGCAGGTGACATGGACGTCTTTGGCGTGCAAGATTGTTGAGACCCCTCGACAATGGCAGGGTTCTGTTTGGGGTGTGCCAACAACCAAGAAGACAGGGAAGGAGTAATCCTGTAGAGGGATTCAGTCTTCCTGGTCATGGGTGTCAGCGAGGCAGGTGCGTCCCAAGAGCGCTTAGCTATTCTTTCAAGCAAAGGCAGCAGTGGGATAGAAGGCAGCGTCGGAACCTTGCAGTGAATCCGTCTCTCAATGGGGTCGGCAGTGTCATCCTTCATGTGGGTGATCTGAAGGTCCAACGTGTTCGCCATCTTAATGATGTGTTCCGCAAAGGTACGCACGTCGTCGGTGGGACACAAAGCAAGTGGTTGGAGCAATTTTTGAGGGGATTGTGGGGCGACCTCGTCCGAAGAGCCTAAGTTGACCTGTGTTACATGAGAATCCCCATGATGGTCAGATTCAAAGGCGTCAGCATCCAGCACCATTTGAGAAGAGGAGTGCCATATCTAGGTGGCAGTGGCAACAACGGAACGAGGTCTCGGGACCGACACAGGTGACAGTACCAGAACTGTTGGTGGTGGAGTGGTTCTTGACATCGGTGGCAAAGTGGGCTTTGGCATTAGTGGCAAAGTGGACTTTGGCATTGGTGGCACAGTGGATCTAGGGCCCAAGTGACTGAGGACCACATCACGACTGACTGAGACAAAATAACTGTCCGTCTCGCTGTCGTAGTAATAGTCCGAGACTTCCTGCTGGTGAATCTCTGCCTCATGGATTTGAACCCAAGGAACCGGCGCTAGTGATTGGCAACGAGGTGACCGAGTGGCAGTGTCGACCTCCTCTTTGGAGAGTTGGTGGAAGGTCAAAATGGCCGGTGGAGAGGCGACAGAAGCCGGTGTCCGACGGGCTTGGGGAGAGTCGGCTTCAAGTGGTACCAATGCAGCCCGTCTGAGTATCGATGGTGAAGCCTTGTCTTTGGAGGATGCCCGAGCACCATCAGGAGTCTTGGTACGGGCCTTCTTGTGGGAAGACCCGTGAGGGGAGCCATCCCCTGAATCCAAATGCTTCTTCTTCTTCGACAAGCCCTGAGGAGAACTGTCTCCTGAATCCAAGGGTCTGTGCCTCTTTTTTGAGGAGGATTTTGAGCTTGAATCCACAAGGGAGCTTGTATCCTTAACATGGGCCGAATCCTTCCTCGAACTCAGGTCCTTGGACTTAGTCTTGTCCTTTTTGGAGGACTTAGACTTTGTCTGTCGTGCTCCTTCGGTCCCATCACCCTTTTCAGGGATAGACATGGTGGTAGCACTTGGCTTAGTGGTGGAGCTCTAGGCTACAGAACCAGCAGCTGCTGGTACTGACTCTGAGGCAGCAGGTGTTGAAGTGAAGCGGGAGGCAGGCAGAGGTTGGAGAGCTTGTTTATACAGGGCAGCCATCAGCCGAGAGTTGCAATTTTTCCTTGCTTGAGGAGTTAGCAACTTGGAAAGGGCACAAGCCTTAGAATTGTGAGTCTCACCGAGGCAGAGAAGGCACGAAGAGTGGGGATCCTGTCCCGGGATCTTACCACCACAGATGTCACACTTCTTGAATGGCGCCGAAGACATCGCAAGCTGAATCAAATCCTTAAATTGAAGTCGTAAGACGCTCAGAATGGTCAGCAATACACGGGGTGTGTGTGTGTCAGATCAAGAATGGTCAATCGGTCCATAGGTCAATTTCCAGTGAAACAAGCGAACTGAACAGAAGCGAAGTTCCTAAAGCAGCTAATGCGGTGGAAAGAAGGAACTGGGGAAAGAGTGGGAACGCAGGGAACTTATAAGGGATGGGCGGAGCTACCGCCAAAAAGTTGTAAAGTTAACTTTGCCCAATGATTCCAGAAGTTTTCTGAGCAGCACTGCGCAGGTGCAGTACAACCCATTTGTATGATTCACAGAGACCACGAAGAAGAAGAAGAAGATTGTGATGTTCTCTTCAATGATTTGTAATGATTTTTGATGAATGAGAATGCTCTTCTGACCAAGAGTATCTCAAGGGAGTTCATGTGGAGGTTCCCATTTTCCTGAAACCACATGAATGCATCTGTTTTCCTGGGATCATGTGTTATGTGTTATGGACTACTAAGTTCACAAAGAATGTAAACTTTCTGACCTATCATGGACGCATTTGAAGTTGATGGCAAACCTAATTCTAGCATACAGAATATCATAGCTCTTACGATGTTGGGAACATTGATCTTCCAGCCAAGAGACTACAGTACCAATTGTGGAATGAAGAATAATTCTAGTCTAGACAGAACACCTGAACAAACCAGTGCTGGAGAAGATATATTTGGAGTCTTGCCAATAGTGTGTGTCACTGCCACTGTGGATGTCATGTGATCTAGATAAAAGTGACTTCCCCATACATTTCTGAGTCTATGAAGCTAGAAGGAACTGGGCTAATCTACTGCAAAAGCCCAACTGCCCATCTATGAACTGTAGGCACTGCCTTAGTTTTAACAGTATTTGCGCGGGAATTATGGTGTACAATCATTAAGAAGGAAAACTGTGATGTGAAGTCACTACTACTAGCCCATTGTCTAATTAGGAATAAACCACAGTTGCCTGAACCTGGAGCCAAGTGGCTGCCACAGCCATGCATTTCATTAAGTCTTGTAGATCTGGTATCAGCTGTTGCCTGGATAAGTGAAGGAAGTAATGATGGAACAGAGATGTCAAAATAAGCACGGTACAAGTCTGTCATTGCATACTAACTTCCTTGTTTTAGTAGACGGATAATGGAGGCATTACCATTCTAAATATTTTTGGCATAACATGCAAGTTGATATCCTGAGTCAAGAGTTCTCCATCCCTCTTTGGGACTATAATGTACCTCAAAAAGAACCCATGGGTCTTCACTTGAGTGATACTAACTTTACGGCTCTTCTTGAACTATCAAGAAAGAGAACATAGTGAGAAACACTCTCAGTAGTGGATGGGTGTTGAACTCAATTGTGTAGCTCCTGCTGAAGCTTTTGAGCATTCATGTCTAATGTTATGGTGCACCAAGCTGGAAAAGAATCAGTGGAATTTTTTGGTATTGAAATTGAAGCGGGGTAATACAGCTGGCAGGGAAATAAAAAATAATGCTTTCAGGAACTGGACTGTGTTCTCATAAAGAACATATGATGCTTATAGAGTAAAACCACTGATATTATCCCTGAAAAAAGGCCTTAGATTGCCCTTTTGAAGAGGGAACACAAAATTGGTTGGATGAGGCTTGCTCAGTCCAAGACATCCTGGGCTTCAACGTCTAACAGACTTGTGATTATGTGCCATACTTCTTGGCTCTTGTCCTCATATTTTGGCTGAAATCTATTTTTGGTCTGTTTCTGTACTGAACAGCTTCCTTCTGCTACCAAAGTAAAGTCCTGTACAGTCGCATATGCATTTATGAGTGAGAGGCCTGCTTTCAGATGGCTATTGCTCCTACTATTACTTTTTCACTGCAGTAAAAGCATGGAAAGTTGTACCCCACTAGATGATGTGATTTGTTCTGGGAGACCAGGACAAGTTTCTTTCATCATCCATAATGTAATTAAGAGAAGTTTCTATCTTCTCCATTGAAAACTGCTGGTATGTGTCCACAGGCTTTGTCGTTGGCAATCCTTAATGAGAGCACAGTTGTAGTGTACATATTTCTAGCTATGGCCCAGAGTTTCCATCTCACCTTACCATAGGGGTGGAATAGTGTTTTTGGGAGGACATCCCTTGCAAGGTCTCCCCAGAGTTTGGGATGTCAGAACAAGACTACACAACTGTTTGCTTGGATTTTGTAATTTTTTTTCAAAGCGAACAAGACTGACGAAGCAACATGCCATGACCAACAGAGCATATGTAATAATGAAAGTAGCATGAGTGCTGCCACTGAAAGAGCATCTTGAGGAGTAAACTCTTGTATCAATGACAGGTGTATTGAGTTCAAGCTCTAATGCTCTGCTATTCTAACAACCTCTTCAACAAATAGAATAATAATAATCTGTTGGAGATAATAGATGCCACTCCCCAAAGAAAATGTCAGGCAACAAAGTGTAATGATTGATAGCTTGAATCCCCATTTCCATTTGTGAAATCTAAGTGGTGTTCCATTAGTGTATGTTTCATGTTGGTACCAAAGTCAAGTGTTGTATCAGAGTGGAAAGAAGTCCCTATCACAAAAAGTACACAGGAACAGCTGTAGTTTGTACTGTAAGGAGGACAGCAAAGACAGTACCGCAGTATGTGCCAGTAGCAGATGATAGTGTAATAAGGTTAATTAAGGCAATGATGATGAAGCTCTTGAGACTGTTGCTAAAGGTTAGCGATTCTTCTGGTAGATATGACCTGGAGACAGATGTTGGTAATGTTGGTACTCATATCCTCTTTCTTGGTTAAAATATGAATACTGGGGCCGTTTATATTATTCACTACTCCAGTGCGGAAGCGTTTGCCAATGGCAATAATAAAGGAAAGCCCTCTTGGTCTTTCCAATCTCCTAAGTAAGGTAAGCCTGTTGTTGAGAACAAGTTGATATAGAAGTCAGCTCCACTAAGACTGTCACCTGACTGAAACTAGTGATCTCAAGAGTAATGATTATGATCAGTAACAGTGGTAAATATGCATTTCTCTTGTGGACAACAGTTCACAATGCTTATGTTTATTAAGAGTGAAGTGCTAGACCAAGATGAGATTTAATATTTGAGAAGTGTAAAATGTAATACAATTTAAAAATATACCTTTTGCTATTATTATGCATAGATTAGTAAATAAAATTAGCTTTCCTGTTTTGTTTATTATATCATTACTGCCTTTTAATTTATTTATATTGTTAACTCCTTCGTTTATGATCTGAGATAATCCTATGGTCACTGCTTCAGTTGTTATGTTTTAATCATTATTATTATTTTTAATGCAGTATAATTTATATCTTCACCACTTTTATTAATATTGCTCAACTTTCATCTTTTATATGTTACTTCAATACATTCTGAATTAGTTTTATTTTAGATATGATTATGGCATAATGGCCATTCTCCACAAATTCACTGAAATAAAATACAGTAGTGGAAATTTGATAGCTTTGATCAGCAGTTCCCAACCTGTGCTCCAAGGAGCCCTTAGGGCTCCATGTGCACTTCCCAGGTGCTGCACAGATGCTCCAGGAAAATGAAAGAAATAACAATGGAATGAAATTAAAGAGTAAGAAACAAAAAGTAACATTTCTCCTAAACACTATTAACTTGTAAGACATAGCGTAGGCCTGCTCAGGGCTCCACCATAGAAACTCATTCTAAAAAGGCTCTGCGAGTTAAAAAGCTTGGGAATCCCTGGTATAGATCTAACCCTTTTGTTGAAGGAGCACAAAATACAAAGCTAATTTTAAAAGACTTCTAGAAAATAAGTCTTGCTCCAAGTTCAGCTTTAGATGTTTTGACTTCAAGTCCTGTTGGTACAAGACTAGTATCAGATCTGTAGTACCCACCCCATTATGCCAGAGCATGAAACAGTGGAATCAGGAGGTGCTATTCCTGTTATTGTAAGGGTGGTCCTCAATAAGTGAGATGGAGCAAATCAAAAAGCAAGTAATGTTCCACACTTCACACTATATGGGAACTATGTGCATCACAGTCAGCAATTGTATTATATTATACAGTGTGAGTCTCCCTCATCCAAAATGTTGGAAACCAGAAGGGTTTTGAAGTTTGGAATTTGTCCGATTTTGGAATATAGCTCTGGGGAGCACCTTGCAACTGCCACCGCCACTAAAGTACTGCCACTGTTGGCTCCTTGAGGGCAAGTGTCTAGAGGAAGTGCCCATCTCCTGTAAGCCATGCCATCATGTTCAGGGCAGGACAAATGCACAGGAGTAGCCATGGCACGGAAGATGGCCAGATCAATTTCCTGGCCACAACTATCTCTGCCTCCTTCTCTTCCGCCAGTATGGTGCGTGCTTTGCTGCTTCATTTGCAGTGGCGGGATCAGCTGAGGCAAAGATCTGAAGCTGCAAGACATACCTCTGCAACAGTAAGCAACCCTTCTTCCTCATTCTCCCATGCCTGGGATACTGGGTCCTGTGCTGAAGGAATATGAAGGGCTGCTTATCATTGCAAAGGGACTTGACTTGCAGCTTCAGCTCTATGCCCTGGCTGATCCTGCTGCTGTAGGTGAGGCAGCAAAGACTAAGGCTGGAGACAGTCATCATCAGCTGTTGTATCCTGCTCTAGACTTCACTTTGGCCAAATAGTGGTGGAGCAATGGCAGCAGCCACCACAACTCCTGCTTGTGCAAAGTTTGGCTGAAAACTCAGCTGAGTCATCCCACCATCCTGCCTGAAGAATGCATGGCCAGGGCTTGCTACCACTTTCACTGCTGCCCTATCATGTCACCGCTCAAAATGTTACAGATTTTGGAGCATTTCAGATTTCAGAATTTGGGATAAAGGAGAATTAATCCAAACTGATACTTTTTTTACTATTATATTGTATTATTATAAATTAATTGAGAATTGAATTAAATTATAACTGCACAACTGGACTAATTTGTTTCATGTTCTAGCAGGTGAACTGAACTGGTATTGCGTGCATTCTCTTTGTTTTCTGTGCATGTATTTCAAACATGGTCTATGTTATTTTTGAGCTAAAATGTAAAGTAAGCAAATCTGAACTATTTCAGTGATGCAACATTTGCCAACTTCTATAATAGAACTTACCTGTAATTTTTCAATCTGCACAGATCCAACTCAATCCAGACCCTTCCTTTCCACTAGGTACATCCTACCAGCCATTAACATAATATGATAATTTGTTCTTTTCTTTTGGATATATAACAAAACTTTCTCTGAATAGTTTCAATTACTGATTGTTGGTGGCCCCACAACCACAATAATCCATCTCCTTCCCATGTCCCTCCAAAAGCCACCAGCATAAAGCTAGAGGTTGAGTAATTCAGTCCATACATTGTTAGATGAAAGAGAAGTCAATACAAGTTAAAAGGGCTAAAAGCAGACTGAAATAAAGGTTTTGTTAATAGCAGCCAAAAGCTGTGTCTAGTGGACAACATGCAAGATTAGTGATTAAGAAGATAAATGGTTTTAAGGACTATTTTGCTTAGTTTCCTTGGAAATAGTATACATGGTTAGATGAAGAAGAAAGCAATCAGTCCCGTGGTATAAAATGTGATGTTGATCAATCATATTTTAGCCAGTTTAAAAGATATGTGTGTAGATCAAAAGCATGGAAAAGTTATATTTTTGGATTATAACCTCCCAAACCCACTAGCTATGCTAGTTTAAGGATCCTGGGAAATGGAAGTAAAAATGTTACTTTTCTGAGTTCTGATAAAGACATACACTTGCAAATATAGACTCAGTCCAAGATGACCCAAAAAAAGAAAAAAAAAGGATGCCTGCTTTAAGCTATGGCTGGAATTTTTCCTTGAAGGAGTTTTAGAACTTAACAGGGATACATGAGCAGTGTAAAACAGGCTACTAATATGTATAAGGGATATGGAGGTGAAATCAAGAGTATTTCTTTAATGATTAGGACCAAGACAAGTATTTTATTAATAATTTGGACACAATTAAAAATACTGTGTATTTTTATCAACTCTGCAAAGAATGACAATCTAGCTAAATAAAGTAGTTTAAGGAATCAACTATGCAACTACAGATACCTGACTCTTTCTCGAACAGTGTTTTATTTAGTCTGGCTCATGCTCTATTACAAAGCAGAATATCAATTTACAATGATACATTACAAGCTAAAAGGCCATCCAATATAAAATCTGATCTGTAGTCATCAAATACAGACAAAATCATTGTCATATTTTATAAAAACAGATGACGCCTAGTGTATGAAATACATGGGAAAATAATGGAACAGGTAAGCTTTAAGAAAACCCATGTTAAACCAAAGGACAAAAAAGTGGGTTGTTTGTATTAATAAGAATACAAATAATCATAATATTTGGTTTAAATAATCAATATGGTCTTTAAATGCATCTGTAGATATTGGATTGGAACTTAATGACATGGAAGTAGAATGTACATGGGATATTAGTAGGTAAGAAAATAATGGAGTGATATGGAGATCACAAATTTGATACATATTTAATGATGAACAAGAAGGAAGTAATGTCGCTATTTTTGTAAGATCTTGGAAATTATAGAAATGTTATATGTATATAAAACAATTATACAATGATAGATGAAAATTTACTAGGATTACTACAAGATACAAAGAAACTGTGTATGTGTGTGTGTGTGTGTGTGTGTATGTATGTATGTATGTGTATATATATATATATATATATATATATATATATAGTTAAAAGGACAAGGAGAATACTGGTTGAATAAAAATAAAGAAAGGAGTGGGGGTTTTGTAGACTTACACTAGGTCCATTCATTCCCAGTGAAAGGTGCTTGTTTCTTTCAAAATTGGCTAGACCTATTGCTCTTCCCAATCCTGCCATTCAGAACTACTTCATATAATAATGTCAGCCTTATTAAATTTGCACAGTCAAGATTCAAATGCTAATTTGTATGGAATGAAAGCGAGGCAATTAATGCACTTGAAACTAATCAATTCTGGTTCTGTGCAATTTTCATCTCTAGAAGAACAAGAATTATGAAAAAGTATTATGGTTTTCATTCTAGGTTTTCTTGCACCCAAAAGGAATTGAAATGTTAAACCTGAATAGTTAAAACCCTACTCACACCGAGATAAAGAATTGATAATTACAACCTGCCAATATCTTTGACAAGAACTACAGCAATGCCCGACCCAGGAAATTCTGGTTTGCACAACTCCTTAGTAACTATTGTACTAGATACAACCCTTGCTCTGAAAAAGTGTTAGAGCTAGCACAATTGGCCTTATACTACTGCAGAAGCAATGGGGAGAGAACTACTGGCCTACTCCCATCTCATTCCTCTTAGAATTTAGAGGAAAAGGAAGTGGAATCTAAATAGCCTCTAGAAGAAAGTGCTGATTATGAAAGTTCTTGAATTGGGAATTACTCTCTTATACACACCTGAAAAGAACCAGGATTTGATGAGGCACACTGGAAGACTAATTTTGGTCTCTCTCTCTCTCTCTCTGTGTGTGTGTGTGTGTGTGTGTGTGTGTGATGTGCTTTTAACAATAAGTAGTTAGATAATTATTTAATATAAATATACTAAGAGTTCCTAACAGACATGCACAGAAAGATATACATCCAGTTAGGAAGAGATTTAACACAACAGCTAACCTGAAATTTAGCTACACAACTGGAACTGCAAAAGTTGTACAGTATTCCATCAGGCATTGTGGCTTGATACTGAGATAAAGAGTTTCGCTTACAAAAGTGGCAAACAATTCCCATACCTAAAAGAAAAATGTAGTTTACAAGGAAAATAAATGCAAACGTACAAGATTATGAATGACAAACTGACACTTCTCAAAATCTGTCAATGGTCATATTTGGACAATCCTATCTCAGCTTATAAAGCAAGAGATAAATAAGCAATTAAACCAACCAACCAACCAAGCTCTAATTAGCCACTGTTTCCAATTTTATCTGATCTAAGAAACTCTGTGAACCAGATTTGAGACAAAATAGAATATTAAACCAACTCCATACTGAAGTTTAAGAATCCAGCTTTTTTTGAACCTGACAGTTATAACTTCTTGGTTTGGATAACACAGAAAAACTCTGGTTAATGAATAAGTTCTTGGCTTGTTTGCTCCTACTGCAAATCCACTGCAAGGGCAAAAATATTGATATTATACTTATTTCTAACTCTGATCTAATTAACTTAATGTTCACCATTTCTGTAAGATTACCAATGGGTTCTACGGTAAGGTAAAGATGGGATATAAATTAAACAAACAAATAGTTTCAGCCCTTCAGACAAATTCAGCCAATTTTACAACTCAGTCTAAATTTATTTATAAGATTCCTATCATAAACAAATCTACTGTATTCTGTTATTAGAAAAAAATGGTACATATAACATTAGAATTTACTATGTACTTAATTCCATAATGAGAAATTGCATTGATTCTAGCAGTTTGTTTTTGGCTCCATCAATATTACTCTGCCACCCATAAAACAGGGCTAACAGCAGAACCAAGGCAAGGCAAGTGTGGATACTTCCATTTATGGCTCTATTAAAAAGAAGCTGAACCTAAACAAGTTCCAAAGACAAAGATTTACAGTACTCATAAGCCTAGATCCAGATTTAGTCATACGTACTGGCTAAAACAGTGGTGGTAATCACTGTTCTAGAATAATGGAACAAGTCAGTCATTACAAACGTAAATCCCAGTGATTTCTATGAGTCTAAGTATGATCAAATCTGGATCCAAGCCATAACATATAAGCATGGTTAAGGACTTTTATGTTCTAAATGTAATTTGGGCATGACTTTGCTTTAAAATTATTTTTCAGAGGGAAATCAGATGGAAGCAACAAATTAAACAAGACTTCCCTAATTTGCCATTGATGAAAACACGGCACCCTTTTCACTTACTTTGTGATTTTGCATATTTTGATTTGTGTGTGTTCATGCATGCGGTTGAGCAGTATGGCTCCATATGTCCATTAGGTCCTATGCACTGTGTCATGTCAAAAAACCTGCACTGAGCTCTGCAACCAGTACAAGCTGTTAATTTGCCAAATTTCTAAAAAAGCAAATAAAAAACAAAAGCAAGTATTGCATTAGTTATAACTCATTAAAACTGATTTATTACAATAGACATGCAGGAATTTTGTACTATCTTCCAAAGTTCATATATATTTGCAACTTTATGAAGTCAGATCACACCCTCCAGTGTGCTGTGTATGCTTTCAAATAATTTGATTCCACATACAGTGGAGTGACATGGCAATTACCCAGCCACATTAATATGTCCCATTTTGTGCCCCAGCATTTGACTTAATTTTGGAATAGTGTCTAGGTCTGCCCATCCATGCTATTTTAATTAACAATCATTCATGGGCAGGGATAACATAAACTGCAACATATACTCAACTATAAGTCGAGAAATGTATGCCCCAAAATTGACCCTAAAATCCTGAGTCAAGTAATATACAGGTCAATACACTGATACTGCTTAGAAAGGTCCTGAAATAAGCACCTCCGTTTTTCTCCTCTCTTCATGCCTGAAGGCAGGAGGTTTTTGTGTGTGTGTTTGTGTGTTTCGTAATCTGATTTTAAAGCCTTCTCTGCTCATCAAAGGACCATCCCATTTAACTCCACTTCCTTTCCACTCCAATCCAATCTTCAAACCTCTCCTCCAGCACCTCGGAGTGATGACAGGTAGTCGGGAGAGGACCAAAGAAAGAGAAGGAGGGATAGAAATGGAATTTTCCTCTTTCCATTCTTTGTTATAGCCCCTTATGTTTTACCCTTGACTTATCCATGGGTCAAATCAAAATCCATTATTTTTACCCTGAAACCTTCCCTCAACTTATACATGAGGTTGACTTGTACACAAGTATACGAGGGGGTATCTTAAAGTAATAATTATCACCCGGAGGTTTATTATGGTATAGTAATGAAACTTTGTCAGTGACATCATTGATCTTGAAGTGCATGATGTTGAGAAAATCAGCTCACTGTGTCCTTTATTTTTGTCACAGGTTATCCCAGAAGTGATTAAAGTGTAAGATGGAGAAGAGTGAGGCTCACAGTGTGATAAAGTTCCTGCATTTGAAGGGTAATAGTGCCTGGCAAATTCATGAGATGATGGTAGTTTATGGAAATGACTGCCCATCTTATGACATTATCGTGAGGTGGAAAAGGAATTTCCAAACTGGTCACATCACTGACGGACGATGCAGCCACAGTGAAGAAAGTGGAGTGCTTAATCTTGGAAGACAGATGAGCAACCATCCAAATGATCATGAATGCAAGTGGTCTCAGTTATGGTAGTGTGTGAAAAATTATTTATGATGAACTGCACATTTAAGGTGTCTGCATACTGTGTTCCATGTCTGAATAACCCCTTTCCAAAAACAAACACAGTATGACTTTTCAAGTCAGACATTGTTGGAACAGGATAGGCTGAAGAGGATGTTTTGGTTGTGTGGTAACCATGGATGAATCTTGGATCTATCAGTATGATCCAGAGACCAAAACCATGAACATGGAGTGGAAGCATGTCGATTCCCCTCCCCTAAAAAAGGCAAAGGTGCAAAGGTCAGCAGGGAAGGTCATGCTCTCAGTTTTTTGGGTCTGTTGTAGAGTCATTCTCACAGATTACCTTGCAAAGGGACAAACCATCCCTGGCACGTACTACAGCAATCTTCTGGACAAGTTGCGAGATGCTCTCCAGAGGCATTTGTCTCCTAGCTGACAACACACCAGCTCATTTATCCCAAGTTGCAGTTAACAAAGCAAGGGCTTATGGCTTTGAGATTCTGTAGCATTTGCCTTATTCTCCCGACCTCACACCAAGTGACTTTTTCTTGTTCCCAGAAATGAAAAATCTGTTGGGGGGGGTCACCGATTTGACAACACAAATGGCGTTATTCATGAAGTGGAAGAATGGTTTAAGGCGCAACCTTCAGATTTCTACAATAACAGTATTTGGAGGGATAAGAAATGCTGGGGAAAATGTGTAAATCTGGATGGTGACTACATAGAAAAAAATTCACTACAAATCAAAACAAACTTTCTGTCCAATTTTTAAAAGATGATAATTAAAACTTTATACAATACCTCCTCATATACAGTAAGCTCTATTTAAACACAACGAAAACTAAGAAGTTAAAAAAAAACCTCTAGCATTGTGAATGGTTGCATGGGACTTTACACAATTTGAGGTCTATGTGACCTCAGGTTCATTCTGTGTAGGCATTTAGAAGAAAATACTACTGATATTTCAATTTTATGAAGAACTATGAACCACAACAAATTTACTTCCCAGTAGATGCAGTACAAAAAAATTAATTCTAAAACAGCCAGTCATAAACACTGAAAACATTATTTAAAAATGATTCTTGAATATTTGTGGTTTTCCAATTCTCTGGCTGGAACAGATCCCCCACAAATCGGGAGGGACAACTGTATATAAATTTCATAAAGCAAACCTTGATTTTGCCATTTTATATAAGGGGCACCATTTTACTAAGTCATTGTATATAATGGGCCTTAAATATCCACCCATTCTGGTATTCACTTGGAGTCCTAGAACCAAATCCCAGCTTATACAAGGACCCACTGTACTAGTATATGCCAGAAGCTTACCATTTCTACAGATTCAACAAGTATTTTACACAACTGGTGTCAATGTTTTTTGTTTAAGTACTTGATGCCACACCTTCATGCTACAGAAATTCCTTTGAAAATAGCAGGATGCATTTAAATGAAGTGCACAACTGTAAAGATTTAGCCTGATGCAAAACCTAAATGTCAGAAATTGCTATGTCAGAAAAGACTTGAAGGCACGTAACAACACCAATTAATTGTAGAGTAAGTTTCCTAATTTCCTTTCATTTTGAAATATCTATGGTAGTAGTAAATGGAAGCAGGGAATTTTCAAGGAAGATGGTGCATTGGGAAAATACAGTCTACTTATCAATCCTCTACAAAGGCAACATCAAATCAAAGGAAATCTTATCTCTAGTAATAATTTAGATTTTTTATGAGAATTAATGAGTTTGAAGAGCCCTTGAAGGCCATCTCATTCAATCCCTACGGATTCATTTGCTGATCGGTGGCCATGCAAGTCTGCATAAAAACCAATAAAGAAGTCCACTATCATCTGAAACAATCTGTTCCAGAGATGAACAGTTTGTACTATCAGGAGGTTCTCCTATGTTTGGTCAAGATTCACTCCTGTAATCTGAAAATATTATTTACACTCTATCACCTGAAAGAACAGGATAAAATAATTCATCATCTGAAACACCTTCCAAGTATTTCAAACACGATAATCACTGAATTGTATGACAAACAGGTGTGATCTGCATTATATTCCCCATGGGAATCACATGCCCACTGAACCAAGAGTCTGGAAGGAAACTTTATTAACAGCAAAGCTATGCTGAATGAAACAAATAAATATATCCAGTGGCCAGCCAGGCTTTTCTGCAAAGCTTACAAGCAGGATACAAAGACATCCTATTTAAAATCATTATAGGTAAATATCATAAATTAGGTACATGGTGTGAAGACTGTTTAGTCTGCCCTAAATTTTCCATTCAAGTATTCTGAGAGGGGCTGAAAAACATATTTATAGCCAATGTCTCCACATCAGAGCTGACTTGGGAATTCTGGAAGTTCCAAACCTGGTCAGACCCTCTTCCTTCACTCACTTTCCCCCTTAAACTAACAAGCCCCAAGCAATGCATTCTTTCCTCACATGGCCCAAGTTCCCAGATTCTGCTGGCTGTGATTTCCCAGCTGCACCAGGAAATGTTGGCTACTAGAAACTTAATTTTGAATTCTTTTCTTAACAGGCTTCATCATGGAATCCATCTCTTTTACCTCTGCCACACAGTGGGATTGAAATTTTTCACTGCATTTCCCACAATGCCAAGATCTGATTTAAAATGATCAACAAAGGGAAATGCAAGTTTAGACATTCAATTAAATTAAGACATAAGCCATTTGCCTTTCATATTATATGAAAATACAAACTCATAAAAAAGACAACAGAAATCTTTTACTTCTATGTCTGATAATATATTGCAACATCACATGCCTCAATACTTTAAAGGCACCAGATCTCATCTGATCTTGGAAGCTAAACATGTCAGCCCTGTTAGTACTTGGATGGGAGACCACCAACAAATACCACGTGCAGTAAGCTATAGTGTTTCAGAGGAAGCAACTAGCAAAACTACCTCTGAGTACTTCTTGGCTAAGAAAACCCGGTGGAATTCATAGGGTTGCCGTAAGTCGACAGGCAACTTGAAGGCGCGCGCGCACACACATTATAGCATCCATTAGAGATTTGTATGTCCCCCACATCTTTGACTTTTAAAATTACAGTATTTATACAAGTTTCAGGGAGGAAGCAAATGCTTACCATGTCCTTTTCCTTACGACTAAACATTCATCTCAATGGAAAACCTTTACCTTTTTAATTATATTTTAGTTGACAAATATTTATTATTTTCTATATTTATAGTTTTAAGATTATCTATCTGTGATTTCAGATACTTGAAATCTGTTTTTAGGTGTTTCTGTCATGACTAAGATGCCTAGCTTTTATGAGGAAGGACTGAGAAAAAACAAATATTAATTAGTTGCCCTGAGCTCTTATAAGAAAGGGTGAGGTACAAAATGAACAAACAGCTAGCTTTAGCAAGCAGTACTACTACTATAGTTTTTTGTGGGTTTTCGGGCTATGTGGCCATGTTCGAGAAGAGTTTATTCCTGACATTTCACCAGCATCTGTGGTTGGCATCTTGAGAATGCTGACATGGAAGAGAGTTGGGGTGTGTGTGTGTATGACCCAGGGTAGGGGAGGGATGATCTCCATGTTAATCTGTGTATTGTTCTGTTGTTGATGGCAGGGCCTCAGGGTGGGAGGATATGCAAAGAGAAGTAGTATCTGCTTAATTAGTGGTCATTGTTTGATGGGAAAGCCCCTGACCCTGGGTGGTTTCTCACTTGCATTTGCTGAGTCCTAATTTTACTGTTTTCCAAGACTGGTAGCCAAATTTTGTTCACTTCATGGATTTCTTCTTTCCTGCTGAAGCTGTCTTGGTCTTTGTGGATTTCAAAGGCTTCCCTGTACATTCTGACCTGACAGTTGTTTTTTCAAACAGCATTTTATGTTCAAGGCAGTTTATAACGTGTTCTGCTACTGCTGATTTTTCTGACTAACTCAGTCTGCAATGTCTCTCATGTTCCTTGATTTGTGTTTGAACACTGCATTTGGTGGTCCCTATATAGACATGTCTGCAGCTGCATGGTATGTGGAAAACTCCTGAGGCTGTGAGAGGGTCTCTCTTGTACGTCGCTGAGCACAGCATTTGCATAATACTACTATTGGTGTAACTCACTAAGCCATACATGAAACTTAATGCTTCTGCACCAAAACTTCCAAAAGTTGTTACCACTGGCATTGGTCATAAAGGCCCAAAACAGATGGGCCAAATAAACCAGTTTCCAGCTGCGTTCAGGGCATAGTGTTTAGATGACGCACACCCTGAGCCAAAAAGGAGTAGATAAAAGCCACTCCTTTTGCTGGCTTAGTTCAAAGCCACTAGAGCAGCCTGTATCAGGGCTGGGCATGTGTGGTCACTGTAGTCCCACAGAGATCAGGGCGGGAGCAGCCTCTCCTTTTGCTGTATCTGTTTGAGGCCAAAGTTGCCTCCATGTGAATAAAAAATTATTGGCAACAATAACATGCCTCCCACCAGCTTTTTTGCTACATATAGGGTGGACAAATCTTGCCAAGAAAACCCCATAATAGGTTTGGCTTAGGGTTAGTAGTCATAAGTCAGAAACCTGAAGGCACACAACAACAACAAAGGGCTATAGAGGAAATGAAGTGCTGTTGTGACCACCAGTAGAATGATGGATTTAAGATGATCATCTACTAGCAGACCTGATACGGACAGGTTGCTCACCTGTAACTGTGTTTCTTCGAGTGGTCATCTGTGAATTCACACAAATGGGTTATTCTGCGCCTGCGCAGCAATGCTCGGAAACTTCTAGAATCTCTGGGCAGAATGCAAAGTAACTTTCTGCAACTTTTTGGAGGTATCCCCGCCCACCCCTATATAAAGCCCCTAGCGGCCCGCTCTCCTTCAGTTCCGAATGAGCCGCCACAGCGTGACGGTAACGTCGGCAATAATCATGAGCGGGACACTGAGGGGATGGATGGGCGGGATTTGTGTGAATTCGCAGATGACCACTCGAAGAAACACAGTTACAGGTGAGCAACCTGTCCTTCTTCTTCGTGGTCTCTGCGAATCACACAAATGGGTTAGACTGGCTAGCTAAAGTCAAAGGAGGAGGGAGTGTCCAAGCATGTAAATCAATGAAATTTATTGACACAGAATAAACAATATGACCAACATGGCCTTGTCTGTGTAATCAATGCAAACCTGAGAGTAACACTGCCCTCCCAAAGGCTACTCCCTGCCTATCCCTGGAGTCCAGCCTGTAGTGTCTAATAAATGTCAGTGGCTGGGACCAGGTAGCAGCCCGGCAGACATCCTTAAGGGGAATTGCCATCAAGAAGGCTGAGGATGCTGCCACCGCCCTAGTTGCATGGGCCCGAACCCGTACCGGGGCAGGAACGTCTGCCAATTCATAACACAAATAAATGGTATTTCAGACCCACTTAGAAAATCTTTGAGATGAGACAGGCAGCCCTTTCTTTGCTTCCGAGTAGCAAACAAAAAGTCTATTGGAGAGCCTCGAGCCCGAGGTCCTGTCCAAATAGAATGCCAGTGCCCTTCTGACATCTAGCGAATGCATGCGACGCTCCTCATCAGTGGATGGGTTCGGGGCCAGAGTGGGGAGAATAATGTCTTGATTAAGGTGAAAGGCTAACACCACCTTCGGCAGGAAAGTGATGTCGGCCCGAAGCACAACCTTGTCCCTGTGGAAGCGGAGATAGGGCTGGTCAGCCCGAAGCACACACAGTTCACCAGCCCGACGAGCAGAGGTGATGGCTACTAGGAAGGCTGTCTTCCATGTCAGCAGCCTCAGGTCCGTCGTAGCCATGGGCTCGAAGGGCTTAGAGGTTAGCTTGGAAAGTACCAGTTCCAGGCTCCAAGCTGGGGAAGGAGAAGAGCAAGGCGGGTGAAGGTTGTTGAACCCTTGCAGAAATCTCTTCACCAGTGGGTCCCTAAATAAAGAGGGTTTATCTCCAAACGTATAATGGGAGGAGATAGCAGACAAGTAGCACTTAATGGAATTCAAAGATAGTCCTGCGTTGGTCAGGGACATAAGAAAGTCCAAAATTGTGGAAATGGAGACCTGGGATGGTTCAATATCCTTCTTGTTAAGGAAGGAGAGAAATTTGTCCCACTTATAGCTATAGGCCCTACGCGTAGAGGGTTTCTGGGCTGCCATTATCACATCCTGAATGTCAGCTGGGAGGGAAACTAACAGCGGATCCTCCATGCTGCCAATGGGAGAGACTCCATGTCGGGGTGGAGGGTCATCCCGTTGTGGAGGGAGAGGAGGTCGGGACGGTAGTCGAGTCGGAGATAAAGGCCTTTGGACAGACGGAGGAGTGGGGCGAACCACGGCTGCCTCGGCCACCACGAGGAGATTAGAATGATGTCGGCTCGGTCTGTCATGATCTTTGACAGCACCCTCATCAGCAAAGGAAAGGGGGGAAAGACATACAGCAGCCCCTGGCTCCAGTCTAGTTGGAAGGCGTCTCCCTTCGAACCCGGTCCCCGAGTTCGAGAGCAAAATTCTGGGATGTGGGTGTTGTTTGGAGAAGCAAAAAGGTCCAACACTGGGGACCCCCACCGGAGAAAAAGGTTGGTGACCACCTCGGGATGGAGCCTCCATTCGTGGCAGGTCTTTGATGATCTGCTCAGTTGGTCTGCTCGGTCGTTCTGGTCCCCTGGTAGGTGGATGCACTGCAGCAAGACGCTGTGGCCGATGCACCACTCCCAGATGCGGAGGGTGATCTCCAGGCGCATTGTTGATCTTGTGCCTCCTTGCTTGTTGAGGTAGTACATGGTGGTAGTATTGTCCGTAAGCAATAGTACTACCTTGTCAGCAAGAAGGTAGCAGAAGGCTTTGAGAGCTTTCTCCACCGCAAGCATCTCTAGGGCGTTTATGTGGAGAGAAGCCTCTGTCATCGACCACTTGTCCCTGATGGTAAAATCCAGAACGTGGGCGCCCCATCCTACTAAGGAGGCGTCTGTTGTAAGGGTAATGTCCGGCTATGGGGGTATGAAGGGCATGCCCACGCAGACGTTGTCGGGTTCGAGCCACCAGCGCAAAGATCTTTGGACCTTCCTCGGGATGGTGAGCACCTTTGCTGGAGAGTCTCGCACGGGATCGAAGACGGTGAGGAACCACGACTGAAGAGGTCTGAAGCGTAGCCTGGCCCAGGGGGTGACGAATGTCGTGGAAGCTAGATGTCCCATGGCGACTTGGACTGTGTGTGCCCGGACTTTCCTTCGGGAGAGACAGTCCCTCAGGGAGGAGGTCAACGCGTGAAACCTTGAACGCGGGAGGAAGGCCTTCATCTCCTCGGAGTCCAGAGTCGTTCCAATGAAGTCCAGGTTCTTCGTTGGGGAGAGATGTGATTTCTGTAAATTGACCTGGAGTCCCAATGCCTCTAGCAGCGATAGAGCAAACTGGACATCCCGCAGCAGCGCCTCTCAGGACGGAGCGGTGAATAGCCAGTCGTCTAAGTAGGGGAAGATGGTTATCCCTTTCTGCCGCAGGTATGCCACGACGGGGGCCATACATTTCGTGAAAACCCTCGGTGCTGTGGAAAGGCCGAATGGGAGAACCTTGTACTGGAAAATGTCAGTACCGATGGTGAAGGCGAGGAACCGATGGTGACTTTCTCTGATGGAGATATGAAAATAAGCGTCCTTCAAATCTAAAGTGATGAACCAGGAGTCCTTCTGTAACAACGGCAAAATAGAGGCAAGAGTTATCATTCTGAAACGCTTGTAGATAATAAAAGAATTCAACTCGCGTAAGTCCAAGATTGGTCTAAGTCCGGAGTCCCTTTTCGGGACCGTAAAGTATCTTGAGAAGAAGCAGTATCGGGCCCGAGCGGAATTTACGGGCTCGATAGCGCCTTTATCTAAAAGGGAGCGCACTTCGTCGAGAAGGGTGTCCAAGGGTAAGGTGGTGTTAAGGAAAAAGCAACATGGGATATACAGTAAATGAAATAAAACATGTATGTGAGAGTCAAGATGACTCAGCAGAAGCCAATTAGAAGCCACACAGGTGTATAAGGTAATGAAATTAACAAGTCCTGAATGCCAAGGACAAGAAATGTAAAGTAGATAATTGGACACACCTGACAATTGTTAAGTGGTCAAGGCTGAGATGATGAAATCATTAATTGTAGGATGAACCAAGAGAACCAATGGGAATGGTGTACACGCCTACTGGGTGGAAACAGACAACAGTGGGTGGTACCATGCATTGACTATAATAATGACTATACATCCCAATGTATTTTGTGGGTAGTAGAGTGGGTAGTAAAGAGTAGAGTATTGTTGTGTTGGATAGTTTTGGAGCTGTATATAGTAGAATAAAGTAGATCTTTTATTTAAGACTACTGAGTTGTCTGGTGTCTTGGGTGAAGCTACAAGAACCAGCTGGATCCTGAAGAAGGGTGAAGACTTCTGTGGAAGCAAGAGTTAGAAGGCTTGGAGAGTTTGTCGGGGTCTTCAGCCTATTCTCTGTAACTCTGCTAAGCTATAACCACTGGCCAAAACTGGTCAGCGCGGTGCACAACCAGGTGGTGAGTTCAAGCCAGAGGTGAAGAGCTACAACTCCCATCATCCCTGACAGGTGGAACTAATAGCTCCAGTGGGCGGGAGCTGTAGAAACTCAAGGGCATAACCCTGTCGGATGATGTCCAAAACCCAAGAGTCCGTTGTGATTGAAGCCCAGGTGTTAAAGAAGGGCTTCAACCTGTCGGAAAAGGAAGGAGCGAAGTGCGCTGGGGGACTTCAAAACCTACGTTTGCCTTTGCCATCTTTCTTCTTATAGCCCTGCTGGTATCTGGACTGGGACGTCTGGCGTCGATCCGGCTGGGCTGATGGAGACTGAGACGGACGGCTCTGAGGTGGCCTGTCTTGAGGATGAAACTGACGGTCCTGTTGTTGGGACCGCTGCTGTGAGTGTGGATACCATGGGCGCTGGCTGCCATATCTCATGCGAGGAGATTTGGAGGATGAGGACATTCCTGTCATGGCCAGCCAAGATGAGCTCTCGGAGGATGAGGAGGAGGATGAGCCTCCTCCAGAGCAAGGGCTGATTGAGGCTACGCCAGGTGTTAGTTCTGCTCTGCCAGGCCCCAGCTGTGCTTCCCCAACCCCAGAGCAGGAGGTCCAACCAGGTCCTAGTGCTGAGGAAAGGCCTTCTATGGTGCCACAGCCTAGTGGTGATTCAGGAGATGAGGCATGCCTGCAAGTACCTTCTTATCAAGAGAGAAGGGCCGAGAGTGCTTGCAGGCGCAGATCCAGGAGGATTGCAGAAAGACAGTTAGCAAACCAGCCTCAGGTGGCTCGAGGGAGAGCTTCCCTGATTTAAGTGGAAGAGAGGCTTGAGTTTGTTGCTAGAGTTTATTGCATGAGCCCTTGGTGTGATTGCTGTCGCTCTAGCTCCAGACATCTTGTTACCTTGCTTCCTTGCTACCTTGACCTCGGACCGGACCTTTGTTATCTCTTGGCTATTGTGACCTCGGACTGTTTTGACCACGCTGCTTTCTGGCTTCCTGACTTCGGCTCGTCTTTCGGCACGCTTGACTTTCTGCATCCCCGACACCGGCTTGTTTCCTCGGCTTGCTCTTTGACTGCTTCTCCACAAGGTTTGTTTTGCCTACACGTGTTGGTTGCAGGCATTGGTTATCAGCATAAGTCAGAGATTGCTGGCAGCAATCCCGGACAATTCCATGCTTCCGTGCGGCCGTCTTCATCCGGTAACGGAAGCTTAACTTTTCATCGGTCTCCCTGTTGAACAGACCGGAATTACCAAAGGGCATGTCCTCTATCGCAGACCTTGCCTGTGGAGTAAGGTCCGAGGAGCGCAGCCATGCGTGGCGTCTGAGGGCTATCGAGCCCGACAAGATCTTGGAGGCACAGTCAGTGGAGTGCCTGGCCGAAATGATCTGCTGTTCTCCAATTAGATGAACCTCATTGCGAAGAGCTGTCATGATCCGCCTTTTGTCATCTGGGAGTTCTGCGATGGTCGGGTCCATCTTCTCCATGAGAAGCTGTACATACGCTCCCATGCACGCCGCATAATTGGCGATTTTGATGTCCAGCGCCGCGGATGCATAAAATTTTTTAGCCAGTCCATCAATCTTTTTCCCTTCTTTGTCCACAGGAGAGGAAGCTTGATGGGGAGTAAAGGACGTCTGCGACCCCTCCACTATGGCAGAGTTGGGCTTGGGGTGGTTGAAGAGCCATGACGGGCCCGATGGAGTGACCCTATAAAGGTTCTCTATCTTCCTCGATGTGGAGGAGATAGTGGAAGGAGTGCCCCAGGACCTCTTGGCAATCTTTTCCAGGGATGGAAGAAAGGCCAGAGAGGGAGGAACCGGGGCGCAGCCGTGGATCCGTCTCTCCATGGGGTCGAGGGCATCATCCTCCGTGTAGGACACTTCCAATTTCAAAGCGTCAGCCATGCGGACGACCCTATCTGCAAAAGACCTCACGTCATCAGATGGTGAAGGGGCGTCCGGGACCCCAAGACATAAGGTTGGTCTTCCTTGAGGAATGGAGATGGAGAACGGGATCTGGATGGAGATCTCGAAACATACCTGCTCGGTTGACGGCTAGGTGGCGAGAGGTCCCTCTCAGAAAATGGTCTCCTCATAAACAAGTCGTCCGATTTGCGAGTGGTGTCTTGCCACGGAGAGCGAGGCCTCACCCTGGTCGGGCCCGGACAACGTTTCCGGAGGTGGGAAGGATCCACAGGCAGGAAGTACTGCCCGGAGTGATGATCATAGACCAGGTCCGGATAGGTATCAAAGAGGTCTCTATCCGGTAAGTCACGGTCGTCACGGTCCTGGTTCAAGGCCTCATCTGCTTCGGTACCGAGGGCAGCTCTGTCCCTGCGTAAGGGAGACCGGGCCCGACAGGAGCTTTTAGAAGGCGACCTCAGTCTGCGGGGTGAAGCAGGCGGGTCGGAATCCGGGATTTCACCCTCCGATTCAGAGCTATGGTCCAGGGTGACTATCTGGAGGTCCTCATCAGGAATGGAGAGATGAGGCGCAAGCAAGACCCTCGGTTCCAGAGGTGGAGGAGCGGAGCTTGAAGCCGGGATCGGGGTAGCCACAGTCCTACGGTCCGGAGGCGGAACCGAGACTGTACTTGGCGGCCCCTTCCGCCTCATCTTCGGGACCGGGGAAGCTGACCTAGTCCGCCTGGTCCCTTATCCTCCTTAGAGGATTTGTGCCTTTTCTCCTTGTCCTCCTTGGAGGATTTTTGCTTATCCTCATGCCTCCTCTTCAGAGCCTTTGTTTTCTCGGCATGGGACACAGACGGCTCTTGGGGAGCTGGCTCTCCCGAGGAGGTTGATGGTTGGAAGACCTTCTCGTAAAGGGAGGCCTTCAATTTTTGGTCCCGGTTTTTCAGGGCCTGGGACGTCATGGCCTTACAATGAACACAAGAGCCTGGGATATGGGTCTCCCCCAGGCAAAGGACGCACTTGTCGTGGCCATCGGACATGGGGATTTTTACCCCACACTTGGAGCACCGCTTAAAAGAGGCCATAACAGCCAGTGAGAGCGGAGGTCGAGGTCGTTTACCAGTCCAGGTCAAGCCGAAAGAAGCACAGAGCGTCTAATTCGAGGGAAGTCCATATGGATTGGTCAGTGGGTCAAGCCGGTGGTCAGTCTTTGCCAGAGATTCAGTCCAAATGGTAGCCGATTGCTAGCGAAGTTCCTCGAGCTGCTTAGCGTGGCGGAATGAAGGAACTGAAGGAGAGCGGGCCGCTAGGGGCTTTATATAGGGGTGGGCGGGGATACCGCCAAAAAAGTTGCAGAAAGTTACTTTGCATTCTGCCCAGAGATTCTCGAAGTTTCCGAGTATTGCTGCGCAGGCGCAGAATAACCCATTTATGTGATTCGCAGAGACCACGAAGAAGAAACGGATGATAAACAGATTTGGAGCTAACCTGAGAAGCCTGGATAAATGTCTGCACAACACTGGTTTCTTTAGAGTGAAAAACACTGTGTGCACGTGTGCATCTGTATATTTCTTTGACGTATATAGAAAAATAGCTTTGAAGCACACCAAATATATGTCCATACACATTTCCTAATTAGCATGTATTTTCCAGCTAAAAAGCAACCCTCTCCTCAGTGAAGGGGCAAATATCACTGAGAATGAGATGGAACAAAGTAATGACAATCCTACAAAAGATTCCACTGTCAATGAAGCTAGAAGCTTTTGTATTTTTATTTTTTATAATTTATTGTTTTCAGAGACAATGTATATATTAATACATGCTGATATTGAACAGAAGTAAGATAGAAAGGTTCTTTTCATTTTGGGAAGTTTGCTTGCCCCCCCCCCCCACACACAAATTTCAAAAAGTTAACTTTCTGTGGTTTCTATTCTATGACTTATAAAAATTCTGAAATGCTCTCTATGATGTATTTACATGGAATTACAAGGTATATGCTTTATTAACTACTCTAGTAGGGAAAATATAATAAATAATTGTGGGTGAACGCATAGAAAGATAAAACATTCAGAAATCTCTTCTAAAAACCAATAGCATATTTGACTTTCTATATTGGTCTCTTCATTGCATCTTCAAATTTATACTACACACTATGCTGACTCAAAGTGGTTATATTCATGGCTTACTATACAGATCAGTCAGAATTTGCTTGCAAGAAGTTATATGTCACCTTCAGGTATTCAAACAAAGGCACCAAAAATCCATTTTGAAATGAAAAGTGGTTTAAACTTGAAGGATGGCAGATATTTAAGCAAAGCACCTGAAATTTTCAAAAACAGGTCATGTAGAATAGTAAAAACAAACAAACAGACAAACAATGGTGATGACAGTAGTGTCTAAGGGAGTGCTTCTCAAATTGTGGGGCAGCACCATGGATATGTGAGCAAAAATTACTTAAGGGGAATGCCAGACATGGAGGCCCCGATCCCTTCTCTTCCCCCTCTGCTTCTCAATATTTTCTGTCCTGGAGGGGACGAGAACGATAAGGAGGGTTCTTGGAGCAGCCACCTGTCTGAAGGATAAAGAGCATGGAAAATTCGCTGGAAGCTCAAAGTGGCTTCGGTTAGGACCCATCCTGAGATGCCGGTGCTTCTTTCCCCACCTGTCCCATCACTACCCCGGTTTCTCAGGTACAGATACTGCTGCAGCCTCAATCAGTGCACCTGCTCAGTCCAGTGGAAAGCCAGTGTCCATGATGACCGCTGGTGGCAATGAAGGACAGTGGGGGTTGTCGCCATCAGCTGGCTCTAGCTGGTTCTCGTTGGAAGCAGAGGAGAAGGGGCTTCAGTGGTTCCACTCCTGAACAAACAGCAGATTGGACCAGCCATCCAAGGAAAAGTGGTGCAAGCAAAGCACTTTCTACAAGCCCTTGAGCTCGACCCTGCCTATACCACTCCCACCCCCTCCCCTTACTGGCTAGCCAGCCAGGCACACACCCTTGCATGTGGAGGTACATTAAAAGCTGCTCTTCCAGTCCAATAAGGCAGGCAAGTGCTGGATGTGGCTCAAGGAGAGGAAGAATGAACAAAGAAACTTTTGGGCAGCCAATGTAGGTGGCTGGGGTGGAGGAAGATTTGGGGGTTCAGTGGAACCAGCTTCCAAGGGGTCTTGTCCCCCCCCCCCCACAGCACTCTCACATGTACACACGTTCTCTCGCACCAAGTCACACTGTTTCTCTCATTCTCTCTTTCACACTCACATTAATTCTCTGACACTTTGACCTATTCTCTGAAAGGAATTTCTTTCAGTCTCAAAAGGTGCCACACAGGATTCCTTTATCTCTTTCTTTGTTACACACACAAGCCTATTTCTCACTCACACATGCTCAACCACACACTTTTTTGTGCTTGTTTTTTCCTGGTCATCTTCTTGGTCAGTTAATTCTGACACACACATTCTCAAGTCATGACCTCTCCTCCCGCCCCATGACACAAATTCAGACACTCTCAAATTCACACACACATGCTCTCTCACACACAAACACAGTGATACTTTCTCTCACACAGTCACACATGCATCAGGTCTCTCACACACCCTCAGTTGCTCCCTCAGCGTGCCAGTGACTTGCTCTCGCACACTATCTCACACACACTCAGTAATGCTCTTTTTGTGATTCTCTCATATACCTTCATTCAGTCTCAAACAAAATGTGTGTGTCTCTCTCTGTTACACACAAACACACTTCAGCTTTTTACATACTCGCATGTACATATGCATATACATAAAAGGAATGAATGTTTCCATGTGACTGTGTGTGGGAGAGTAACAGAATAAAAGAGTGCGAGTAGGGGTATACATATCAGTGAGCACTGATGTACACGAGCATGACTGTTTCTGACACAGTATGTGTAAACTGTATGTTTATTGAATTTATTTAAATAAAACTGCTCTAATTTTAACAATGGTATTTCTTTACAAAATGTTAAAATATGGATATACATGAATGTGCAAATAAAAATATGCACACTAAACAAATAAAATATTTTTTATGTACTACGTCAAGGGGGAGACAACATCCACATGTAGATGTAAAAGGGGGCAAAATGTTTGAGAACCACGGCTCTAAGGCATATAGTTTAACTAGTTTAATGAAAAGTGTATGTGATGAGTTCTACCCGAGTGCACCATAAACTAGTGTTGAAACCTTTCTAAAGGGGCAACTCTGAAACTGAAGGAAGTGAAAAACAAAAAAAATCCTCCTTCCATAAAATTTTCTTTTCAGTACCCAATTTCTCTTGTGTCATTACCAACTTATGGTTACCCTTAAAGATACTCCAGAGGTTTTTACTGGTCCACAAGGAACCTATGCATATATTGGTTGATGCAAGCTACTGTAATTACAACAAAACAATTGCAGGGACAATTGTCTTCACCCTAAAACAAATCCCAGGTCAGTTTTTTGGCAATACATTTATTAAGCAGTAGAATCATAGAATCATAGTTGGAAGGGACCGCATAGGCCATCCAGTCCAACCCCCTGCCATGCAGGAAATCCAAATCAAAGCATCCCCAGCAGATGGCAATCTAGCCTCTGCTTAAAGACCTCCAAGGAAGGGGGCAAGCTTTTACAGCTCACAGGGTCCTTCATTATATGAAGATGGTAAAAAAGCATGATGTTGAGCCTCATGGTATTTACAGTTTTGAGAAACTCTGGCCATAAACTGGCTGTGGACCAAGGTAGTAAAAGGAAAGGCAATAAAGTTTTGGTTATCCACCTCAAGTTACAAAGCATTCCTCCCTGAGCATTGTGTCTGCCTTTAACTACTACAAGATCCTGGGGAGGGGGGCACTACAGCAGTGCTCTGTAACTTCAAATGGAGAATCAACACTTTGTTTCATCCACACTCTTCCTCAGTAAATCTAAGAAAAGAAAAGAAAAGAAAAAAGTAAATGCCATGAATTCAACTTTCTTTCTCCTGCATGTTACCAATTTCTGTGTGATGAAGAAGACTGGAAACTTTGAAAGCTAGTTTGTTATTTTTGTGCTCTCTGGTATCATCACAATATGGTATCATCAGAGATTACAATAATTGTTGCAATTGTAAATTCTGATGTATGATCACAGCAATTATTCTGAAGTGTCTTAGGGTGCATCTACACTGTAGAAATAATGCTGTTTGACACCACTAACTGCCATGGCTCCATCCTAGAGAATCCTGGATTTTGTGAGACATCAGCACTCTTTGGCAGAGAAAGCTAAAGACCTTGTAAAATTACAAATCACAGGATACCATAGGATGCAACTACAGCACTTAAAAATGGTGTTAAACTGCATTATTTCTACAGTGTACACATACCCTCGGTTGATTACAAGTTTTGTTTCTGGCCTTAATTTAAGGTGTTCATTTTAACATTTTGAATCCTTTTCTTAAATTCATTTTATTCATGGAAGCAGAATGGATACTGAACACATGTACATATGCACACAAACATGCTTCATTATTAAGATTGGCTAGTGAAGTACTTACCAAGATGCCAGAGTTTACAGACATATATTTAGCTCCTGATCAGGAATTATGGAACTTCAACCCACTAAAACCTGCAGTATTCTTCCCTTGCTCTTCTCCATAGGAAAATGAAAAAAACATCCATTCAGGCACACTTGTGCAAGGTAAATGAAGGACTATATGTTGGTGCTTGTGGTGAAGAACTACTATTTTTAAAATTCAAGTCTAATTCTGATTCTCCACTTTATGAAATCTATTTTGATTGTTGTGATTTTTTAAATGCCAGTTTTAATAGGATTTTTCAGGCAATCTTTTGACAAAAACAGTCTGGAATCGGCAATAGAAATAAATTGAGAAATTCAGAGTAGAGATTTAAAGAGAGGAATCACAGGATCTGAACAAAAGAAGTGAAAGACATTGGGAGCAGAGTTCTAGACAGAGGTGTGAAGACTGGCAGTTTAAAGGACTACAGATAGTATGCGTGTATATTTAACATGTCACCCATTTAAAAGGCCTATTTTCTTTCAAAACTGCCACAACCAGTTTCAACAACACCATTAATCCTGGAACTTTCTTTAAGTCACAGTAAACCCAACATGTTACATGCAGTTATATGTTTAAAAAACTTCTGATAAGGTTGATTTTCTTCACCATACCAGTGTCTGTTTTTTTTGTGTCCAAGAATTTACCGCATATTTCCAAGCTTCTGCATTGGCCTAACTTATCCATGTCACATCTGTTTAAGTAGGCAAAGGGGCCTATGTGCTGCACGTAGCCCCATAAGATTATTTCAGCGGTCCGTAGGCCCCATCGGCATTATTTTGCCTCAAATATCTTTTAGCCCACCCCAGCCATTGGCCCACCCCAGCCATTCTCTGACCATGAGAGCTCACCCTCTTTTTTTTCCTTTCTTTTTTTTTAGAACAGCGAATGACTTGGAAACACTGTAATAGGAAAAGATATCTCCTATGGCTAAAAAAAAAAACCTAGAGTGGGACAAAAACATGGCAAAAATGTCCCTCATACTTTCAGAGGGCATTTGAAGGGAAAATAATCTTTTTCCAAGGCTGTGCAGCCTTCTAAAGTCTCTTGGGGGAACAATTTGAGAGACCACATCTCCCCATATGAACTTGCTAGAGCCCTAAGATTTTCAGGGAGAGGCTTTTTCTTAGTTCCACTACCATCTCAGACTCACTTAGTGAGGACACAAAAGACGAGTCTTCTCGGTGACTGCTCCCACCTTCTGGACTCCCTTCCATGGGAGGCTAGGCTGGCCCCCTTCCTTTTTGCCTTTCGCTGGCAAATAAAAACATTTTTATTTCAGCTGGCTTTTTAACAAAATAATCATGACAAGGTTATTTTATATGTGTTTCAGTTATTTTTAACTTTTTGTATATTTTTATACTAACTCTGTACTGTTTTAATTAGATGATTTTAACTGTTTAAATTCTTACTGTAAGTTTTAAAAAAGTTTTTTATTTTGTGAGCTGCCTTGGGTCCTGTTTGGGAGAAAGGCAGCATAAAACTGAAATAAATAAATAAAATGTGGCCTTCTAAAAACATCCAATTTAATTTTTTTTATCACTGTACTGTAGCAGACTTAGAGAAGCCTACTCTATATGATAGGCCTGTAAGACAACTTGGGGATGGTTGATTCGGAGGAGTGAAACAGGAAGTGGGCTGGGGAGAAGATTTCTTCCTGCTTCTTTGCGCCCAAAGTACACCCAAATAAGCTGGTTTTGTTTAGAAATGGCAGCCACTCTAGTTGTTCCAGCTCTTTTTTCCCCAAAAAAGAAAAAACTTCATTGAACCAAACTGAATGTCTTAATAGTGCAGGTTTGGGTCAACAAATGGGTTGTATGATAGTGATTAAAGTATTTGGGAATAGGAAGTTGAAGGTCAAAGCCACTTACAGACCATGACAATCTCTGGGTGACTAGGACTACCAGCTTAACCTACCAAAAATCTTTATGAAGAGGTAAAGGATTTGAAAACTACATATTATATTAATCAAGGAGTTCCAGAATAAATTACCCATTTTATACATAATACTTATAAAGATCTTTATGATCAAGTGTATACAATACATGCTAAAAGACTTGTAAAACACAGCACTTTTGAAGAAGGAATATAATAAATACAAAGTTTAGTTTGACAAGCAAAATAACTTCTGAAAACAGAACTACAGTCCACTCTCGCTTTATGCGTTCTGGACTCCCCCACGTAAAGCAAAAAGTGCATATGCACATGCACCATTGGATAGAATGGGGCTGGGCTCACCGCTCGGCTGTGCACCATTGTTTTTATTGCTGGGCAGCTTCAGCTGCCTATAATGAGCCCGCGTATGGTGCAGACTCACTATATAACAGTGATATAATAGGAAAAGATTCTGGTTCTTACTGAATGCATAATTTTTTTTCTTATAAAAAGCAGTGTACAGCAGAGTATTCATTATATTAAGAATTCTTAGATTTAAAGAACATGTAATTAACTCAACCAAAACCTAACACTGACTTCCAGTACTAATATCTTCACCCTTTAGAACAGTGTTTCCCAAACCTTGGTGCTGCAGATGTTTTGGACTTCAATTCCCAGAAGCCCTAGCCATTTGGGCCAACAATCAGAAATTTTGGGATGTGAAGTCCAAAACATATAGAGGATCAAAATTTGGGAAACACTACTTTAAAAAATCACCTATAAGAAACAGCACCTCAATAATCCAGATACTTCAATGCTAAACCAAGACAATCAGTGTTTCTCTTCGTCACATTACTGTTTCTTGTGCCTCCAGACACCTTATCATTTCATTAGACCATTGCTTCCTAAACCAGAGTTTTCTTGCTGCAGCAAACTACTTTGCTCAAAATGAAAAACCTATTGCCACTACTTCAAAAAGAGGATAAGTTTTAACAGTCAAAACTGCAAAAGAAAAAATTAGAAGCAAAGAATTAAAAAGAAAAGTAAGAAGTATATCCCAAAGTATCAATCACCAAAGAGAAAGCAAACCAGGAATAATCAAGGCTGGCCTGGTAAAAACCCAACACTTCCAGAAAACAGTACTGGTTTATTAATAATATCAATATGAGACCTCTCAGTATTCCTTACCTAAGAAAACACTATGAAATTGATGGGGTTGCCATAAGTCATCAGGTGACTTGAAGGCACATACACACGTACACAAACCATCTACAAAGAAAATCAAGCCTGCCATTAATTTACTGGATACAGGCATTAATATCTGTGTAAGAAAAACTGTACACACTTTAATTTGTGAAGGACAAAACAGCACATTTGCACAATGGACCAGATGGTATCCATACCAACTTTCCAGCATACTACTGCATTCCAGACATAGAAAACCAGAGTAAAATCTGTAAACTGTTACACATACCATATATACTTGACAAGTTGAGAAGTTTAGGTTAAAAAATTGACCCCCCCCCCCCAAAAAAACCAACCCTGGGTCGACTTATACACAGGTCAATATGGTACCTGACCCAAGCCTCTCCCCAGCCAGGCTGCTTCCACAAGGAACAGCCCATCTGGGGAGAGCCTGGAAACGGTGACCGGTCGCCCTGCAACCTCTCTCCAGATGGGCTCCCTCTGAGGGGGAAAGCCCAGCTGAGGAGAGGCTGTGAAGGGCGACTGATCGCCCTGCAGCCTGTCCCCTGCTGGGCTGCCTCCTCAAATCTGACCCCTGAATTATCCACAGCTCATACCAAAACCCATAATTTTGGCCCTCAAAGTAGACTTCGACTTATAAACGAGGTTAACTTTTACTCAAGTATATACAGTAGCGCTAGTGACATGTCTTTTCAGAAAGACATATTCACACGTATCAACAAAAGTAACTAAATAAGGAGCCTTTCAATGAACATTATGAGTATCACACAAAGAGGTCAGGGGAAAAGTAGCACATTTTGGCATTTATACAGCAATAGTATAGCATGGATAAACCCAAGTACCCCTCAATGATATGCATACAGATAAGAAATATGATATTTGGGTAACAAAAATGTATTCAGCCAAGATACACATTACCTGCCTCTCATTGTATCAAGCATGCCACACTGAATCATCTTAAGACCACTTTCATGGCATATCTAGGAACTTTGAACTTGGGAGAAGTTGCCCATCAACCCAATGCCCCTAATTACCTGGTAATTTGGAACACAGAAATACCAACATTTTAGACACTGTCTCTATCTTCCCCTCTCTATCTACCATGTTTCTGCTACTTTTGAACCTGAAGGCTGAGGAAGCAGTCTGCACTTGGCGTGTTTGTTCTGTAGACAAACTCCTATCAGAAATCTCCACCTTACCTCTTAGGGTAAGGACAGGTTCATCTGTCCCTCCACCCTTCTTTTCTTTCTTTCTCTGGATGCTGTTTGTTCCTAAGAAGTTAGCACACATTTGTTTAATACCATAAAGAGGAAAACCAAAGACATTTTCTCTTTAGTACCACTTTTAAAACTCAGGTCAGCCTTTGACTTGGAAGCTTTAAAAATCTCATGGGAGACAGGTTACAGTTGTAAACCGCTTAGACACTGTTAGTTCACTATGAAGCTGTATATAAATGAAGCTGTTTGTTTGTTTGTCATTTTCCTTGAGTAACTGCCAGAATTGGTAGGTTCCTGGACCTTCAAACAGTAAAAGAGATTTAAGAAAAGAGAAAAAAACTCTCCAACAACAATAATTGAGTAATAATGGACAAGTCAAGACACGCACTTGCCCACTAGTCAAGTACCAAATGTTGACTTGAACATCAACCAACTCTAGAAGTTTTAATTATATTTTATTAATGCTTTCTATCCCACCAGCCACTAGATAACTGATTCAATCTTTAATTTTCTCACATTTTATTTCATACATTCTTAAAACTCTTCTGCATTAACCTATGTAATCTGGCTTATGTTAGTCATTTCTTACTTTTGTTTTTGGATTTTTTTAACACCAATGCCAGACTATTCAAATTAGCTCCCCAAAAACAGAGAACCAATATTTTGATTCAAGAAGAAAAGGCTTTACTACTACAGAACTCATGAGTCACGTATTACTAGTTTTCTTTCCAGATAAAGTCCTTTAACTGGAATACATTCCCTGGTTTAAAAGAAGAATGAACAACACAATGGGAAACACCCCGCAATGTACGGTCACAATATCCACCTTGAATCCCATTGTGGAAGAAAGGCAGGATATAAATCCTTGAAATAAAATAAAATAAATAAATAAAATTGTATTAAGCTACATGGCTCAATGGTCTGACTCAATATAAGACAGTTTCCTAGGTTCTCATCTGTGGATTAGTGCACTTTCAGATACCCCCTGCAAGTACAAACAGAAAACATCCTGCAACAGTTTCTAGAACTAATATTGTGATAGAAGCAATTTAAAATTCTGCTCCATTTTAATACAATAATGCTGAAATCAAGAGGTGAAGAGAAAGAGAAATTGCTGTGCAGCAAATAGGTGTGGAAGGCAAACCTTCCACACTGCTGAGAAAAATGTCACCAACATGAAGCACTTGCAAACCTACTGGCTACATAGTGCTATTTTCTCTGCAGTACAGCCATCATACCAAGAAAGGAGATATGCTTTAGTTTAGAAGAGTTCAAAAGCATTTTCCCATATGGAAGCCATAAAGCAGGAAAACATGGCAGTCCATAAAGAACATGAAAACTAGAACAGTGTTCTAGAAAAGCAGGTTTTAAGCACTGCCAAGTTAAAAATACACTATTCTGTGTTTATAAATGCTACCAAGAATAAAACTATACATGAAGAAGATACTAATGACCAAAGTGAAATGTAACTCAAGCAACTACTTCAAAAAAGTTATTTGTGAAAATGTATTTATTAGCAAACGTTAAGTAGGTAGGTACAATTATTGTGTGTATCAGTTCTGTTTTTTCCTACTACATACAACTCATATATTAGCAAAAAGCAAAAGCAGCAATTTTTTATAACCTAGAGTGTTTAAGTGGAACTCTATTTAACTTCAGTTCTGAGCCAAACGTTTCAAAACAGATTATATATCCAGTGAGTGTATTTCTAATATTCTGGTAAGGTATTTAAACAAATTTATTTTAACAATATGAATAACATAATTTTAACTAGTCTAGCATATAGATGTATTGATTTTTAAAGTAAAAAGACTAAAAGCGTGGCTTAAGATGCAATTCATTTACATTCCTTTATAATAATTTCAAAAACAGACTACTACAACTATTGCATAGAATGCTAAACAAGGTCTATGATGATTATGTATTACATTAGCATAATGTAGATCCTCCTACATTAGCATCAAAAATAGTATTTAGGTTATGATTATATAGGCCCAAAGAGCCATTTATTTATCAGTCATACTAAACTAAGAATTTAAAGCCAAGGCACCAATTTCCCATTTTTTTAATTCAAGAACTTTAGATCAATCAATAAAATGCCATTTACAATCCAGTAGCACAATCCACCTTTTCCCTACATATGGGAAGGAATATCAACAGCAAACCTACATGCTTGCCATCAGTGGAACCTAGCAAACTGTATATAAAGCCAGGTACACAGTAATGTGCTGAAAGCTGCAATAGGAGGCCTGTGAGTATCTTCCACAGTAAGATCCAATACCCTTGGCCTTTCCTCACAGCTGCACATGCCTGCTGTTCTGAGAAAACAAGCAGACTAGTCAGCAGTCCTAAGGAGTCAAACTTCTAGATTTCACTAAAGGATGCACAATGGGGTCTCCTACTGCAGATAACAGCTAAACAAAATTTTGGTTACTCAGTCAAAGGGCAACAATGAGAGAGAGGCCATAGTTGTGCTCTATAGTCATTACTTCCTAAATGGTAGAGGGATTCACTCAGTTTTATGTTTTGCATGTATGTAAATATCCAAACCCTCAACCTGCTAAATGTTTATGTTGCTATCTTAAATGCTCCTATCACTGCTTAGAAATCGAGTATGAATTTAAGAATGTTCTAAACAAATATCACACCACCTTAAGCCTCCCAAAAACATAAGAGAATGATATGTCAGAATAGAACAAAGCTTCTATACAAGTGAAGAAATGTACATGTCACAATAAACATGAAATACAGAGTTGTCATTTGACCACAATTCCATGTTCACTTGGAATTTCAGCAATGCATTATTGGTTGTGTGGGGAAATCCCATGTTATTCTTGTATCTTTTGGGTTCCTTCATGAAATCTTATTCAAGGCTTCTCCAAGTTTCTCCGTGGCTTCAGTGTATGCCTATCATTTTTAGTATCTTGAATAACCTATATTGCCCCTTTTGTATTGCTGTGTAATAAAACAACAAGGCCCATGTTACGTTTCTAGAAGTGCCATTTCCATATTATAAAATAAATAAATAGCATTTTAATATTCAGAACAGGACTAGTTAAAACAAAAATAATATCTTTCATTCAGTATAAAATAATTGTCTCTATAGTTTTAAAAAAAACCTGCTGCAATTACTTATTCAAAGAAAAGAACAGTAAATTCTTCCATACAAACTGGAATAATCTAAAAATGCTTTGGTGAAATAAAACACTGGTCTAGACCCACATTACTGTATCAATGCAGAGTACACACAAGGATGGTGATCAAAGAGAAATTCTCACCCCATCCTCTACTTTGCAGTCATCCTTCTGAAAAACCTATCCTGAAGGTCAAGGGAACACCTTGGGAAAGACACAACATATAGGCATGGGGTTCTATAGTGAGTGGGATAAATCAGAGACAATTTGATTGGAGGCACATTGGTCCAGTTAGTTTCAATCAGCTTAAATTCTGTCCCAGGGTTATTATGGGAATAAATAAAAAACAAGCCACAATTAGCTGCTTGGAGGAAAGTAGGATAAAAAATTAAAATACAAAATTTGCTATTTGAAATACTGATCGTTATATTTTCTCTCTGAGAGCCTGCTGTAAAAAGTTGTGACAACCTAGTTTTATACACTTATATTAGTTTTATTTGACATATGGGACAGGGGTTCACACTAACCAATTTGTCCCAGCACATTCATTTTCAAGATTCTCAAAGAGATAGTTATACAGGGAGGCAAACTCTGTGGGCAGGTTTTTCTTTGTTTTTTTCCCCCATGGTTTCAAAAAAAATTAGAAACTTCTAAGAAAACAGTTGTTGCCCTTTATGTAAAGATGAAGCAAGAAATCTAGTTTTATTGTCCAGAGAAACATGCCATGACTCCTAATCAGTAAAGCCAGGCCATGGTAAACTGTGGTAGTATTACCTCAACAAACATGGAGTGTCTGTAGATCTTCAGTTTTACCTTCACTTAACAAGAAATATTCTTCTAGACTATCCTAAATGTACACCACTTTTGTCTATAGAGGTTTCAGTACAACCTAGCTAAAGAATTTAACATATGCTATTAACTAAATGAAAATGGCAGAAGAGTTACCTGCTTGTATTCACTAACGCAGCTTTGGCAACAGAATCTTTTCGGCTCCCCATCAACCATAAGGATGTTGTTTGCTGCACCTTTACTGGGCAGGTATTCCCCACAATGCTCACAGCAATTCATGATTAAACCATTTGCCATACGATATCGGTTGAAGCAGTGGTCACTACACAGCTTATGGGTCATGTTTTTAAAGCTAACCTCATGACGTATCTAAAGAGTCAAACAAAGAATTTTACTATAAAAAGCCACATGCCAAAGGATAAGCTGTTTTATATTATCTGAGTCAATAACCACATACATTTAATAAAGCTTGAAGCTTTGTTCCATAAATGGAAAAAAGTTATCTTAATTTTTAACGATTCCTTTTTTTGAAAGTAATATCTATGGAACAAATTAATTTGCAAGTTATATTTCTGTCTCTGAATTGTATAATGATTAGTCAAAATAAATAATAATCTAAATAAATTCATCTCAATGATGACTGTAGCATAGACATTCACCCAAGGAACCTGAAGAAGTAAGTCAGGTATTTCAAATTTTGCTAATATCAGGCACGAGAATCTGTATGGTCAGTGCAAAAATTAAAGATCATATACTGAATATCAGTATATCAACAACATTTTATATGCATCTAGTTTAACTACCATAAATCATATAAATCTATGAAAATAATAAGGTAAAATAGAGATATATTGGGGTCTCCCAAGTGAATAATAGTGATAATATTGTTTTACTGCATAAAGAGGGGGAGCAAACAAACCTCTGTTAGTTTACCACAGATAGTGCATCTTGACTTATTCAAGATTCCCTTCGTAGGATTCTGTTTTTCTTCATAGAAGGACAAGCAAGATGTACTGCAAAACTCCTGGAAGGACTCACTTGAATCAACCTGAGCAACAATGGTACCTTTCATCGTTGTTATGTCTCTAAAAACAGGAATGGCATCTGAGTATTTAGCAACTAATTTCATATTCACAGATATTACAACACTAAAAACTCTTGTATTTCCATATTTATATCACTTGAACTCAAGTCCGCATTTGATGTGCTAATTCATCAAATAAAGAGAGGAAAACACTTGATATTATTTATCAAGATATCCTTCACTTATATTTTCTAAAATAAAATATGAGTTACAAATTAAACCAGAGTATATAAACAGAAGTCAAAATGGCAGCCCAAAAACTCCAATACTGAGGCAACTGAGGTAAATGTGTCTTTGAAACATGTTTGCCAACTTGTGTACGAATCCAATTTCTTTCAGCTTGCAGAACTCAGCAATATACATTGAATATGTAGAAAATAAGGGCTAGCCACTGTTTACCTGACACTTGCCCTTTCTGGATGATTAAACAGCAAAAGCCAGACTTGTGCTATGGTTAACCAAGACAATTAATGCCTGATTGCAGAAGGCAGTTATTCCTTCTTGCTTAAAGGACGCACTGATAAAGAAGCATTCCCTTGACCAAGTAACAGGGGTCACTTTTCAACTGGTTTGGACTACTGTAACACACTCAATGGGGGCGGCCTTTCAAGAATATTCAGACACTTCAGCTGGTCCAAAAAACTACAGCAGGACTATTAACTAGGGCTGGCTACAGGGAGAACAGTCCTATGGTTACGGAGGACAGCTAAAAAGACAAATAAATGCATACTAGAGTAAATCAAGTCTCAACTCTCCCTAAAGGCCAAAATGATAAATCTGAGAATGTCATACTTTGGCCACATCATGAGAAAACATGACTTGATAGAAGGTTTATTAAGGTAGAAAGGAATAGGAAAAGAGGAAGACCATATTCGAGATGGACAGATTAAATCAAGGAAGCCACAGCCCTGAATCTGCAAGACCTACTGATTAGGGTGACTTGGAGGTCTCTCACTGGTGGAATTGCCATACATAGATGGGGTCACCATATATACATTAAAGTTACATAAAGCATCATTTGTCATTATTTTTGTTTTCTTAATCCTCAACTGTAAACTTGCCTTTGCACTTCCGTTATTGACTTTTCTTCAGTAAATGTTCCAAGTTCACTATTTTATCCTAGGAATTTTGTATGATCTGCATATCTTAAATTGTTGATGTTCCTTGCTCCCATTTTCATGCTTCCTTCCTCCGAGTCTAATCCTGCTTTACATATGATATGTTCATATGTGGCACACTCTCTTTTTAAAGCCATAGTTTTTCATGATCTGTGCAAAGGCTTTGCGATAAACTATAAAGCACAGGCTGATTTGCTTTTGAAATTCTTTGATGTGTTCTCCAGTGTACCCAATTTATGTTTGTAATATGATCCTTCTTGCCTCCTCCTTTCCTACACCCAGCTTGGACAGCTGGTATTTTGTGCTCCGTATATAGTAAAGTCTTTGTGGTAGAATTTTGAGCTTCACTTTGATTGCAGGGGAAATTAAAACAATGGTACTGTGGTTACTGCAATTTCTGGTTTCCCCTTTCTTGTGGACTGGAATGTATATTGAGTGTATTCTATCTGTGGTTATTGCTATCCATATCTACTGCCTGATTTTAGTTAGAACTAGAGTAGATTATGTCTCTGTACACCAAAAGAGCTCTTTTGGGAAAGCCATGTGTTCTTGGTGATTTAGTCCTTCCAAGTGCTCTGAGTGTAGCTTGCACTTAATTTTTTAAAATCAGAGGTTTATCCTCACATAGCTCTTCCTTGAATGAATCTGTCATCCTTTCATCTTTTTTGTACATTTCTTCCAGGTATTGCTTCCATTGTCTTTTTATCCCTACTACTACTATTTCTACTTGTAATGTGTTCCCCTGCTAATCATAGAATATCCCCACTCTTGGTTTAAATTTCCCTTTGATTTCCCAGATCTTGTGGAACTCTTGTTCTTCCTTTCCCCCCCCTATTTCTCAGCCTTATTACAGTAGTTCTCCTTGTCCCTATGCACAAGTCTATTTCTGTCACCTTTTACTTTTGCATCCCACCTATCCTTAACAGCTTAATCTGGATGATACTGATTATCAATTCAGTGCTGGCTTTAATACATATCTACAATTGTTTACTGCAGCCGGCTGCAATCTTTCCTAAGTCAGTCTATTTTGGCATCTATGTCTTAGCCCAGGGTGGTTAAAACTTGGGGCAGCCACCCCTAATTTTTTACAGTCCATGCAGCATTTATGGAATCTGAGGGAACGATCTCCGTCTGGGAATGGACAGGGGAAGCGTGTCCCTGTTAGTGCTCTTGGACATCTCAGCGGCTTTCGATACCATAGACCATGGTATCCTTCTGGGGCGCCTGGCGGAGGTGGGAATCGGGGGCACTGCGCTCCAGTGGTTCCGATCCTACCTCTCCGGGAGGTCCCAGATGGTGCAGCTGGGAGACGTGCGCTCCGATGAGAGGGCCCTTACATCTGGGGTCCCTCAAGGAGCCATTCTGTCTCCCATGCTTTTTAACATTTACATGAAACCGCTGGGAGAGATCATCCGGAGACATGGGGCGCGGTGTTATCAGTACGCTGATGACACCCAAATAGTCTTCTCTATGTCTCCGACTGATGCAGTGACCGGGATTGGCGTCTCTCCTCTCGTGGCCTGTCTGGAGTCGGTAATGGGCTGGATGAGGGACAACAGACTCAGCCTGAATCCAGAGAAGACGGAAGTACTGGTGATAGGTTCCCCCGGTCCGGGGCTGGCGGTGGTTCCACCTGTCCTGAACGGAATCACGCTTTCCGTGAAGGACTCTGTACGCAGCTTGGGGGTGCTCCTGGACTCGTCGCTCCACCTTACATCTCAGGTGGATGCGACGGTCAGGAGCACCTGTTATCAGCTTCGGCTGATACGCCAGCTGCGTCCCTACCTCGACCGGGGAGACCTTGAAACTGTTGTACACGCCCTGGTAACCTCTCGTTTGGATTTCTGCAATGCGCTCTACATGGGGCAACCCTTGTACCATACCCGGAAGCTGCAACTTGTGCAGAATATGGCAGCCCGTCTGGTCACTGGCACTGCCAGGGCCAGTCATATAACTCCAGTCCTCAAAGACTTACATTGGCTGCCTATTCGCTTCCGGGCGCAATACAAGGTGTTGGTAATTACCTATAAAGCCCTAAATGGCTTGGGCCCAGGGTACCTGGAGGACCGCCTCTCTCCGTACAATCCGCCCCGCGCACTTCAATCTTCAGGGCAGCTATTGTTAAGAGTTCCAGAGGTGAAATATAACTCCACCTCTAGGAGGGCTTTTTCCATCTCAGCCCCCAACCTCTGGAACGCGCTGCCCTTTGAGCTCCGCTCAGCCACTTCCCTACCTCAATTCAGGAAGGGGTTAAAAACCCATTTATTTGAACAAGCTTACCCTGACCAGTAATTCTTCCCCCCCCCCCCATGTCAGCATTGTTTTGCCGACATGTTATTTTTATTACTTTTATTGAATTGTTTTTAATGTATTTTATTGGGTTCTGTATAATTGTATTCTTATTCCTGTTGTTCACCGCCCTGATTTTATAGAAGGGCGGTATATAAATAAAATAAATAAAAAATTTTATTATAACGAAAAATTGGCACTTGGGCCTACCACACTTTCCTCTGGCTTAGTTACAGCATGTCTGTTGTTGTTATATGTAATCAAGCCATCTTTGAATTATGGTGATCCTATGAATGACAAGCTTCCAAGAGACCCTGACATCAACAGGCTTGCTCATGTTGGAAATTCAAGGTCTTAATTTCCTTGATAGAATCATTCCATATCCAAGATTGTCATCTCCTCCTATTGTCATTATCACCTTTTCCTATAGTAGATTACTACCATTTCTCTATAAGGGGCTATCTCTGAAATGCATCCACTTTAATTGGCATAAAATGTGGCTGGACAAATAATGTGTGCATCAGAATCAGGTTCATATTACTTTAGTATGCAAAGGCCTTCGTTGGTTGCCAATTGCTTTTCACACTTAATAAAACATTTAAAATCCTGAACAGCATTGGACTTGGTTACTTCCAGTCTTTTTATGAAATAGACTGGTTCTTAAGATGAACAGGAGAGACTTTGCTGAGAACACTGCCACTGGCATAGACCCTTTTGAAAAGCATGCATGAAGAAACTTTCTCTTGTGTTGTTCCCAAAGTGCTGAATGCACTTATGTCAGAATTACAACAGGAACTTTCTCTCTTTGATTTAACAAAAGGTATTTTTAATCTTTGTTTCATCTCCTAATCTTTGGCCCTATTAAGACTATCCTTTTCATTCAGCTCTTGTTACTTTGGGCAGTATCATTGTTTTAGCCTTTTTTATGATTCTTAATAATGTTTATTATTGCAATGTTTTTGTCCCACCTTTCACTGAAAAACAGTGTTCAGAGCAGCTAACACACAACTAAAACTAGTTTAAATAGTAACACTTAATAGTGTCCACTTTTCCAAAATGTTATCCCTCCCCCTCCCATGCTACATATCTGTATCACAATTTTCCTCGGCCAGTATAAAGTTCATTAACATCAGCCCCTACAGAGCCTGTCTCTATGAGCTCCCTTCAGAGAGACCTCCATTCCTCCCATGTTTTTCACTTCAATAATCAGGATGGCCATTAGTCTGTAGTACACACCTATCATCATCTCTCTGAGCCAATAAGATTAGTTTACTGTACCTCAATTGTGTAGCTATACAGGCTACATCTCTGTTGCTTGAGCAAAACAATATAGATTACCATATTTTCCAGCTTATAAAACAACCCCCAACTTTTGTAGAAAAAATATAGAGTTTAGGATATACTCACCATATAAGACTATCCCTTTTCCTGTGAAGCCTGCAGCCAGCCTTGCGCACGCATGCCGGCTTCCAAAGGCCTCCGGAGGCCTGAGAAGCCGGCAGCCAGCAATAGGAGGGCGGCGGCGGCAGCACAGAACAGGCCAAGTAAGTGTGCCAGGTCACAGGGCTCTCTTGTTGCCCGGCTTACCCCAACGTATAAGACAACCCCCAACTTTTGACCCAATTTTAGAGGGTCAAAAAGTCATCTTTATACACTGGAAAATACGGTAGTGTTTATGGATACTGTGTGTCTATCACACACAGCATCCTGTTGCTCTCCTGGGAGTGATCAGGGTTCAGCATTTAAAAGAAAATAAGAAAGCAGAGGGATGACACAATCCCATGGCCAGGCTCTAATCTGGAAATGTTGCATATTGATTATCAATTCAGTGCCGGCTATAATACATGTCTACAATTGTTTACTGCAGCCGGCTGCAATCTTTCCTATGTCGGTCTAAGGCAGCATTCAAAAATATAGGATCACAGTTCTGTTCACAGAACAGATAGCTAAAAGAACAGCAGGCATGTACTAGATTCTCTCTGTAAATGTAAAATCTCCTCCCAAAAGATTTATGCAAGTTTCAGAACCACAAACACACTCAAAGAATTAACAATCAGGCAATCTAACCATCTAACATATACTAGACTAGATAGGTAATTATTGTTTTGATGGGTAATTGAAATAATAAAAGTTAGTAAAAACTGGTATGGCAGCATTCTTAATATTTAAGAAACATCTGATTTAAACACTATCACTATCATATCATAACCAGAGTTGTCACCATACAGGGCACTCACTTCCAACAGTGCTTACTTAAAACATTTGCAGCAGCAGGTTGAAAAATTGCATTCGTGTTTTCCACAGTTCTCCCCAACTTTATATTTTCCCCTCCCTCCCCCCTCCCTCCCTCCCCTTCTTTAAAATGAGTCTTCTGGCTTATGTGTCCATAAAACTGCAGTTAAAACTTTTGCTTAAGTTAGTTTTACCAGAAATGTGAGAAAGAGAATTCTGACCAAAATGCAAATAATAATAGTAAGTTTCTCCCTCTTTACAATCTTCTAGCTTTGTTCAGAATTATACTATACATAGAAAGGAGTAATTATTTAAAGAGGGGGAAAATGTGTTTTACAACTTGACTCTACAAATAATGATCTAATAAAAACATAATAGCCAAATCATGGTTTGCCTGTTGTGAACGGCTTGCATACTTTTTTCTTTTGCCAAGGTCAAAACACAGTTTGTGTCCCAAACAAAACTGAAAGCCATGGTTTAAGCAATGGATTTCAATTTTGTTTTGAAGCCAAGCTATGGGTTTGATTACAGTAAGAAAGAGGAAGCTTGCAAGCATGAATATTGTTCACCAAGGTTATCACCGTTTTCACCATTACAACCTATCCAAGCTAATGCCAAGCAGAAATGCATACGGGTCTAGAAGTTCACAATACAATTATGGATGGCAATGCAGTTATTCATGTCCTAAACAGTAAAAGAAGCATTTCAGTAATTTTACTGACATAGATCAAATAGTAAAAGATAGCCTACTTACTTTTTGCACATAACACAGAGTTTCTTTGGAGCTGGCTTATGTGAGAATGATGAAAGGCAAGTAGTGGAACAAAAGAGATGGACGGATCCTTTCCGCTGATATGCAGTCTGTCCCTTCTGCAAAGGTTTTTTGCAGTTAGCACATGTGACTTTCACCTGCTTAGAAGGTTGCTGTTGTGCAGGAGGCTGGAAGACTTGCTTCGGAAGGGATGCCACTGGTGACAGAGAATCCACACCTGGTTGTTTTTGATTCCTTGGAAATGAAGCTGACTGGGATATCCAGGAATCTTTAAGGGGTAAAAATGAATCAGATTAAGCAAACAATTGGTTCCCAGTTTGTCTGAGAACAACACACTTGCAAGCAAATTGACAGTAAGTACAATACTTCTTTGCTAGTACAACGATTCCTATTGAGGGCAATATATTCTATGCCACAATAGATTAATCACTGAAATGACAACAAAATCATGCCTGGTTAGAGCATCTTCCACATCTGCAATGATACTGCAAAATACTTTAAAATGTGAAGTGATGGTCTACTAAGAATAACATCCTTACAATATCTCAAAAAGTATAGGAGATTCTAAATCAATGCCCTAAGTTCAGTGAAAGCACGGGCTTTGTCTACAATATCCATTTCCATTGATGGAGGATGGAAGTGGGTGTTAAGACTGATGCATCCCAGTCATATAAAGCAGGTACAACAGCATAAGGACCATGGGTAGCAAAGCATGTCCTGGCTATTTTTTCTGGGTTTCATAACACTGTCCTATCTCTGTTGAAGATCCACCCAAGAATTTGTGCTAAAAGATACCACATTCTGAGATTAAAACTAGTGATGTGGATTTCTTGGGAAAAGTCCAATTTTCTTATATTTCTAAGTGATGTCAGCCATTTAGTTAAAATGTTTTATTCAAATACATTCAAAACTTTATGGGGAAATTATTTTACTGGAATATTTGTAATAATGTAAAGGGGATAATGTAAAGGGAATATCATATATTTCTCATATGTTTAACAAAAAATGACTTCATCTGAAAGATCACTTTTAAGGACATATATCCAAAGAGTTTAACTTCTTTTCCCAGATGTATACTGTAGTATCTTCAGCTTCACTCACACCCTACACTACTTATCAGATCCATTTCAAGTTGAAAAAAAATGAATTTAATACAAGCAGCTCAACTTTCTATTTCACAAAGGGAAAGATACAAATCTGTGGGCACAGGCAACTTATCACATTCTGTCTAGACCGCTTGCATTTGTGATGACTGGGAAGCAAGACATTTGGCAAAACAGAAACAAGATTAACACTGTATTTTTAATCTGTTCATCTGATTTATCAGTGCTCATCTTCTTAAAGAAATAACTAGCCCTGCCTATCCTGTATTCAGTCCATCTAACATGACTTGATTGTAGTACAGTCGGCCCTTCTTATACACGGATTTTTTATACACGGATTCAAGCATACACGGTTTGAAAATATTCCAAAAAAGTATAAATTTACCTTGATGTTCCATTTTTTATAAGGGACACCATTTTGCTATGTCATTATATTTAATGGGACTTGAGCATACACAGATTTTGTTATACACGGGGGATCTTGGAACCAAACCCCAGCGTATAACAAGAGTCCACTGTATAGCACATCAGACAACTAAAAATAAACAGAAACAGATGGGCGGATGGATAGATAGGTAGAGGGGGGAAATTTTGCACACCACATCTTTGGAGAAAACCTCATGTTGCTTCTTGCTTACTCCTACCTGCCTTCCCTCTTCCATCCCTTTCTATCTACACAAAACAGAACTACAGCAGTTAATGTAATAAGGCTAGCATTCTCTTCATTAACCTCAGGAAGTTCCCTACCATTTGTGTATAGCAATCCTGCTGTTCACTTGAAACACTTCAAATTCTAACATAAGGGTTGACAATTTCTCAAAGAAAATACAGTCTGCCCTCCCTTTACGCGGGGGAACCATTCTGGACTCCCCCGCATAAAGGGAATTCCGCCTAAGCTTGAGTCCCATTTAAAGGAATGGGGCTCGTGCACACAATGGCATGCGCGCGCCATGGGCAGGTGCCCCATTATTTCCTATGAGGCGTGCTGTCCCTTCTAGCGCGGCTTTCAGCATATGCTGAAAGTCGCGTATGACGCGGGCGCACTGTACACTCATCCCTCCATATTTGCAGTTTTAAGCAAAGGAGGTTTGCCTTTGCTTAACTCTGAGGCTGAGAGTGTGGCTTGCGCAAGGTCAGGCAATGGGTTTCTATGGCTGAACAAGGATTGGAAGGAACCCTGGTTTTCAGAGTCCTAGTACAACAGACAAATAACTAAACCATGCTGGCTTTTCAAGGAAGACTGACTAGTAATTTAGAAAAGACTTTTTCAGTAAAGGTCTAACCACAACTTCTTTTAGTAAAGACAGGAAAGCCAGAAGTCTAAAACACCTTGGTAGCTCTTATCACGCCAAGAATCCTGTTCACATCCTCAGGCTACAAATCCAAACACATGGGATAAAAGGATCCACAGTATCTGCATCAGCTATAATCTCCAAGAACAAACTGAGTAATTATATCTGCAAAGGGTCATGCAAATTCCTCACAGTAAACTCCACTGGATGATTCTACAGTTACACTGATAGCAGAGAAGTCTGCTTTCTTTGTTACTACCACTGTTACAACATAGTCCTTCCAATGTGCTCTAGTTCAATCTGCCCAAGTTCCTTTGGACCTATTCTAAGTTTTCTGTCATCAACTTTCTGATAAACCAGGAAAGTCTGCTTGGCTCCACTCTGTGGAAACTATTTTGTCCACTGCCCCACAGAACTTCAACAGGATCACATGCTGAGGTAGTAAGAAACTCAACAAGAGCTATCAGAAACCATTCATAGCCAATGATCTCCTGGGACAGACCTTTTTGATTGGCTTCCCAAACCTGCAGAGGCTGAGTCTCAGTGAGTCTAAACTCCACCGGGTATTGTCCACCATAACAGAATTATGGGAAATTTATCCAGTCCTAGATCACCACCATCCCACTGAGAAGAGGAAACTACCGTATTTTCCAGCGTATAAGGCGACGGGGGATACAAGGCGACCCCCACGTCGCCCGCCAGCAGCATCCGTGGCCTGCCCTCAAGGGGTCTTGCGCCGGCTGGAGGGGGCCTCTCTGGCGGCCTGAGAGACTCCAGACCTGGCCGGGCCGAGGCAAAGGGCCAGCCCCTTACTTCTCCGCACTGCCACCGCTGCCGCCACCGGGAATCCTCCGATCTTCCAGTAGCTTCAAAAGTCCACCTCGGAAGCCGCCACTGCCCCCCCGGGATCCTCCGCTCCTCCAGCGGCTTCCGCGGAGAACTTCTGAAGCCGCTGGAGGATCAGAGGATGTGCGGCGGTGGCGGCAGCGCGGAGAAGTAAGGGGCCGGCTCTTTGCCTCGGCCCGGCCAGCCCTTTTACTCCTCGGCGGCGGTGTGGAGAAGTAAGGGGCCAGCTCTTTGCCTCGGCCTGGCCGGCTCTGGAGCCTCTTCCCCGCCACCACCTTTTGAAAAAAAATGGCGGCCGCAGAGGATCTTCTCAGGCCTCCAGAGAGGCCCCCTCCAGCCAGCGCAAGTGCCGGCTGGCTGGGAGAGGACCCAGCAAGGACCCCAGAGACAGGGAGGTGGCTATGCCATTCACCTGTCTCTGGGGTCAAAATCCGACGCATAAGGCAGACTTAAAAAGTCGCCGTATACGTCGGAAAATATGGTAGGTCTAAAATGTAGCTTGCAGAATGGACGGGGCCAGATACCACTCAAGACAGAAACCATTCAAGATAGGTCATCAGGGGAATAAGCAGCGCCAAGCTGCTTCTGGCAGTGTGGCCTCAGAACAAATGTTCTACGAGCATTCTGGACTGAGGAGGCTCCAGGACCAGCACAAATTAGATTAGCTACTAAAATTCATTTATAGCAGAGGTGAGAAAAAGTGTAGCTAGTCCATGGGCTAAATGTAGCCCCTAAAACTATTTCAAAGCCTCAGAGGGGTCACAAAACCCTGTTTACTTTGACTGCACACTCTAGGACAGGGGTAGGCAACCTTTTTGAGCCAGGGGCCGGGTTGCTGTCCCTCAGACAAAACTGGGTGGGTGTCCGAGCCAAAAATAAATAAAATTAAATAATTTTTTTAAAAACATAATTATAAACCGGGACAAATGTAGGACAAAATTTTCAAATGGAGGAGACATTTTTTTTTAAAATGGAGGGCACGCAAAAAAATTTGCTGATTTTAAAAAAATGTTAATATAAATGCATGTTTCGGAGGCTTCTATAGACAATTGCCCCCCTTGCCCGCCGCTTGCCCCCCTTGCCTGCCACTTGTCCCCCCCTTGCCCGCCTCCTCCTGATAGGCCAAAGGCTCAGGCGGCAATCGGCGGCAGGACCAGGCTGGGGCCGGTCCCAAGGCCTTGCCGGGCCGCATCCGGCCCGCGGGCCGCAGGTTGCGTACCCCTGCTCTAGGAGATGGAAGGTAGATCTGAACAAATCTTGGAAAGAAAACCACATTACAGGTTTGCTTTAGAATCACGACAAGTAGGAAACAAGACACAAAACCACAAGATAAAGATCCTGCTCAAAGCCATGCAATGATTTTGCATCTTCAACAGTTACTATACTGCATCTACTTTAGACTGAAGAGACAATTTGCAATTTTGTGCAATTAACTACTCCTTCAAAGTAATAGTAGCAGTAATTTATTTATTAATGCTTAGGTCATAGACCATTTGTCCTACTCTAGAAAATCATTCTTAACCCTTCCAACAGTGATGCATACCAGAAAGATGGGCCTTCCATTAACAAGAACAGAACAAAGACTGGTAAATATCCTAAGATACCAAGCCACAGTTCTTAATTATAAAAACAAAATGTATCAATTGATAAAATTCTCAGTTTTGTCAAAGTACTGGCAGTGGGGACAAAAAGTAACCATCTGTATGCCATTCTAGGAGTTTTTTGGGCTAAGAGTAGGGTATAAATGCCCTAAATAAACAGAATAAATAAATCTATTGCTTATCCAACACTAGAATTTTGTCTCAAAATGACCTGCATCAGTTTTAATATACATGTTTGTAAATGTATTTTATTCAGAAGAGTGAAACCAAGTTTATTACTAAATTTCCCACAACTTTTAACAACCTCTGCAGTACCGGAATTCTGCACACAGTGCAGAACACTTAAGGATGAGTACCTCTGAATGTCAGTCAGACTTTTATTTTAATTATTAATATTAGTCCCCAGAGCTATGAATGAAGATCAGTACAGTATTATAAGCTATAGATAGTATTTGCAATACTATCTATAGCTTACAATAGAGTACAGGAGACATGTGGCCTTCGAAATGTTGCTGAACTACATCATGCTACATAATTTTCCACAAAGACTGTGATTATACGTGTTGGGTGTTCAACAACATTTGGAAGGTCCAATTTACAGGAACAATAATGCAGTTTGATGTAAAGGACAGAGCTACATTACACACTGGTAAGATACAAGTGGATGATGAGATATGAAAATAGTTAAACAGTTTTTATATCTTGGCTCAGTCATAAATCAAAATGGAGAGGTGCAGTCAAGAAATCAGAAGATGACTATGACATGGAAGGTCAGCTATGAAGGAACTAGGTAAAATTCTCAAGTGTGTGTGTGTGTGTATAATTAAATACTAAAGTCAAGATTGTCCATGCCATACTACAGTTGGCCCTCTGTATCCACAGATTCTTTATCCACAAATTCAACCATCCACAGTTTGAAAATATATTTAAAAATACATTTCAAAAAGCAAAGCTTGATTTTTGTCATTTTACATACGAGACATTGTTTTACTGTGCCACTGTATTTAATGGGACTTGAGCATCCACATATTTTGGTATCCACAGAGGGGCCTGGAACCAAACCTCAGGGGATACCAAAGGCCCATTGTATTTCCAGTTTCTAAGTATGGCTGTGAACGCTGGATGCTGGAGACAGGAAGAGAATCAACTGATTTGAAATGTGCTGCTGAAGGCAAGTTCTATGAATAGCACAGACTGCCACATAGACAAACAAATACTCCATAAGGAAATCAAGTCTGAATTTTCCTAGAACCCAGAATAACTAAAATGAGGCTATTGTATTTGGACATATCATGAGATGACATGACTTATTGAAAAAAATAGTTACAGTGATCAGCTGCTGTTACACAGTGAGTTTCCAGCAAACTGTGCATAAATGGTAATATGGAACAAATATGGTACTGACACAGTGGAGACAAAAAATGTTGGTCAGCCATATCACATAACTTGGAAATCACATTTGTTTGTCTATGTGGAGGTCCAGGAAGGCAAAAGCCGTTACATTTATAAAGCTGCACATCTGCAGCTAAACTGTCTGTATGCTATTAAGTGACGTCTTTGCGCCGCACGAGGGCGCCTAGAGTGCCCTTTCCGCGATGCAAGGAGCTCCGAAACGGAGCTCCTTCTGGGGTTTGCGTCGCTGGGCACAGCCTTTACATGGCTGCGCCCAGCAACGCATAGGAGAAAGGGGCCAAGAACACCTTGAAGCCCCATGGACACCCCTTTCCAGGCCGCAGGGAAGCTGTGGCCTGGAAAGCGGCGGATCGGGGCCTCTGAGGCTGCTGGTCTGGCAGCTGAGGCCCCGATACAGCGGGGAAAGGGGTGGGGGCAGGCCACCCCAAACGGGCGGTCTGTAACCCGCCTGAGCCAATATATATTATGCTATCATTATCCACTACAGGATTCTGGCTTCTATGTTATAGATTTGCTATAATATATAGTATCTTTTATAACTTATCTAGTAAAACCTCTTTTGAGCAAAGCTATGGGATCATGTCCCATGCTCTCAGCCTCACAGGCGAAGGCAATGGCAAACCTCCTCTTGGCCAAGAAAACCCCATGATAGGATCACCTTAGGGTTGACATAAATTGGAAATGACCTGAAAGCACAGAACAACAACAAATGTGATTCTTATGTTTGTAATTACAGTTCAGGTTCTACATTGAGAAATTAAAATCCTTTTGGTTTAGAAACAAAACTTAACAAATGGAATCTCATGAACTAAAGGACTGAACAGGACTTTCAGTGCTTTAGAGGGTAGGGCTTCTGCATACTGTGTTAACTTTGCCATTCTCAAAAGCAAACAGAAAAATCATTCCTACATTTCCTTTTTTTTACACATCTTATCTTCTTCAATGCATATCAGGTGATCGTACCTAAATTCAAAACTGCGACTACCTATTCCAGGGGTAGGCAACCTTTTTGAGCCGGGGGCTAGGTTGCTGTCCCTCAGACAACTGGGGGGCCAAAGTAAAAAAATAAATAATTAATTAAATAATTTTTAAAGAAAATTTAAATAAATAAATAAAAAATAAAATAATAATTCCTACATACACTGCATACATCATATTTTGAAATAAAAAACAAAATGGGAACATATACTATATCTAAATGAAGAACAAGAACAAGTAAAGTTAAATAAACAAACTTAATTCTGTATTAAATAACAATGTTTAATGGGAACTGTGGGCCTGCTTCTGGCTAATCAGGGTTGCCCTAAGTTGGGAAAGACTTGAAAGCACACAAAAATAGAAGCAAGTCACACTCTCTCAGCCTCAGGAGAAGACAATGGCAAAGGCAAAAATATCCCCTCTGAGGTCCAAAACATGAAGCAGAAATAATCCAGTTTGAGAGCGCTTTAACTGCCCTGGCTCAATGCTAGGGAATTCTGGGAGACCAATTGTATTTCCATCCTGCTAAAAGCTACTTAACATTCCAAAACTGGATTACCATTTCATATGCCATAATACATTTCTAAAAAGTACAATATAATGTTTGCAAATACTACTTATTTTTTGTATTGTTTAAATTAATACACGACAGAATTTCATCTTTCATACAGTCAGCCCTCCTTATCCACGGATTTTTTATCCATGAATTCAAGCATCCATGGCTGGGGATTCTGTGGGTTTATCGACCACCTCGTAGCTTAACAGACTCCCTAGCCGAGCTGACACAACTGGTCTCGGAGCTGGTGTTGGAAACCCCCAGGCTTCTTGTTCTGAGGGACTTCAACATCCCCCTCAAGACCTCTGGTGCAGCTCGGGAGTTCATGTTTGCCATGACTAACATGGGCCTATCCCAGATAGTCTTCGGGCCAACACATTGTGCAGGTCATACCCTCGATGCGGTCTTTTGTACGGATCAGGAATATCCGTGGGCAGAAATTATTTCCACCTCCACTCTGTCATGGACAGATCACTTCCTGGTCAAGACTGGACTGAAGGTGACTATCCCCAATCTCCTCGGGGGTGGTGGACCTATTAGAACGGTCCACCCTCGAACACTGATGGAACCCAAAAGGTTCCAAGAAGCCCTAGAGGGTTTAATGGAAGGCAACATCGGCGACTCTGTCGAAACCTTGGTGACCACCGGGAATAAAGATCTTTCCAAGGCGAATAGAAATCATTGGTACACTGAAGATCTCAGAAGGATGAAGCGGGCCGGATAATGACTAGAGCATCGCTGGCGAAAAACCCAACGCTTATCTGACAAGACACGTCATAGGACCTTGCTTAAAGGTGGCAATAGCTGCAGCAAAGAAGTCCTTCTATTCTGCATCTATTGTGTCTGCGAAATCCCATCCAGCAGAACTTTTCAGGGTAGTTAAGAAGTTAACCCAAACTCCTTCCACCCCAGACAAGCTGCTTGGGAAGGTAAAAAAGACCACCTGCTCTCTCGATCCCTGTCCATCGTGGCTGGCCATCCAGGGAGGTGAGGCAACTCTGAAGTTACTTCAATCTATAATCAATGCCTCCTTCAGGAAAGGTTGCTTTCCATCAAGTCTGAAATTGGCAATGGTAAAACCCATTCTAAAGAAACCTTCCCTTGATCCCCTGGACAAAAACAATTATCGACCAGTATCTTTACTTCCCTTTCTGGGTAAGGTGATCGAGAGGGCGGTTGCAAACCAGCTCCAAGTAGTCTTGGATGAAACAGATTAGCTTGATCCATTTCAAACTGGCTTCAGGTCGAGATATGGAGTTGCGACTGCCCTGGTCGCTTTGGTCGATGATCTCTGTCTGTGCATCGACAGGGGAAGTGTGGCCCTGTTGGTGCTCTTGGACCTTTCAGCGGCCTTCAATACCATAGACCATGGTATCCTTCTGGAATGCATCAGAGAGTTGGGAATTGGAGGCACTGCTTTGCAGTGGTTCCGGTCCTATCTCTCGGGAAGGTTTCAGATGGTGTCACTTAGCGACAGCTATTCAGCTAAGAGGGAGCTCAAATTGGGCGTCCCTCAAGGTGTGATACTGTCGCCAATGCTATTTAACATTTACATGAAGGCGCTGGGTGAGATCATCTGAAGACATGAGGTGGGATGTTATCAGTACACTGATGACACCCAAATTTACTTCTCTATGTCTCGGACTGTTACAGTGACCAAGGAGGGCATCTCTCCACTGAATGACTGCCTGAGGTCAGTAATGGATTGGATGAGGGAAAATAGACTCAAGCTGAATCCAAGTAAAATGGAGGTACTCGTGATAGGTAACCCCAATCCAGGCATGGAGATAAGTTCACCAGTCCTAGATGGGGTCGCACTTCCCCTGAAGGACTGTGTCCACAGCTTTGGGGTGCTCCTGGATTCGTTGCTTCATCTGTCCTCTCAGATTGGCGCGACAGCCCAGGAGCGCCTGCTATCAGCTTCGGCTGATATGCCAGTTGCGTCCCTACCTGGAGCAGCGGGACCTAGAAACAGTTGTACATGCTCTAGTAACCTCTCGTCTTGACTTCTACAATGCGCTCTACATGGGGCAACCCCTGTGCCACATACAGAAGCTTCAATTGATACAAAACATGGCAGCCAGACTGGTTGGCGGAAAATCCAGGTTCGACCGAATTACACCTATTTTAAAGTCAGTTGATTGGCTGCCTATTAGCTTGCGGGCACAGTACAAGGTGTTGGTTACTACCTATAAGGCCCTACATGACCTGGGTCCAGTCTACTTGAAGGAATGCCTCCTCCCATATAGTCCTCCCTGTACACTCCGGTCCTCCGGAAAAAAACCTCCTACAAATAAGAAAGACCGGATTGGTAGCAACCTCCCAGAGATTGTTCCCGGCTGCCGCCCCGAAAATTTGGAATGACCTGCCGGAAGAAATTTGCCAATTATCCTCGCTGGAGCCTTTCAAAAAGGTGACTAAAACCCTTCTCTTCTGGCAGGCCTACCCAGACTGAAAATTGCCCAAAATCAATTGAAACTTTTCCACACCTCTTTCATCGCGGATTGTGCAATAATTGTGATGTGTTGTTATATATTTTAACTGTGTCTTAATATGTAATTTTAAATTTGGGTGGGAGGGTTAGGCAGGGTTTTTGTGGGTTTTAATGTTTGATCTTTATGTACTATATAATGTTACCCACCTCGATCCCCAAAACGGAAGAGACGGGATATAAATAAATATTTCATTCATTCATTAATTCAAAATATTCCAAAAAAATAGAAATTCCAAATAGCAAACCTTGAGTTTACCATTTTATATTATGCTCACCATATTACAATGCCCTTGTATTTAAAAGAGCTTGAGCAGTCACAAATTCTGGACTCCGTGAAGAGTTCTGGAACCAAACCCCAGCAGATGACAAGGGCTCACTGTATTAAAAATTTAAAGTGTTTTCAACCAGCAATATACAGTGGACCCTTGTTATATGCTGGGCTTTGGTTCCAAGATCCCCTGTGGATAACAAACTCCATGGATGCTCAAGTCCCATTAAATATAATGGCATAGCAAAATGGCGTCCCTTATAAAAAATAGAAAATCAAGGTTTGATATTTGAAATTTATACTTTTTTTAACATTTTCAAACCATGGATGCTTGAATCCGTGTATAAAAAATCTGTGTACAGTGGTACCCCGGGTTACGAATTTAATTCGTTCCGCCGCCACTTTCGTAACCCGAAAATCTTCGCAAGCCGAAAACCCCATAGGCGCTAATAGCGAAAGCCGCGATTTCGTGCGAAAAAGCGCCGAAAAGCACCAACATTTTTTTCGTAACCCGAAATAACCTTCGTAACCCGGAACAGTTTTTTTCAATGGATTTTTTTCGTAACCCGGAAATTTCGTAAGGCGGCGCATTCGTATCCCGGGGTACCACTGTATAAGAAAGGCCGACTGTAGTACAGTGGTCCCTTCCCTTACGCAGGGGATCTGTTCTGAAACACACAACCTGTAATGGAAATTCCGCATATGCTGAAGCCCTGTTAAAACTAATGGGGCTCGTATCCACGGTGGCGCATGCCATGGGCGGGCGTGCCATTACTCTTTCCACCGCATGGCGCTGTTCCTTCCGGCACAGCTTTCAGTGCATGCTGAAAGCCACGTATATCACGCCTACACTGGCGCACTGTACACTCAAAAGGCTAAAACTACAGAAGTGTGATTTAGTGATTTTGAATATTTTGGACTCCTCTGTTATTCTCCCAAGTACTTTTCTCACTCTTTTAGTATGGGAAATAACTATGCACAATGTTTCACAAATCAGTTTGCAATCTGCCTGTAGCCTTACTCTACGATTTGCATTCATGCAAGCATCACAGCAGACATAAGGTAACCAAGTTCTTCAGTTTGTGTTAATAAATTGGAACAATGTCAAGACAACCACAAAACTTCTGAAAATTCTGGGTATGTGCAGTAATGAGCACTGTATATTTACTTGCACAAGATCAACTCTTATTTCTTTGAAAAACAGCAGCCCTGCATCCAGTTCTATCCCTCCCCTTTTAGGAAAAAAAGTCATCGGTATGTGTCAACCAATGACATGAATCAAGGAAATCCCTAACAATGTGATGTCAGAACACAGTTAAATTTCACTATATGTTATGAAAGGAAGAAACTCCAGGAAATGTATTTGTATTATGCTTGTTAAAGTGCATGCAGCAATCAAAAGACAAAGATATCACAATGGTCATATGCTACTTATACTAGAAATAATGCAAACCTCTGTGGAAGAAGACAAAGCTTACTGACACAGTAACCACAGCCCATGGGCCACTCCCAATACAAACCCTACTGAGGATGTATAGTGATGAAAGCAGCGATGTCTGCTAACTAAACCATGAGTTGACCCTACGAAAAGCAGTCAGATCTTTTCTGTTCAGCATCGACAATAAAGTCACTGGTGACCTGAAGCCACTGGTATTACATGGCTAATGCATTTAATATCCAAGTGCAAGGAAGATTCTCTTTGTCAAAATGACTAATGTTAAAAAGCTTATTTTTGCATTCTTACTCCAAGCAAAGTAGATAAAGGTCAGTTTTATTTTAAGATAATATTTCATTTTAAAATGCCTGTACTTCTGACATAATGTATCTGAAAATTTAGATTTAAAATGAAGTCTGAATTGAATATAAGTATACTCCATTTTACTTTTGTAATCTCAAAATGAAACCATGACCCTATCAAACAAGTTGCCTGAAAGCCTTAAAATATAAATTAAAGAGCCAAGAGGAAATCTGGCTTTTGATGGCAAGTAAAATGCAACATATTATATTTATGATTGTGACATTCTTCCTGGACCTAGCAGTTGGGAAGATTTTAATGTTATAAGTCTGACTGGTTCCAATTGATCCATCATATAGTTCTATTTTATGCTCTTCACAGAAAATAAAATGCAGCATGTTCATTTCACAATTGCTAATACTTGCTATTCTATGAATCAAAACAAAGGTATTTTTATACGATCTCAATGGAAAACGTTCTTTATGGTAACTACCAGGACTTTCTGGGAAAGATTTTAACAAATAGTGTATAACTTAATCCTATGTTTATACATTAATAATAATTCCTCCATAACTGTCATCCTTCAGCCTGTGAGGGAGTGAACAGGCAGGCCCAGCTCCATCAGGGCTAGCCTGAAAATAGAAAGCCCACCCTCCATGTTAACTGTCATCCTTCAGCCTCTGAGGGAGTGAATAGGCAGGCCCAGCTCCACCAGGGCTAGCCTGAAGAAAGAGAGCCCTCCCTCCATGATAACTGTCATCCTTCAGCCTGTGAGAGAGTGAATAGGCAGGCCCAGCTCCACCAGGGCTAGCCTGAAGAAGAGCCCTCCCTCCAGTCCATCTGCCTTGGTCCAGGCCTCAGAAGGAGAGAATAACCCCTAGACCTGATCCCCTTTCCCACCACCATTCTCTACTCCTTTTGTGTCGTGTCTTTTAGATTGTAAGCCTGAGGGCAGGGAGCCATCTAATTAAAAATAATAATTGTAAGCCGCTCTGATAGCCTTTAGGGCTGAAGGGCTGGTATAAATACCATAAATAAATAAACCCAATGGGCGATACCAGTGAAATAACTAACTTTTTTTAGCATTCTTTCATGTTAAAAAAACATCACTGCCTCTTCACCTCAGTGGTCAACCAAATCTAGTCCTACAGGAGAAAAGGCATGCAGACTTCATAATTAGAGGTTGTATTAGCTGCAAATTAATACATTTTAATTGTTACAGAAATTACTACATCTTTAGAAAATGAATTAATTATAATATGAGAACACAGGTTTACATTTTATCTTATCTATAGAATTAAATAATCATGACTAAATATATCTACCCTGATTTGGAAAATTGTGCCCCTATGAAAAAGAACCTGCAATATAACTGACATAAGCTGTCTTCTGCAACATTAAGACAAAACTAAAAGGTGCAACCTACCAGGATTGTGATGAGTCGCAGATTCTCCATTCTGAAAGACATCTCCAGCTACGTTCATTCTACCAGGATTGAAAGGTCCTACACCAGTCTTGGTCTGTGAAGTTAAAGATGGGGTGTATGTTTGTATATTAACACCAAAATTACTCGACTGCAGTCCGTTAGATACATCTCCCAAGTTGGTATTCTGTAGTGATGTTACATGTGTAATCATTAAGTTCATGTCTCGCCCTTCAGTATTTTCTAAACGGCCAACACTCACAGAGCTCATACCTCTTTCTAATGTAGTAACATTAGCAATTTGAATTTCAGAGTCTGGTTCTGTGGTTATACCACTATTACCTATTCCTGCATTTACCTTACTTCTTGAAAAACTGGGCGCTGAGAATTCCATCTCACTGGCTCTGTTTTTACATTCCGGAAATCTTCGTTCACTGAAACTGGAATCATTTCTTTCTTGTGGCTGATTTGTTTCTATATCTTCTTCATCATCAATAATAATAGTTTCAGTTATACTTCCCTTTTGAGTGGTCAGGTCTTTTGATGGAGCCACTAATTTGGGGTCATTTCCATGTCGTTCTTCATTACTGGATGAATTAAAAACAACATTTCTATGTTCTGCTACTAATGGTGTAGAAATCTGTGGAGGTTGTACAGGTTCAACAAAAACAACATCATCATCGTCTTCTATAGAAGTACTCTGGAACTTAGATCTAGAAACCAGAGAATTAGATGGACCTCCAAAAGAACCTCCTACATTGGTTAGGCCAGTTGCCATTGTGGTAGGCCCCAACAAACCAGACGAATGTTCAGACAGCGTCAGTTCTCAGACACCTTGTGGCCTTTCTTGGAAAACTGTCACAAAAGAAAAAAAAATCGGTTTTACAATAATAAAGTTCCCTGGTAATTGGTTTTAAAATTATTTTTTGAAGTAGCATATTTCCACTTACTTTTGTTCTGCTGATTTAGTCACATACTAAAACATAGAACAAGGCACCATTCCAACTGACCAAACTGATGTAACAGTGGTCAGACTTAATGTATAATATTTTTGTCTTATTATAGCAATAGCAAGTACATTTCTATACCGCTTATCAGTGCACTTAAGCACTCCCTAAGCAGTTAAGAAGATGTAGGCTAATTGCACCCAACAAGCAAGGTACTCATTTTAGAGACCTCGGAAGGATGCAAGGCTGAGTCAAGCTTGAGCCCCTGGGCTGGTATTGAACTCGCAATCTTATGAACACATAACTTTATTAAATAATATTTCTGCTCCATTAAAAAACACAGACCATGTGACCTTATTATAAGTGCAGATACCAAAACTGTTTCAAAAATTTAGACAGCATTTAAAATTTCTGCCACGTGTGCAGAAAGAAATAATAGCATTTAGAGACCAAAGGTATGTAAGAGAAATTGTATGTTTGGATATTTGGAAATTAATCTAATCCTCTTGTTGAGATGCAGACACATGTTTTAGCATTTATAGTCATAACAACCCTCACACTAGTATGCTGTCCTCTCCCCTCTCTACATATAAGGAAAGGACAACAAAATCTTCCACTTTTGCTTCAAGACAAGCTTCCTTTTATGCCTGAGTTCGCACACATGTGGTTTACTGTACGTTATCTTGGTTACTTCAAACAAACCAGGAATTTTGAAATAAGTAATTATTGCAGTACAGTTGTCCCTCCATATTCGCTAGGGTTAGGGGAACAAGACCCCCGTGAATATGGAAAAACCGCAAATAACAAAAACACTGTTCTTACCTGAGAATACACCTCTCTAGGAATCTCTAGGTCCTCCAGTGCAACTCTGTGGTCAATGTCCAACATACACTGACCATAGAATGGCACTGGAGTAGCTACAAATGGTCTTTCAGTGCGACTTTTAGTTAAAGTTGACCACAGAGTTGCACTGGAGGACCTAGACAGTCCTAGAGAGAACACAGTAATGAAATCCGTGAATAATCAAATCCGCAAATATCAAATGCGCAAATATGGAGGGATGACTGTATATTACTTTCTAAGGTTTGACTGCATTTAGAATTTTCAATCTTTTGTGCTTGTATTGAGACATGGGGAATGTTCTTCTTGTAACTGGGCTAAGGATGTAACTATGATGCTCTTAGACTAGAGTGAATGTTCCACATCCAATTATGTGATAACAGACAACTCAAACACGCTTCAACTATCTTAATGGATCTATCTAATTGGATCTATCACTTTATTTCAAAGAAGTTCATTTTAGACTTAGCAAAAGTTCTTTAGAAAGAATACTTTTAGGAAATGGGAGTCTAAAATAAGCGTCTTGTTTATACTGCATGCTTTCAAGGCATGTTCAGCTTATGGTGACCCTAAGGCGAATCTATCACAGAGTTTTCTTGGCAAGATTTGTTGAGGGGGTTGCCTATGCCTCCTCTGAGGCTGAGTGTGACTTGCTCAAGGTCACCCAGTAGGTTCCCATTACTTAGTCATAGTCCTACACGCAAACTACTATTTTTGTTGTGCGCCTTACACTTTCTTTTATTATTTGAAAGAAGATCTAATGTGAAGAAATCTCCATTAGACCATTTTATACTTTTAATTAGCAGAAACTGAAATATCTTTGATAATATCTTTCACTTCTACTTTCTGAGAGGTTTGGCCCTGATATACATCCTTCCAAAAGTAGATTTTATTAAAGGTCTACTGTTTTTCTCAAGACACAGGTACATATCTTATGCTCATTTCAAATGGCCTCAAATCCGACATGGACAGCGTAAGCATAAGTTGGATTCATGGCAAAATATTACTTAACATTTAAAGCTGCTCTCAAAGCTACCTCATTAGACCTTCAGCTCTGCCTTACTTCATACAGAAGTCAATCACTTTTTTGTGAGACAAACTCCTATAAGGTAGAAAGTTCCCAAGGAAAATTATTCTGGATTTTCAGTTACTACTAGCAAATCACATTTGAGTTCTGAAAAATCACAATCTGTTTACAGCCAACAATTGGAGTGGTGAACTTCCAGAATTCCCTATAAATCAAACTGTGTACACCACAGGAAAAGGACTCTTGGAAGTCAATGTAATATGACATTTTAGCCACAGGTTTTAATTATTCTGCCATCTCAATCTCATTCAAATACAAAGTTTCCCTTCCCTAGGCTCTTTTCATTTGCATCTCATATTATAATTATTAAAACCAATTTTATTCACAGCTGGTGGAGATATAAGGGGCATTTTTATAATATATTTGTATGACTACACTGTAAAGATTGTTATGCACGTATCACTAACTAATAAAACATTAAAAATGTTTAAAAACTAGCACTGGAATTTCAGAGGGTCTTGTGGTACCATAATGACTAACAAGTTTTATTTGGTCTAAGCTCAGAAACAATAAAACATATTAGTCTTCAAGCTGCCACACAACACATTTTTTCAGTGCAGCACATTAACAAGCCCTACCTTCCCAAAAATATTGGAATTTATTTTTACCTGAATTGCTTTATTCCCGATAGAATTTGCTCATAAATAAAAACTGCAAAAAGCAGTGTGACCATTAAAAATCTATTAATATACAATTGTGTTTAGTGTGCAAACAAGTGCTATAGAAGGACCAGTTTCCCTAGTGACTATTAACAAGGACTACGTCTCAGTTAAGGACTATTTCTCAGTTAAAAGTTTAGTATGTTCACACAAGTTAAAGCCAGCAGGCATTTAGCACTGAGAAACACATTCAGATAAATAATATGCTATAATAAACCCATTATATACCAACGTATGAATTAGTACTTCCTGTTTAGAGTAAGATTAAGTATACTTACTGGAAATATCATGAATATCAAAGGATCTTATCTGGATTGGACAATGCTTAGTACTACACCTCTAATCAGTCTTAAGTCTATGAAGTTACTTCCTCTATAGCAAAAAATAGGAGTCTGGGGGAGTCTGGCTGCTCTTGATCTTCCTCACACTGTTCATAATGTTGTACAGCTCTTTCACTCCCTTAAACTGTCTTGCTAAACTTTTTAAAAATTTAGGGAAGCTGCATTAATCCACGGAGAACCTGGTTGACCTTTTCAGCATTACCAATGCAGTTTGTTTTACTTTGAATTAAAACGAGCTAGTAACCAAACTTCAATGTTCACAACATTAATGAGGTACAGACCTAAAAATGATGTATGACACTGGCTAGTATTTTATTACTACTTCTCAGCAGTGAGACTCCCAAACTGGTTTTGGTAACCTTCCTTTCACACCCACTGCCACCACACAATTTTTAAATAACATTTTGGGGCAATATAGCCAGTAGGCCCAAATACCCTGATCTTGAAAGTTAAGCAAGGTCAGCCCTGGTTAGTATTTGGATGGGAGACCTCCAACGAATACCAGGTGCTATAGGTTATATTTCAGAGGAAGGAACTGGCAAGATCATCTCCAAGTATCCCTTGCCTTTGAAAAACCTAAGAAATTCATGAGGTCACCACAAAGCAACAGGTGGCCTGAAGACACATATACATACAGTCAGCCCTCCCCACAGGTGGGCTTGCCTTCAGCGGCTTTGAGCTTACGCAGAAGGCAAGCCCTGACAGAAGTAAAGGGGCTTGAGAATACTCTTTTCCCCATACACGGCAGGGTCCAGAATGGATCCCCCACATATGGGGAGGGCTGACTGTATATGCATCTACATCTGGCATTTTGAAGACCAGCCACCCAATATGGAGAAACCCTTTTGGAAGAATTCACATTTATCATTCAAAAACGAATGTTGGTACTTACCCGTGATACTTTAAAAGGTTTTTTGTTTCTTTGTTTATTTATTGCATTAATTTGTTTGCCTCTTAGCACACAAGGGCCCCTCACAAAGGGATGTGCAATCATGTATCGCTACCCCAAAATACTCACCCATTCAAGATCACACAGCAGTATTTCAGATCTAAGAAGCTGCTTCAGTGCCCTGTTTGTACTGGAAACTCAGCTCACTTCTTCTGAGGCACTTTGGTTGATAATCTGTATCCTGAAACAGATTTAATTCTTGTTAAGAATGCAATATTCAGAAGTGACACAGTATTTCAGCCTTCAGACGATATTGCTCTCTAGCTCAATTCTACCCCCTCGTCCGCTAACTAACCTTCAAAATACAGTAATACAGCAGGCTCCATCTAATACATCAAGCCACTTAAAACACAAACATCTGAAGCCTTATGGCTTTTTTTTGCTGAATAGCACTATCAGATGGAAAAGTATGATAGATCTAAAAATAGTACACAATAGGAAAAGTACATTTATTCTTTTATTTTGTATTTTTAGAATTTATCAATAGATCATATCAGAGATTTTGGTCCAATACATGATAATCTAAAATAGGCAACTATGAATGTTTTAATTTTAAAAAAATAGATTGTCCACTGGAATTTCTCAATCATTGTCTGAAGATCTTCAATAATGACCTCAAACAGAAGTACAGATGCATGTCTAACTGAAGCTGAAAAGACATTCTACAGATGGGAGATCATACAATACAGAGTGAGTTTCCCATATCGGGAATTCCAAAATCTGAAATACTCCAAAAACCAAAAAAAGATTTTTCATCGGTAGCTGCAAAAGTGAAATTTTTGCTTTCTGATGGTTCAATGTACAAAAGTTTTGTGTCATGCACAAAATTATTAAAAACATATTCTTTAAATGAATTTTGTGTTCAAATTTGGGCCCCATCTCCAAGAGATCTCTTATATATATATATGTATTCTAAAATAATTAAAAAATATCCCAAATTCAAAACATTTCTGAGTTCAACATTTTGGACAGGGGAGACTCAGTCTGTGCTCCTAATGATCACCAAATATATTTCAGACACAGTACTTGTGTAACCACCAAGAGCCATCTCTTCAGAAGATTTCAGCAACTTGACAACCTTGGAAGTGGTTGTAGGTAGTGATATAAAAGACAAGCTGCTGAGGTCACTTGGGATCTGTCAGAGATGGCTAGGAAGATACCACAGATTACAAATCTGTCATTTCTGGGTAAATGCTAAAACAGATAGAGCCAGCATGGTGTACTGGAGGCCTGCACAACCTATGGTCCGGGACCCGCATGCGGCCCATCAAAGGGTTTTGGGCAGCCTGGAAGGCTGTGGAACAACTTCATGTCCTACTGAGGAGAGGGCCGTGTTCAGGAGGACAGGCAAACACTGACCCTGTAAGATTCCCCGGCTACTCGGCTTTCTCCTGAGAAAGCCAGGTGGCATAGGAAGAAGAGGGGCAAATGCTCACCCCTCAAGGCTTCTCAGCCGCTCGGCTTTCTCCCAAGGAGAGGGCTGGGTAGAGGAGGGAGAGAATGGAATTAATATTAATAATATTAAATAAATAAATAATCAATAAACTAACAAATTAATATTTAATTAAAACCAATTTGTGACCCAAAGATCAACCTATTTTAATTTTGTCCCCTGCCTACTGCCAAGTTTTGCAGGTCTGATGTAGTGGTTTAAATTTTGGACTAGGGACTCTGGGAAACCAAGATTCAAATATCCAGTCAGCCATAGAAACCCAGTTGGTGACCTTGTGCAAGTCACACTCTCAGACTGAAAGGAAGGCAATGACAAATGCCTTCCGAACAAATCTTTCCAAGAAACACCCCTTATAATGTTTGCCTGAAGATCACCAGAAATGACTTTAAGGCACACAACAACAACAACCAATCTAAAACAGGTAACAAACCTTTCTCTCAGACATATCAATCACCTGTCTGTCTTACTACCATTCAGGCTCAGTTTATTGGTATTCATCCAGCTGATTACTTAATCCAAGTCCTAGTCAAAGATTTGCACAGTCACACCTGACTTTTTACTCCGAGACAGAACTGCTTATCATCAGCATATCACTGTCACTTTACTCCAAACCCCTTAATAACTGCTTCCAAAAGCTTTCAATAATTAAATAAGATTCGTAACACTTCAGCATACCCTAGGCCACCATACCTCAAACCTTAAGGAGTCAAAGAACAGGTGTACTGTATATTGTTAACTTTCTGAAACTAGCCCTGTAGGTAGAAGTAAAACCTCTGAAACACAGTGCAGCCAACACTCAGTTCACGGAAGGAGTCCACAAGAATGGTATCAAAAGCCAATGAGAGACTGAACAGAATTAACAGGTTGCAATGAAAAGTCATTCAATCCCACAGCCAGGCAAAAAGCCAGTTTAAAATAGGGTCAGTGTCCTCTGAAACAGTGTCCAACAGGTCTGCCATGATTTTGTCCAGAGGCCCTAAGCTACAAAAACTGTTTGGCAATTGCATGGTAGTCAATCAAAACCAGAGTGGGGTTTTTAAGGTGTGGTGACACTATCACTCCCTTAAAAACACCACTTTGTCATATAAAGGTATATTTACCATATACTGCTTTTTAAAAACACAATATATCATTAACAGGTACAGGCATCCTGAAACCCAGGAATAATAGTCTCTATCTGGTATCATATAAGAGCTGTTTGACTGTGGAACTCGTCCTTGCTAAATCAACCAATATTTTTCACTGTTAATAATAATCACTGACCTTTTTTTCAATATTTAAAATATCTAAATGTAATATCCATTGCCCTTCTCTCCAAATTCAATACTCAGATCCAAAATCGCCAACGTAGAGTCCAAGACACTATTATTCTAGACTCTAATCTTATAAACTCAATAAATAGCATACCTACTGTATATACTCAATTATAAGTCTACCTCATGTATAAGTCGAGGTCTGGTTTTGGAGCCAAAATTATGGATTTTGCCATGACCTGTGGATAGGTCGAGGGAAAAACTTGAAGGCTCCTTTGGTGTGTGTATGTGTGTGTATGGCAAGGGAGATTCTCATTGAGGCTTTTTGCTTCATCCTTTCAGCTTTTGTTTCAGCCGGACGTGTAGGTGGGAGAGTACTCTTAAACAGCAATATCAATCAATCAACTAGGACTTTCTGCTTGGCTCCAGAGAGAAATACTCTCTGCACCGCATGAGAAATCTGAAAGAGCTGCTATCACATTACCATTGTGACCAGTAAATAAGTCAACCTGGGATTTTGGGGTCAATTTTTGGGCATAAACTTTTAGACTTATAGATGAGTACATATGATATTTCAATGCATTTGAAAAAATGAATGAATAAATTTGGGGGGGAGAGAACCTTTTACCATAAAGTGTAATCGCCCAGTCCACAGACCACCTACTAGCTTTAATTGGGCATGAATGACAAGTACTGATAAAACATGTGGTCACACCTTGCCTATCTCAGACCGCAACTACTGAAACTGATCCCACAAGACTGGGCAGGCAGACATATCAAGACACCTCAAATGCATCTGCTAAAATTATAGCATTACGGTCATTGTGAAAACAAACAATTATTCTCAAACTATTTCATAAAACGATCAAAAGAGTAAGGCAATAACCTCTGTTGTGGCTCATTCTCTTCCCAGAAAATGTTACAAATCAGCAAAGATTTCAGTAAGTAAATACCTATGATAGAGTTGCCATTGGGTCGCCCTAAGTTGGAAATGACTTGAATGCACACAACAACAATATATTTGCCATTGCTTCACATGTTAAAAAAACCCATGAATGAGACACATTCCAGTTACCCTATCCTCAACAGTGCTTCCCAGGTCTTGCAGACTCAAGGCCGTGGATTCCTTGTTTAAGTCTATCCATCTGGAATCTGGTCTTCCTGTTTTCCTACTGCCCTGCAACTTACTAAGCATTATTTGCCTTTTCTAGTGAGTCATGTCTTCTCATGATACAGTGCGCCCTTGGCTTATGCGGGGCATCCGTTCTGGACCCCCCGCGTAAGCCAAATACCACACATGCTCAAGCCACAGGTGCACGCCCCAGTCATCCAAATGGGACGTGCTGTCCTTTGCGCCCCACGCGCGGCTTTGCTCATATGCTCAAAGCCATGTATAATGCAGGCACACTGTATGACCAAAATATGACAGTTTCAGTTTAGTCATCTTGGTAATACAGTCAGTGCTTTGTATCCGTAAGGGTTCCATTTTGTACCCCCCTTGGTGCCAAAAACCATGGGATCTCAAGTCCCGTTGGCTTTAATGACAATGTTCTATGCATGCAGATGTGTGCACACGCCACAATTGGGGTGAATGAGGTGGGACCACCCACAGATGCTCAAATCTGCAGATGGCAAGCCTGCTGTTGGAGCAGGCAGACTGTACAAGGTGTCCTGGTAATACAAACTAAACATGAAGATTTGATTATCTCTTTAATTTGGAAAAATTGAGAACTTAAACTAAGGCTTTTTAAAAAAACCTCTTGTTCAGCACCAGTATCTGCATCTAAAGACCTTGTGGCAACAGAGAAAACAAAAGAATGTAAGTAGATTTCCTGCAGACACAAGTGTTGGGCAAATCTAGCAGTAGGGAGAACTATGAGGTTTTGGCAGAAGTCATTTTCTAAAACACATACTCTAAATTAGCTCTTTCAAAAAGTACTCATTATAATATATTTCTGGAAATTATAGCAAAATATTTTGTAGCTCACATCACTACTTTATAATCTACCTTTCCTCCACAGTCTTTATAATCCACCTTTCCTCCACAGTAGATCCTCCTGTCTACAGGTAAAGACCTTTTCACTTAGGCAGGCCTTTGGTTTTTAAGTTACTGCAGCAAAAGGGATCTCTTAATGGGATATGTTATGATTTGGGGGAGGAAGGGTCCAATGTCTAAATTCTTTTATTTTCCCCATCTGTAATTTAGTTACTAGAACTACAGGTTGAGTACTCCTTATCTGAAATGCTTGGTAACGTAGTACATATGGTATTTGCAAGGCTGGAGAGAGGTGGCTGGAGACAGACTGAGGATCCATGAAATGGCAGGAATTCATGCATAGTCTCCAGCACAAATCCACACCTCCCACAATTTCACAGATTTTTCACAGCTCTCTTCAGCCTCATGGCTCATTTGTTTGCTACTTGTGTTATGTATGAGATGTGAGGCTGGAGACAGACTGAGGATCTGAAAGACAAACAAGCTGGAGCACCACAAGCAATGCCTCAAAGGTGGAAATGGGCGACGAGCGACAAAAAGTTTCACCTTTTGTAGGTTTTTGGGTTTTGCATGCTCAACCTGTATTATTTAATCTTTTAACGCTTCCCTATGAACCCATTTTTAGTGCACTTTTCTTTTTAACTTGATGTAAGCTGCCTTGCATCTCATGCCCAGAGAAAGGCACAATAATAAATAAATTAATACACTAAAGGATAATTGATCAAACTATGAATACCAGAATTATGTAACATACTTATGTACAGTTTGAACCTTTTTTAAAAAAAGTCTATACTGTATACTGAAGTGTTGCTATTTAAAATCTGTAGTCTAAAAGCTTTTGCAGTGCAAAACAGTTCCGGTTTATCAACAAAGACAGGATAACCCAATCATCACAACAAATTAATTACATGCAACACAAAAACTGCTTGGACAAAAACTTTCACCCACATACACTTACTTTCATTTGGCCAAGTACGAAATCAACATTCACCAGTTTTCTACTTATCCTCAATTATTTTAAGCGCACTCACCTTCTCTCTTTAGAAGAGTACTTTAAAGAAGAACAAAGAAAGTCTGTGAAAGCTCTGGAATCAATTGGTTTCTTTGCTCTTGCTTAATGTATCTGTATAACAAACCAATTAGATATTAAGATATTTATTCTTCCCTGTTCTGCTACCATGTTAAGAAAGTTCTTTTTTAATATTGCAAATATTTTAGTATACATTCAACTGGATGTAGGTTGGCTCCAAATTAATTCCTTTGAACACTCAAACAGGAAACTCAAGTTGCTGTTGTAGTACTTGCTGACCTAAATCCAACTGCTAGTCTCAATTAGAGTACACCACTGATTCAATGGAACAAATATTATAGGAACATGGAATGTGAGAAACCATTTATCAGGACAAGCTAGACACTGTAAAACAAGAATTCTGGGTGAGCAAGCTAAAGTAAACGGAAGTTTTTGAGTCAGACAATTACACAGTAATTTATTCAGGAACTGAAATGCCATGAAGAAATAGGACAATATTAATAGTGAGGGGAGATGTAGCAAAAGCAAAGGATATAATGCACAGTCTGACCGAATCGTATCAATAAGACTACAGGGGAAATCCATCAAGATATCCATAATCTATGTTTCAACTACAGAGGCAGAAGAAAAGGAAAGTGAAAGATTATACGCTGGTGTCCAGGAGGAAATTGATCACACACACACACACACACAGAGGCTTCCTGGTAAGGTATTAGAACGTAAAAGCAGAAACAGAGTAGAATCAAAGACTGTAGGAGAGCTTGGCCTAAGATAAAGAAATGAAGCAGGAGAGTGACTGATTGAATTTTGCAAGGTCAACAATTTCTTTGTTCATCACAAACACAACAGGTGACTATATAGATATACAGTAGTATATCACCCGATGGCCAATATAGAAATAAAATTGACAACATAACTGGAAGAAGATGGAGAAGCTCCTCTCTCTGTGCATAAACAAGAACAGGAGCAGATTGTGACATAGGCTATGATCTGATAACATCGAAAATTAGAGGAAAGCCAATGAAGAAGACTAAATCAATCATCATTGCCAAACTATAACCTGGAGAACATTCCTGTAGAATGTAAATATAATGCAAAAATTAGATTTGCATTATTAAGTCTAATTGATCATGAGGAAGAACTCTGAACTCAGAGACATTGTGAGGGGTGAAATGCAAGAACAACAACAACAAGAATAAACAAAAATCTCTAACTAAACCACCACCACCCCACAGAATGACAGATTAATCTCTTCAAGTAGTTAAGGGGCAGCATGGCTCTTCCTTCGTGGCTACAACTCCTTCCTCCAATGTTCCATTCTCAGTGGTAGAGAAAGAGCCATCCAGGAAAGGGAATGACTATAGCCTAACTAATCTCTGGGAGAGAAGATTGCAAAATGATGGCATTAATGAGAACCAACATGCTTGAGCACCCTGGAGCTGAAGGATTCATAAACTGAAGCAAATTTATCCAGTCTGTAATGTCTGATGATGGTGGAAGGAATGATCCAGGTAGTGATTCTCCAAATTTCTTCAATAGGTTAAAACCCCTCTATACTGAAGTTATAGCTATCAGAAAAAGAATCTTGATGGAGCAAATACAAAGGGGAACAGATTTAAAGTCTCGAAAGGTGGTTTGCTAAGTATCATGAGAACCTTATGGAGATCCCAAGTTGAGAAGCAATGATCTACTTGAGGGCTTAGGAAGAAGGCCTTGAGGGTGAGAAAAGAGGGGATGTTCATGACTAGGTTATAAAATGGATAAGCAGAAAACATGCCTAAGTGTGTTGGGTTTCAGCCCAGCATTGTAGAAATGCTTCCTTTACACTGGCTGTGAGGGGAGGACTGGCTGACCTGCAAGCAAGCCCATCTGAGAAAGGTGGTCTCATATATTCTAATAATAGACCTCCTCTTGAAGGCTAAAATTGTATTTATTATACTGTGTGAATAACCAGACCTCACATAAAATCTCTTTCAGTTGCTAGGTGGCTAGGTACAACCAACCTGAACCCGGGTGTAGAATGGATCTTTGGCTGAGATCAGACTTGATCTGGAGAAGACGGTCCCAGCTTGCCAGGCTTAGCAGATGGGGAGGTCCAATGAGGCGCTATGAGAATCACTGATGCTCTCTCCTGACAAGATTTTCCTGAGTACCCTGCAGATTACAGGTATCGCCGGGGGGGGGGGGGGGTATAGGGGCCCCAGGTTGTTTGCAAGGCCCCCCCCAGCTTTTGCCCTGGAGGAATGAAACCCGATGAAATACCAGCAGAGATTGTTGTTTGCGCCTGAGACAAATAGATAAACATGCAGATGACTGAAATGCAACTGTATCTGATGGAAGATGGTTATGTCTAAAATTCATTCTCCTAGATTCAGTGTGTGCCTGCTAAGGTAGTCTGTTTTGGTGTTCAGGGAGCCCTGGATGGCTTCTGCTAAGGGGAGCAAATGGTGAGCCACCTTGTATAGCGATAAGGAGTGAAGACCGCCTTGTCTGGTCAGATAAGATTTTGCTGTTTCCATCTAGACAAGGATATGCATCCCTTTGAGAGCCTGTTGAAAGTGGAAGAATGCCAGTTTGATGGCCTGTAGCTCTAGCCAATGATACTGTGGAAGAATTCTGATCTGATCCAGAGACCCAGTGGCAGGCGGTCCTTGAAATAGATCCCTCTCAAGTGAGGAGGCTAGCCTCTACGGTAAGAACTTACCTCGGTAATCCCCTTAGAAGAAGTGCTCCTGGATTGTCTGAAGCCTTTCCATCCAGAAACGCCTGCATTTGATAAAAGAATAGTAACTCGTTGAGAAAAATTTGAGGTCCATAATCACACTCTGCCCCATTTCTGGACACTATGAACAGGTCTGAAAAGATGCCGTTGAACTTCTTATGTGGGTGAACCTGCTTGATGACTCCTATTTTTAGAAAGTGAGCAATGGCCTGGCAAGTTGTGATTCTTTAGGATGTTTCTGGTCACTGAAAACTGGAAGAACTAGCGTCTGGGTTGGTAGTTGACTTCTGTTTTGTACCCTTTGTTCACTGTCTGTAAAACCCACTGATCTGATACTGAGGCGGCCATGGCTTTGAAGAAAGTGAAAGCCTGACCCCTAACTGATGGAGAGGATAGTCACATGGTTTGTTTGCTTTTGTTTTGTTTTTTGGAAGACTGGCTTTCCAGTGGAGCAATTCTGCCTAGTTTTTGTGAGGATGAAAAGAAAACTAGGAGCTAGATTAGCCAGGTTTTAACTGACCTAAAATTCTAAGAACGAGAAAAGGATCAAATGGAACAAAAGGCCTGGCATTGTTTACCCTAGCATTGAAATTTCTTCTTGAGCACAGAAAGCATGGCCTTCTTCTTGTCCTTAGCTTTAATGCTGATGTCCTTGAGAGCCTCCTCACTGAACAGGACAAGTCAGTGTACAGTAGATGTGATGTAATGGGCAGAAAAGGTAAGAATATCTTTGGTGGCGTCAACCACAACGTCTAATAAAGGGATTCTGCATTCAAGTCCTGAGATTCAAAACTATCTTGTAACCAGAGCATAGCTGCTGTGGATATAAGAAACAGGAATTGATAGTGCAGAAGCTTTGTGGGAACCTTTAAGGTAGGCATCCACTCTTTTTTCATTGAGGTATTTAAAAGCTGGGTCCCCTTCCTCAAGGACACAAGCATAAGTCAAAAAGAGCAGAAATGGGCTTATCAATGAGAGTGGCTTTAATATATTTATGGTCTCTGATGGAAGGGTACAGTTTTTGAGCCACACTGCTCCGTTTTCTGTAGGAGACGGCCATTCTGATTTAGGTAAGCCATTGAAATCAGAGAGGAAAGGGAACCACACACCACAAAGTCATTCCTTTGGGGAACATAGCTGCCCCAAGGCTGAACTGCTCAGTTGTTAGAACAACTAGAAATATATTGGGGCTCTTGGGGGCCCAATGCTGCTACAATCTTAGACAGGAAGAGGAAGAGTCATTTTGGTTAAAATGTTTATTTGTGGAAATATCCTCCTACTTTCTCATTGGACCAATCACCTTGGTCTGAGTCAAATAAATCTCTTGAAAAAAAATGAAAAAAGCCATTTCAGTATCTGTCAAAGGAGGGCCTCTCCCCCACCTGGGGTGGGAAGAATCCTTATCAAAGGAATGGCCTGGCTGGTCTATTATGTAATGGCCTAATTTCCCCTGTTTCCTGGGGGTGGTGGAGATAGCCTCTGGTCATTTTAGATGCAGAACTATGAGGGGGTGGGGTGAGTGGCACAGATTTCCCAAGTCACCATGGAGAAAAGTTGTTCCCACAAGAGTCAGCTGGAGTGTTCTACTCTTTCTAAACTGCCTTGCCTAGAGCAAAGGGTTTGAAGCTTGAGGGAACTTTTGATTTCACTTTAGCATTCCCTATTACCTCTACCTATCCAAACAAACAAAGCCCCACACAATAAACAAAGAAGTGGTGAGGGAAGGAGGTGGGGGGAAGTGGCTGGAGACATGATGAAATGGAGATATGGGAGGGGGGGGAAGGATACAGATCTCAGACAAACAAAAGAGAAAAATTTAGAGAAAAACAGAGGTGCTTGCTTATGACCTCTCCCCAAATGAGCCAGTGAAAAGAACTGAAAGGGAGGAGCTGGGGATCAGGATATTTAATCACTCCAATTAACTTGACTGAGTGGTATCTGGAATTAACCCTTTCCTGATGGCTCCCCTCCCTTGTCAGCTGATAATGTATTTACATGAATACAGAAACTAATGAAAAAGTATTTCATGTCAATCTCCCAGAAAACCAAGCAATTAAATGTTAAGTGCTGTTTTTCAGTTTTTAAGATAATGACCCAATAGCTCCACTATCTTGGGACTGACTTAAGACTTGTTTGTTGTTATTTCAGTATGGGTATCCATTCAGAAACTCCAGATGAGATGTAATATAAAGTGAATGTTTCTGTTGACAGAAGAAAAGAAAAAGATCCTGTGGTCTCTTTTGTCCTGAAATCTCATCCTAATATAAGGGCCATGTGCTACAAATCACCAGGAATGGTTGACAGTTCAGTGATCTTTTAAACTACAGATTACCTTTTTAAGTAACGGTTCATTTATTCCAGCACCAACCTACCTGACACTTTTAAAGTGACTGTCCATGTTTAAACATGGACAAGTTAATTATGAGTAAGATTTATAGACTATCATTAACTCTGTATTGCTTCAATATCATTTAAGCAAACAACTGGTGCTACCCTAAGTATGGTGTCCAGCACATAGAGCACAGTGCCACACTGTTTTGCTATGGTCAAAGTTCACCTGGAATATTGTGTCTAGTTCTGGGCACAACAGTTCAACAAGGTTATCGACAAATTAGAAAATGTTCAAAAAAGGGTGACCAAGCTGATCAAATATCTAGATACCAAGTCTTATATGGAATGGCTTACAGAACTGGGTACAGTGGTACCCCGGGTTACGAATTTAATTCGTTCCGCGGCGCCGTTCGTAACCCGAAAGATTTCGCAACCCGAAAAAGCCATAGCCGCTAGCGCTGGAAAGCCACGATTTCGTGCGAAAAAGCGCCAAAAAGCACCAAAAATTTTTTCGTAAGCCGAAAAAAAAAACGTAACCCAGAACAGTTTTTTCATATCTAATTTTTTCGTATCCCGGAAATTTCGTAACGCGGTCATTTCGTATCCCGAGGTACCACTGTACGCTTAGTTTGAAGAAGAATGTAAAGTGAAACAGTAGCCATATCTAAATAGTTAAAGGGATGTCATGTATAAAATGGAGCAAGAGGGTTTTTTCCTGCTGTTCCAGAGACTAGAGCATGATTCAAATTAGAAGAAAAGCGAATTCACCTAAACAGTAGGAAGAACTTTACTGTAAGAACTGTTTGAGAATGGAATAGATTGGCTAAGTAGAAATTTTATGTGAAATTGGAGCAGTTCTTGCACTATTTCAGGAATAGTAATCTAGCTCTCCCATTTGGTTAAAGTTGAATAGATAACTGCTTCATAGAGGTGATGTCATATTATGTGAGGGTAAAAGCCTTGAAATTTTATAGGCCCTGTACACATGGCACTAAAGCACTATGCTGGCAGCATACTAGGGTTAAGGGATCATGCAGCAACCACACGGTCCCTAACCCTAGTACAGCATGGCACTGTAACAATGGCGGCGCCCCATGTATATAGGCACCACCATTGTTACGTGACAGACGCACAGCATCCGCACGCCATGCTGCACTTGTGACATCACGGGTGCGCCATTGGCGCACTCAGACGTCACAATGTTGGTGCAAAAAGAACCCGCTTTTCGCAGGTTCTTTTTTCTCTGCAGGGAACCCACGCAGTTTGGTGGCTGCGGCTTCCCTCCAGGGAAGGCGCTGGCAGGCCTCCCTTTTTGGGAGGTCTGTACCACGCCATAGATATATTTGACTTGTGTTAACTATTTGATTGCAAGTGTAGCTTGAAAATGGTCACTTCACACACATTCTACTATGTGCATAACATTAATTTCAGGAATGAATATCATAATTTCTGTAATGGGCAAGTAGTATTATAGTTGTATTAGAAGAAGCGAATGGCCTTTTTTATATATTTATAGTTCGAAGAGATGTGAAGGTCTGCGGCAAAATTGGGGGGGGGACCATTTTTTTCTGTATTTTTCCTGAATTATGCTAAAATAAAATACTCCACAATTGATTTTCTTCCCTTTTTCACTTTTTTTGGGGGGGGTTGTCTTTTCCTTCCCCCCCCCCCATTTTTTGCAGGAAAAATGGGGGGGAGGGGACACAGAAAAAATAAAAAAAAATGAAAAAAGGAAGAAAATCAATAATGGAATATTTTATTTTAGCATGATTCAGGATAAACAAGGACAAAAATGTGACCCCCCCCCCCAATTTTGCTGCAGGCCTTCACATCCTGTATACTTTGTGAGTGCTTCTGTCAGTGAATAACGGAAAGTATTTCACTGTTAAATTCCAATTATTTATTCCATGTTTTATCTCCTTTTCCAAGGTGTTCAGGACAGTATTTATAATTCAATGATACACACCACATGCCTTTCATGCAGAATATGCCAGGTTCAGTTGCTGGTGTCCAGTTATCATGAATAGGGACATCTGTTAATTACCTTATCAATTGCAGATAGTCTATATCAATAGTCCTTTATCGTTATCTATACTTTCTGCATTTCATTTCCTTGTGAATGCATTGCTTACTCATTTCTCCCCACACATAGTAGGGAACTTGCAATTCATGATAACATTTGATGCATCTCAAAAAGTACAATATACTCCACAAATGCATACGCAATAATACATTTGTTAGTCATTATTGTGCTACAAGACTTTGTTACATTTAAAATCATGGTCAAAGAGAGCTGTGGCACATCAGAGTAGCTTTCATGCCCAAGATAGAAATGAACAGAAACAGTCTGATGTGATATAAAGTACCTACCTCTATTCTCTTTATCCTCAGAACAATCCTATGAGATAGGTAATACTTGATGAATAGCCAAAGATGCATGTGCTATAAACAATTGTCATTTTTGTTAAAAGACTTTCATATTTTACTGAATTATTTCAAAAAGAAATTAGGCTTATTTTAGAGTTGGAAGAGACCGCAAGGGCCAATTCCAGTCCAACCCCTGCCACAATCAAAGCACTCCTGACAAATGGCCATTCAGCCTCTGTTTTAAAAAATCTCCAAAGAAGGAGACTCCATCACAATCTAAAGCAGCATATTTTAATAATAATAATAATAATAATAATAATAATAATAATAATATTTATTTATATACCCCTATATTATAAGTCTTACCATCAGGAAGTTCTTCCTAATGTTGAGGTGGAATCTCTTGTAGTTTCAACCCACTGCTTCGTGACCTAGTCTTTAGAGCAGCAGAAAAAACAAGCTTGCTCCTGCTTCAACATGACAGCCTTTCAAACATTTCAACATGGGTATCATGTCATCCCTTAACCTTCTCTTCACCAAGCGAAATATACCTAGCTCCCTAAGCTGCTCCTCATAGAACATGGGTTTCCAGGCTTTTAACCATTTTGGTTGCCCTCTTCTGGGCACAATCCAGCTTATCAATGTTCTTCTTGAATTGTGGTGCCCAGAACAGGACACAGTATTGCAAGTGAGATCTGACCAAAACAATTGAGTGGTAGTATTCCCTCAGTCTAGACACTGCACTCCTATTGATGGAGCCTAGGATCACAATTACTTTTTTAGATGCCACATCACACTACTGACTCATGTTCAGCTCGTAGTCTATTAAGGCGGGATACAGACCTCCGCTTTGCGGCGGTCTCCCGCCGGCGCCATTTGCTCCGCGCGGGAGCTGCAGCAGCCAAACCGCGCGGCACCGCCCCTTCCTAACCCTAGTACGTATAGAATACGTACTATACGGCGGTTTGTATCCCACCTAAGACTCCTTTTTACATGTACTGTTGTCAAGCCAGGTGTCACCCATCCAATATCTGTGCTTTTCATTTCTTCTGCCCAACTGTAGTATCTTACAACCCTGTTGAAATTCATTCTGTTAATTCTAGAACAGCTCTTCAATCTGTTAAGGTGATTTTGAAGACTGATCCTGTCCTCTGAGATACTGGCTACCCTTCCTTGTCTGAAAATTTGATATGCATGCCCTCTATTCCATTATCCAAGTCATTTAAAAAGATGTAGAACAGCACTGGTTCCAAAACAGAATCCTGTGGAACTTCACTAGTCACCTCTCTAGGATGGATAGGAACCACTGGTGAGCACCTTTTTGGTTCAGCCAGTCAATCAATTTCAAATCCACCTAACAGTAGCACCATCTAGTCTAGCACATATTTTGCAAGCATTTTTGCAAGAATATCAAGGGGGACCTTGTCAAAGACCTTAATGAAATCAAGGTAAACTATACACTCACACGGCTTTTCTTTCTAAGTGCTTACTGACTCTAGAATATTTTCTGATGTTGATACCAGGCTGATGAGGCAATGATTGTTTGGGTTTTCTTTTTAACTCTTTCTGAAGATGGGGACAAATTTTCACTCCTCCAGTCTGCTGGGACTTCTCCTATTCTCCAGGAATTCCCAATGATTATTGTCAGTGGTTCTGATATTATTTTGCCAGTTCTTTTAACACCCTTGGATATAGTTTATTTGGCCCAAGAGACTTGAATTTGTTTATAGTAGTCAGATATTCCTGTATTACCTCTTTACCTATTCTGTGCTGTATTTCCCCTACTGCATAATCTGCTCCATTTTCCCCAGGCCACAAGAAGGTTCCTGTGCCTGCTGTGAAGCACTTGATTTACCATTTCTTCAACACTGTGTACTAAAATCACCAGTCGACTTTGTTGTTGTGTGAATTTAAAGTCGATCCACTACTTAAGAGTGCAAACAGTAGGTTTTACTTTGCAGTTTGTGAATTCAGTCTGCAAGGTTTCTCGAATACAGAACTAAAACATAAGAGAATCTTAGATTATGTTTCCTCTTAAAGTTATAACGAAGTGTGTTTGTGCTTTTTCAAGATCTTAACCACATCAGCTGAATGCCTGCACTTCAAATTCACAGTATACTTTTTTGTGACTTATTTACTGCAACAACTAAGCATGTGTAATTTAAAGCTAGTGGCCAAATCTGAGGTTTGCAGCAACTATTTTAACTTTCTTTCCTTACTTTCAGCCAATTGGAGTCAGGCATAAAATGATAGTTCCAGGCAAGTTAAACCTTGTGGATTGATGGGCAAAGCCCACACAAAATATTTGTTTGATGTATGCCTACAGCGTGTGCTTAAGTCTCCTCCTGCTAGACACTACCATTCACACACAATATGATCAGTCTAATACTTTCTAAACCACAACTGTGTCACAAGCAGAAAGCAAAAGCTGAAGGAGTATGCAGACAGATAAAAGGTGATGAACTCATGTACAGAAATATAAAACAGCAGAGCTTACAAAGTTAGTTTTTGAACTGCAATGCCACCCTTTACCCAAAGATCTTTGGGCAGCTTACAATAAAATCAATTTTAAACTATAAAAGATTACAAGAGTTTAAAAAGATTTTAAAATATATTAAATAGTTTCTCAATTAAAACAGACAATTTAAAACTGTTTAAAACATTCTTGAATAATGTAAGCAAAAAAACACATGCGACCCAGTTAATCAGTTTGGTCCGAAGTCTCTAATAAAATTAAGGAAATATACTGAAGAAGTTTGTAGTGCATAATAGATAGCATGTAGAAGAAGAGATCAGAAAACACCTTACAGGTATTTTACAGAAACAGGGAGAGAGTAAGACTAAAAATAGTTACAAGGACAAATAGTTACAAGTCATTGATTTTCAGTTAAGTTTCAAACAAGTACTACAGTGGTACCTCGGGATACGAAATACCCAGGTTACGAAATTTTCGGGATACGAAAAAATCCCATAGGGAATTATTGTTTCGGGTTACGAATGTTTTTTCGGGTTATGAAAAAACTTTTGGTGCTTTTTTCGGCTTTTTCGCACGGAATCGCGGCTTTTCCCCATTAGCGCCTATGGCAATTCGGCTTACGAAGGCTTTTCGGGTTACGAAAGCGGCCGCGTTACGAATTAATTTCGTAACCCGAGGCACCACTGTAGTCTCCTCTTACAGCTGGGGAACATTGGGGTTGAGAGAAGCATATAGATGGTTCTCTTTCTGTAGGATAAACACAATGATAAAGAAAATACCAATTGCTCAATGAAAGAAATGAAGGCTGCAATCACTTGTACTGTATTTTGATTACTAGGGGAAGGAACCCCATTGAACAAACTAGGGCTGGACATTTTAGAGGGCTGAGTAACATAAATGGCAAACTATAGAGTGGTTCTTGATAATATACAAATATATATTCTTGTTAATAAACAGTAAAATCTGCTTTTGGACAAATGTACAAGTAAATCATTCCAAATATCAACCCAAAGTCTCTTCCATGCTTTCTCATTTTCCATTTTTAAGTTCTGCAGACATACATAATGAGTAACTGCCATTGCTGGGAAGACTTAACACTTTTGTGTGTATCATACAACACTATGCCCATACATTTATTACACTTTAGGCACTGAGCACATACAGTGCGCCTGTTTTACGCGGGCGCGCCATACGCCAGAAGAGCCCGTTGCGTGCCCCAGAAGAATTAATGGGGCGTGCAACCGTGGAGCGTGTATGCTGGTGTGCGCCACGGGCGTGAGCCCCATTACTTCCTACTTCCTTCAGCATACGCTGGTTTCCCCTTACGCAGAGGGATCTGGAATGGATCCCCGTGTAAGGGGAGGGCACACTGTACATTTATTACTCAGAACAAAAACATGTCAACAGAGGACACAATCTTTATTTCTCTTGTTTGCTAGTAGTCTACCTCATCCATGGGACCTTGGTCCACACGTTTCCCCTATTTCTACATTAACTTTCCTCAGGACTTGGGGGGAATTGATAAGAAGTTGAAAATATTTTGGGTGCGGTACTCTGGTTTATCACTATCTCACAGCCTAACCTCTCTCACACCATAACTATGAGGATCAATGGGGTAGAAGGAAGAGAGAGACAAAGGATGCTATCTTGTGCACCTGGGTTGAAAGTTAAGATAAAAAAATGTAACAAATAAATAGAAATAATTTAAATGGCCCTAAATACCAACCAGTAAAATGCATACTGTTAAGAGAACTATTTTTAAATACTGTATGCAAGGATTACGTTGTTTCTAGCTTTCAGCAATGCTTCAGATTTAATTTTATTTCATTTTATAAAGCAACATGTCTTTCCTTGCTTACCACTTATACTTGAGATATTCCTGTAACTCTAGTAAAATCAAATGAACCAAAGTTATTAAGTCATAAGACACTAAAAGTATAATCTTACAGAAGTATAATTCTACCAAAGTTACCCAGAGGGCCTTCTCCACTGCTGCTCTGAACCCTTAGAATGAGCTGCCGAAGGAGATCTGCCACATTTCTACTCTTACAGCCTTTAAGAAGGCTCTTAAGATGGATCTCTTCCGGCAGGCCTTCCCTTCCTAGTTTCTCTCCCCGTTTACTGTAACTTACATCACTCTGTCCACCAATTCTTCTCTTAAATTTAATGAGAAGAATTAAATTAAAATTAATTAAAATTAAATTCTTGCCTCAAGAAGAAGAGCCCTCCCTCCATGCCAGCTGTCATCATCTGGCCTGGGAGGGAGTGGAAAAGACAGGCCCAACTCCATCAGGCCTAGCTGTGAATTACTGTGACTCGTGTCGCTCTATTTTATCTTATTTTCTATGTATTTTTATTGCTATAACCCACCCGGATTCCTTGTGATTAGGTGGGCTATAAATAAATAATTATTATTATTATTATTATTATTATTATTATTATTATTAAATCAGCAGCCCAATTGAATTCCATGGGACCCACTCCAAGTGGGTACAGGACTGAAGCAACAAGCATCCAACGTATTATGGATGTGACCCACTGATTCAATTAAATTTTTGGACTGCAACAGTCCCAACATAATTTGCTCATAAGATTAACTGCAGCTTCATGAATTCATGATAGCAGTCATATTTTAGACCAGGAATGGAAAACTGAGGCCCTCCAGGTATTGTAATTCCGACAGCCTTGACCAGCACAGCACAATGATAAGGGATACTGGTAGCTGCAATGACATAACATCATGGGGAAGGTTCAACTGCCTACTTCTGCTTTAAAAGGAGGTATCAATGAGTTACTGGGATTCAGAAGTTTGGCATGTGGAGACAACAGGTCATACAAAGAGCTCTTCTCTGTAAAACTCTATAAAACTACCAAGGTCAAAGTCCATCAAACATCAAATATGAAATATTGGCCCTATGTTCCAAATGTCACTGGAGTCATAGCCTTGCCTGTTCAAATCTTTTACCTTCTTCTTAAACCTATTCTAATATTGCAACAGTGAGTGAATTACAATCCTTCCATTTTCATGCATTTACTTCAAAATATTAGCAAGGCATTTAAATATATATTTCTAGGTACAGGTTGAGTTATCCCTTCTCTGGAAACCTGAAATCTAAAATACTGTACTCCAAAATCCAGAACTGGGTGGCTGAAACACTTTGCTTTCTGACAGTTCAATGTACACAAATTTTGTTTCATGCACAACACTATTAAAAGTATTGTATACAAAGTCACCCCAGACTATGTGTGTGCAAAACATAAATGAATTTCATGTTTAAACCCGTGTCCCATCTCAAAGATCTCATTTTGTATATGCAAATATTTCAAAATCCAAAAAAATCTGAAAATCCAAAACACTTCCGGTCCCAAGCATTTTGGACAAGAGACACTCAAAATCATAATTAGAACAGCACTGCAAACAATGTAAGTGGAGTCTTATGCAGGTATTTACCTAGCCAACATGAAGGCTAAAGCTGTGGGTATGGGTATGCATGGAAGGCCTACACTTGACATCAACACTTCCTCAATCCTTATTTTTCTGTTTGGGATGAGGAATTATACTTGTATTGTGCTGAACACAAGTAAAGCCCCTGTATAACCAGGAACCCTGATGTTTACTGGAAAATTAAGAACACTGAGTTGGTGTGATGTATACAAGCTATATGAACAGGCTAAATGCCAGCACAGAGCTTCTGTGTACTCCTATTTAAAACATACAGCTCACATCCTTCAAGCTAAACCTTTTCTTACACTTCTTTGAATTTCCATTCACCTTCTTAATGGAGCATGGAAACATTTAATAATCATTTGATCAAGTCATCCACTGTTATCTTTGATACTAGTAAAATAGACAAACCACAAAAAGGAAAGACATCAAATAGTCCCTCAGAGCTATCTTCTATTACAATCTTATTTGCTTGATCCAGGGAGTGAAAAGTACTGATCAACAACATATTAACCATGATAAGTAACAACTTTATAAACTTGGATGATGGAACACAGGGCATACGTTAAAAAATTGACAGATAAAACCAAATTAGGAATACCCCAGAAGACAGAATCAGGAAAGATCTCACCCTCAAATGGGTGATACCTGACTTTAAAAACATTTGGGGTCTTAGAAGACCACAAGCTAAATTCAAGTAAACAGTGTGATGTGAAGGTCAGAAAGCTAATACATCACTGTCCAGACCAAAGGAAATAACAGTCCTACTCTTTCTTTGGTCAGACCTTATTTGGGATACTGTGGTGCTTTCTGCACCGCCATTTGGGACGTCCGGAGGACGTCCCATTTTAAAAAAGGGGC
>NC_056524.1:27443649-27561715 GCF_019175285.1 Sceloporus undulatus | reverse complement strand
TCTGGGCCCCACAACAAACTCCAACTCCCAGAATTCCATAGCCTTGAGCCAGGATGCTTAAAGCAGTGCCAAACCGGGTTATTTCTCTAGTGTAGATGGAGGCGGAGAGTGTTTTCTTAACCCAGGCTACTCAGCCAACAAGTCTAGCCAAATATGTATATTTAAACTATTAATAAGGATACACTATTTTATGAATTTCGAAACCTTTACTCTTAGATGGACAAAGAAGGCTCTGATATCGAAGAGGAAGAGCTAACTGGCCCATGTTTTAAGAACAGGCCAATTTATTTCTGTTTTAATAAGCATTTTCTACATCCACATTGGAGAAATAATCCGTATTTGACGCCGCTTTCACTGCCAGGGCTCCATGGTGCAATGGAATTCTGGGTATGGTATTTTGTTGTGGCACCAGAGGGCTACCATTCCCAGAATTCCCAGCCACAGAATTCTTCCATTTCAGCCTCCTTCTGTCCAGGAGGAGAAACATGAATGACACAGGCACCACAAAAGGGAGGACCTACCATAGTGGCTACCATAGTGCCTACCATTCCCAGAATCCCATGGCTAAGAAGCATAAATTTAGATTTATATTAGTATTTGCAACTTTGCTTTTGTAATGTGCTGCATTTTTTTTTAAGGTCCTCCCTTTTGTGGTGCCAGTTTCATTCATGCTTCTTAGGCTCAAAATGGAGGACATTTTGGATTTCCTCTTGGACAGAAGAAGGCTGAAATGGACAACATGTCCTGGAAAAGGAAGACATCTGGTCACCCTGACCATTTGTGATGATTCACACAGGAAGTAGGACATCTCTGTATTATTGGTTTGGTTTATTAAAAAATCTTAATATGTGTTTTGCTCTACATTGGAACAGATTACTCTGCACCGAGGGTATGAAAAATACAGATTTCCTTTTAGTCTCAGGCTGTGATTCCATGCACATTCAGAGTAAATTCCATCACATTCAACGGCTCCCATGTCTAAGTAAACATATGTAGAGATTTGGACTACTGTAACTGACTTTACTTGGGGCTGCCTTTGGAAACTGCCTGGAAACTTTAGCTGGTCCAGAATATTGGGGCCTGAATGATGACAGGGGCCAGTTATAGGAACATATATAATTCCCTTGTTAAAACAGCTTCACTAGCTAATGGTTCATTTCTGGTACAATTCAAAGTGCTGGTCCTGACTTATAAAGCCCTATAAGTCAAACCCATGGTTTGAGTTTGAACTGTGACTCTGGAGATCAAGGTCTGATCCTGTTGGGCAAGTCACATTCTCTCCACCTCAGAGGATGCAATGGCAAACCTCCTCTGAAGAAAAATGGCAAGAAATAATAATAATAATAATAATAATAGTTATATTGTATAATATATTATGTTACATTATATTATAATAAAATTATTATATTATTATTATCCTGCTTACTTGCGGGAGCGCCTCCTTCCGTACAATCCACCCCGCACACTCAGGTCCTCTGGGAAAAACCTACTGCAGGCTGTCTGCAGTTACCCAGAGGACCTTTTCATCTGCCGCTCCTAAATTATGGAATGGCCTGCCGGAAGAGATCCAACACATCACCAATCTTGACAGCTTTAAAAAGGTGGAAGGGAGTTCCAGATAAGTTCCTCAGAAGGTTCTTTCTTATATCCCTAACAAGTGAGCCTTAAAAAGGCTTTTAAAAGGCTGTCAAGATGTATCTCTTCCGACAGGCCTTCCCTGACGGTTCATCCCAGCTCCACTGATATAAATTGCACATGACTGCCCCAAGATGTCTCACCACCAATTATGTCTATTTTAAGTGATTTTAACTGTATATTAGAATGTTGTTGTTATAATTATGTAGTTTAGTTTTAAGGAAGGGGTTAAGGTCTTATGTAATTTTATATCTAATTATGTACAGTATTTTTGTGTATTTTACTGTTGTAACCAGCCTCAGTCCTATGGGAAAGGCGAGATAAAAATAAAACTTATTATCATTATTATTATTATATTATAATAAAATATATTATAATAAATCTATTATTTATTTATAAAAATTGGAACTCAGAGCTGCGACTCAAACCCTATGATATTGGAGGCACACAACAACAACAACAAAGACTTAGGTCCAGACTATCTAAAAGAAAGTAACTCCCCACAGGAACCTGCAAAAGTCCTTAGATCTACAGGGGAAGGTTTTTTATCTATCCTACCACCATCACAGGCTCACTTGTTAGGGATATAAGAAAGAGCCTTCTCCGGAACCTATCTGGAACTCCCTTCCACATGAGGCTAGGCTGGTCCCCTTCCTGTTTTCCTTTCACCCACACAGAATTTTCTGTTTAAGCAGGATTTCAATATGTGATAAAAATAATTTTAAATAAGATTTCTCACCCTGGGAGAATGGTAGCATATAAATTAAATAAATTAAATAATAATTCCACTTAATTTGAATGGTTTACCCCCTGAAGTATTCTTCATCTGTTTTGTCATACTAACTAACCATTAGTACCATTGATTTCCACATAAGACCATCCCTGAATCAGAAGACATTGACATTGATCCAAAACACACTGCAGAAATAATCCAGTTTGAGATTGTCCTAGGGAATCCTAGGAATTGTACTTTATTGTGGCACCAGAGTTCTCTGACTTAGAAGGCTAAATGTCTTGCAAAACTACAATTCCCGGAATTCCCTAGCATTGAGCCAGAGCAGTTAAAGTGGTCTCAAACTGGATTATTTCTGCAGTATGTTTTGGACCATTGTTATATAAAAAATGGTCTTTTTTCTTCTTCTTTTTTTTTCCTTCAGTCTTCTCACAAAAGAAAAAGGGTGCTCAACTTGAGGAAAATGGAGCAGAGGGCACAACAGGGGAAACACAGCACCGAATAAGTAAAGAGATAGTACAGGAATGAATATAAGTTTCCAGGACCAGATGAACTACTGTACATCCAAGGGAATTAAAAGAACTGGCAATAATCTTTCAGAATTCCTGGAGAATAGGAGAAGTCCCAGCAGACTGGAGGAAGGCAAATCTTGCCCCATCTTTAAAAGGTGGGGAAAGAGGACCCAAACAATTACTGCCCAGTCAGCCTGACATCAATAGCAGGAAAGATTCTAGAGAATATTACTAAACAACCAGTATGTAATCATTGAGAAAGGAATGCCATAATCACAAAAAGTCAACATGGGTTTCTCAAATGATTACAAATGAACAGACTAATCTGATTTTTAAAAAATAATATTACCAGCTTGGTAGATGAAGGGAATACTGTGGATGTGGCATATCTAGGTTTCAGTAAGGCCTTTGATAAGATCTCGCATGATATTCTTGCAAAAAAGCTAGTAAAATGTGGGCTAGAAAATGCTATTGTTAGGTGGATTTGTAATTGGCTGACTGGCTGAACCCAAAGGGTGCTCAACAATGACTCCTCTTCATCTTGGAGAGAAGTAACTAGTCGGGTCCCACAGGGTTCTGTCCTGGGCCCAGTGCTATTCAACATCTTTATAAATTTATTGGATGATAAAATAGAGGGCATGCTTTACAAATTTGCAGATCACACTAAAATAGGATGGATAATTAATACCCCAGGGGACAGGATCAAAATTCAAAATGACCTTCATAGATTAGAAAGTTAGGTCAAAACTAACAAAATGAATTTCAGCAGCAAGAAGTATAAGGTGCTCCACTCAGGCAGAAAAAATAAAATGCATAGATATAGGATGGGGGGAACCTGACTTAACAAGACTATATGTGAAAGGGATCTAGGAGTCCTAGTAGACCACAAGTGAGTATGAGTCGCCAGTGTCATGTGGCAACTAAAAAGGTCAATGCAATTCTAGGCTGCATCAATAGAGGTATAGTATCTAGATCGAGGGAAGTAATAGTACCATTCTATTCTGCTTTGGTCAGGCCTCAGCTGGAATACTGTGTCTGGTTCTGGGCACCCACAATTAAAAAAGGATATTGAAATGCTGGAGTATGTCCAGAGGAGAATGAACAAAATGGTGAAGGTTTGGAAACCATGCCCTATCAGTAGAGACTTGTGGAGCAGGGTATGTTTTGCCTGAGGAAGAGAAGGCTGAGATGTGATATGAGTGCAGTACCTTACATTTGCAGTACTGTACCTTACATTTCTGTTGAAGTTCATTTTGTTAGTTTTGGCCCTGCTTTCTAATCTATTCAGGTCATTTTGAATTTTGATCTTCTCCGCTGGAGTATTAGCTACTCCCCCTAATTTAGTGTGATCTGCAATTTAAAAAAAAATTAAACAATTTACACAACAGACATCAATAATAACATACATACATACCCTCCACATTCATCTATTATTCCCTACACATTATCACACATCATTATTTCTTAATCCATCTATCCCTTGACTTACTCTGTCTTTTTTCCATCTTCCTAAAACTTCTCTTCTCCTTCAATTCCCACCTTACACTTCTAACTTCCCTGTCCTTCTTCACAACTTCCTTCTTCTTCCCGCTCCCTCTCTCAATGCTTATATTTTACAATCTACTACCTACTTGTCCCTCTCTTAATATTAACCTTCCGTTTACTAATTTCTACTCTACCCCCTACACTATTCATTCATCTTTATGCTTCCTACCTTCTTGTTTATCAATCTTATTTTACACCTTTGTTATAATTCCTACGATTCAATTCAGTCTAATCATTATTTATATATCTCTAGCCTTATTTTGATTTGTCACCTTGGGCCCAGACAGGCCAAAATAAAGCTGCTTCGACTCATTTAGGAAGTATGCTGTTTAAATGCTGCATGAGTCCTAAGAGGCTGGAAGCCATGCCAAAGCTACGCTCCAGTCTGAAGGACTAGAATTCAGCTTTGGGGCAGCTTCTGGCCTCTTAAGATGCATGTGTCATTTAAACAGCATACCTCCAAAGTGACCCGAAGCAGCTTTATTTTGGCCTGTCTGTTTGGTCCCCTTAGCTACTGTCTTCTAAATTCATCTTAATTTCTCTAAAGGTATCATCTGCAAATTTTATATGCATGCCCTCTGTTATTTTGTCCAGGTCATTGATATTGAATAGCACTGGGGCCAGGACAGAACGCTAGTCTGCATTTTATTACCTGGTTTCAAGAATATCATGTCCAAGCCAATGTGACTAAGACCAGAGCCTCAGAAGCTATTCTCCCAATGTTCCACCTGCCTCTTCATTCACTCTGCAGGTGGGAAAGGGACCCAGGATGGTAATAAATTCTTCCAACTCTTCAGAAGTATGAGCTCTCCATAGCAGCATTTCCCTCTTTAACATCATAACACATTCAGTGTATGTCCACGTTTGTGTGTATGCATGTGCAGTGCCAACCCAATAGCAGAAGTATGAGGCTTGTATCTACTTAGGACTTTGGAGGAGTAGCTCAAATTACACCATTAATAATCCAGCCTTGATTGCCATGGCATAACAATCAGAGGAGGCACAAACTTTCTTACATTGAGTGAGGCAAAATAGCAGTGTTACCGCGGCGCCATTAACTTATTTTGGGCTCTGAATAACCGTTGAGTTCAACAGCAGTGCTCCAGAGCAGCACAGTCCTTGCTTGGGTGATAGGAGGAGCAACATGTATGATATCCCTGGTACCTTGGCCCCTCATACAACTGTTTGTCTATAATTAATGGTGAGGCTTTTTCCGTTATTACTACTAAGCAGATGTCAGGAACTAATGGAGCTCAATCCTGCAACCCAATCTCCCATGCATTGTTATGTTGTCATAGGTCACTGGTGAAACAATATTTTAATATTTTATCATGGATTTTATGGTAAGCTTGGTGAGCATCTCTGTACTATTTTAATGTGCCATATTTTATATCACACTTACAGGTATATTTGTGTTTTTGTTTAAAGCAACAGATATTTTACATCTGCTGGTCTATGAATGAAATTATATTTAATCTGATCAAGTGAACACATAATATATCTAGCAAATAGTACAAGAGTGGAACTCAATCTGACTACCAGACATTGGACTGCAGCTCCTATGGTGGCTAGGGATGGTGGAGGTTGTAGTTTAACATCTGGAGGAGTTAATGATTCTCACCCTGTTATAGCATGATACAAGAATTGTTAAACAGATGTAGTCATCAGTTTTATTGCACAGTAAGTAACTTCAGATATGAAAGTAAGCAAGTCCCATTACTGAGGAAGTTTAAAAGATCTTAAGGGACTTTTGACTTGAAGAAGTATATAAAAATAATGTAAAGGTTGTATATTTTAAAAATTTCACAGCATCATGTAAATCTCTTTCCGATATCTGGTTTACATTTATTAAATGAGCATTATTAAATCATTTGCTCTTTTATATTAAGGGTGGGAACTGTGTGGACCTCCTCATGTAGCAACTCCCAACAGCCCTAGCTAGCATAGCCAGTTATGAAGAATGGTGGGAATTGCAACAACATCGGGCAAGTAAAGTAAAGAGATAGTACAGGAATATCTGGTTAATCTAAATGAATATAAATCTCCAGGACCAGACGAACTACATCCAAGGGTATTAAAAGAACTGGCAAATGTAATATCGGAGCCATTGGCAATCATCTTTGACAACTCCTGGAGAATAGAAGACTGGAGGAAGGCGAACGTTGTCCCCATCTTCAAAAAGGGGAAAAAAGAACATCCCAACAATTATTGTCCAGTTAGTCTGACATCAATACCAGGAAGATTCTAGAGCAGATCATTAAACAAAGTGCCTGTGAACATCTAGAAAGCAATGCCATAATAACAAAAAGTCAACACGGGTTTCAGAGAAAGAAGTCATGCCAGACAAATCTGATCTCTTTCTTTGATAAAATTACCAGCTTGTTAGATGAAGGGAATGCTGTGGATATAGTATATCTTGATTTCAGTAAGGCTTTTGACACAGTTCCCCATGACATTCTTGCAAACAAGCTAGTGAAATGTGGGCTAGACAAGGTAACTGTTACATGGATTTGTAACTGGTTGACCGGCCGAACCCAAATTGTGCTCAATAATGGCACCTTTTCATCCTGGAGAGAAGTGACCAGTGGGGTCCCACAGGGCTCTGTCCTGGGCCCAGTGCTATTCAACATCTTTATCAATGACTTGGATGACAGAATTGGGGGCATACTTATCGAATTTATTTATTAAAGTAACTTATTTATTTAAGCCCTCATGTAAAGTGAAGGCTGGAAGTGCTCTTGTCATTATTTTTCAAGCCGGGAGCTTAAGGCCGTTTGCAGTGGTGAAAGAATATTTTCCTTCTTGGCCTGAATACCTTTGCAGACATCTCTTCAAATTCCTTCTCCCTGGCATCCTGTCATTGTGGTTCAACTCTGTAGGTGGTTGTGGTGGACACAGCGTGTCTTTCCACGCACTAACAAAGGGCTGTTTGACAGTGGAACAAACTTCCTCGGAGTGTAGTGGAGTCTCCTTCTTTGGAGGTCTTTAAACAGAGGCTGGATGAACATCTATTGGGGATGCTTTGATTTAATTTCCTGCATGGCAAGGGTTGGACTGGATGGTCCTTGCAGTCTCTTCCAACTCTATGATTCTATGATTCAGCCCAATGTTATGTATCATCCTCTCTCTTCATCTTAGGCATAGTCATTTTCCAAACCATTAAACAGTTGCGAAGAAGACCTCTTACATTGCAGCATCCCTTAAAGAGATGTTTCGTTTCCAGAGGCTTGTGCAAAAATATTATCTATAGATCCATAACACCCACTATAAAAAGCTACATTACAATTGCTTTTCATATCATCTGTAGAATCTGGGGGAAGAATCCAGGACCTTGTCTGTACAAAGCATGAACTGTACTATTGAACTACAGTACCTCTCATTTACAGTGAAAGTAGATGTATATTCTGCACAAGTAAAAAGGTAAATAACTGTCAGAGAATACTATTCTGCACACAGCTTATCTCCCATGAAGAAATTGGTCATCTTTAAAACAATTAAGATTTTTCATCTGAATATAGCACTAATACAATAATGGATGGCCTTCTATCGGGGATGCTTTGATTTAGATTTTCTGCATGGTAGAGGGTTGGACTGGATGGTCCTTGCGGTCTCTTCCAACTCTATGATTCTATAATAATATATTAAATTTTTATTTATATCTCCCACTTCTCCCTTCAGATAGAAGCGGGATTACATCAATAAAAACATTAAAAAATACATGGACAATACAAAATACTTCAATCAGAAATAAAAAGGGAAAAGTTGTTACAGTATTGGTCACAATCGTAAGAATCGAGTCATCGTATTCAGATATTCAAAATCAGATTAGAGGAGATCTGTTGGATAGGCCCGCTGGAAGAGATCCGTTTTCATTGCCCTCTTGAAGGCTTCCAAAGAAGGTATAAGATGGATCTCTTCCGGTATGTTGTTCCAAAGTCTAGGGGCCATCGCAGAAAATGTTTTGCAAGAGGTAGTTTTCAACCTGGTTTTGGGGTGTTCTAATATTTTTGTGCCAGATGTTCTGAGACTGCAAGGCAGATTATGTAGGGAGAGGTGTTCCCTTAAATAACTCGGGCCCAGGCCATGTAGGGCTTTATAGGTAATAACCGACACTTTGTATTGCGCCTAGAAAACGGAGGTACTTGTGATAGGTTCCCCTGGTCCAGGAATGGCGGTAGTTCCACCTGCCCTGAACGGGGTCACGCTCCCTGTGAAGGACTCTGTGCGCAGTCTGGGGGTGCTTCTTGATTCGTCGCTTCACCTGACTGCTCAGGTGAATGCGACGGTCAGGAACACCTGTTATCAGCTTCGGCTTATTCGCCAGCTGCGCCCATACCTGGACCAGAGGGACCTTGAAACGGTGGTACACGCTCTGGTAACCTCGAGATTGGATTTCTGCAACGCACTCTACATGGGGCAACCCTTATACCAAACCCGGAAGCTACAAATGGTTCAGAATATGGCAGCCAGGCTGGTCACTGGTACTTCCAGGGCCAGCCATATTACACCGGTGCTCAAAGATCTGCATTGGCTGCCTATTCGCTTCCGGGCACAATATAAGGTGTTGGTAATGACCTATAAAGCCCTAAATGGCTTGGGCCCAGGATACCTGAAGGACCGCCTCTCCCCATACAATCCGTCCCGCACCCTCAGAACATCTGGGCAGCAACTACTTAGGGTGCCAGGGGCTAGGTTGACTTCCACTATGAGGAGGTCATTTTCCATCGTCGCCCCAGCCCTTTGGAACACGCTGCCCATTGAGCTCCGCTCGGCCACCTCCCTGGCCCAATTTAGAAAGGATCTTAAAACCTTTCTATTTCACGATGCATTCCCCGATTAGAGCCCAGTGGGCCTCCCTTCCTCTTTTGTGGCAAAGAGGACAGGCTAACGGGGCTTTTATTCTGTTTGTGTATTGTTTTAACCTTGTTGTTTATGATGTTTATGATGTATATGATGTGTTTTATTGTTTTAACATGCTGTAAACCGCCCTGATCTTTGGAAGGGCGGTATAAAAATAAAGTGTTATTATTATTATTATTATTATAGAAGCTAATTGGCTGGTGTAATGTGCTCTGATCTTGGTGTCCTGGTGATCAGTCTGGCTGCAGCATTCTGAATCAGTTGGAGCTTCTGAACTTGGTACAAAGGTAGTTCCAGGTAGAGTGCATTACAGAAATCTAAACGAGAGGTTACCAGTGCGTGTACTACTGTTTCAAGGTCCCCCTGAACCAGGTAGGGACGCAGTTGGCGTATCAGCTGAAGCTGACACCATGCACTCCTGGCTATCGTCTCCACCTGAGATGTCAACTGTGGAGACAAGTCCAGGAGCACTCCCAAATTGCAAACTTAATTCTTCAGGGGAAGTGTGACTCTGTCAAGGATGGGTTGGGAAATCTCCTTCCCCGGACCAGGGGCACCTATCACGAGCACTTCTGTTTTCTCTGGATTCAGCTTAAGTTTGTTTCCCCACATCCAGCCCATTACAGACTCAAGGCAGGCATTCAGAAGAGAGATGCCATCCTTAGTCACTACAGCAGTCAGAGACATAGAGAAGTGAATTTGGGTGTCATCGGCATATTGATAACACCGTGCCCCTTGTCTCCAGATGATCTCTCCCAGCGGCTTTGTGTAAATGTTAAAAAGCATGGGGGACAGAATGGCGACCTGAGGGACGCCAGATGTCAGTTCTCTTTTACGAGAACAACTATCCCCCAGCATCACCATCTGGAATCTGCCCGAGAGGTAGGAACGGAACCACTGGAGCGCAGTGCCTCCAATACCTAAATCCTGGTTAGGTCTTTATTCCAGGTATCAACCAGGGCATCGACAGAATCACTGTCATTTCCAACCATAAAACCCTCTAGAGCTTCCTGGAACCTTTTGGGTTCCATCAGCTTTTGAGGGCGGATCAGTTTAATGGATCCTCCACCCCCAAGGGGGTGTGAGTAGTGGCTTTTAGGCCAACCTTGACCAGGAAATGGTCCATCCATGACAGGGCAGTGGTGTTGATAACCTCTGCCAACGGGCTTTCCTGTTCTGTACAGAAGACCACATCGAGTGTGTTACCTGCACAATGTGTCGGACCTCAGACTAATTGGGACAGGCCCATGGCTGTCAGGGAAGTCATGAACTCCTGATTCTATGATTCCACAATTCACATACCTGGTTTACCAAGAACCTTGCTTGAAGTTTAAATAGTTCCGTATTTGGTGTACTTTTGCTCATATAATCTATCCTGTTCCTGCGCTTGGTCAAATAAACATGCAAAGGTAAATTACCAGTCATTTTTGTTTCTTAGACAAGCTCTTAATTACCTGCAACCATTTTGTTTTTCTTATAATTATTTCTGTTGAATATATTCTTCTCAAGCAGGACTGATAAATATAGACCACTCTTTCCAAAATGAATATACTTTAGACTCTACAATTGTGAAAGCTGATAAGGTACTGTTATTAATGCTGATTTTCTGCCTATTCCATGCAGGACACATATCGCTTAATTATGCTACAGGCCTATGGATGCTTATTACAATATAATCCTATTGAACACACTGTGAACATGATGAAAAATGGTTGGCAAGTCATCTGATATTATAGCCCAGGTTTTATCTTGGATCAAGGGCAGTATTTTATAATATTACCTTTGAATACTAGAAAGGAGGGCACGAGTGGATTAAAGATATAGAGAAACGAGGGCAGAAAAGAGGGAGCTATAGAAATTAGAAGATGAGTAGGAGTTGGATCAAGAGAACAAGTTGCAGGTTTGGAAGAGTTCAGCAATGTAGAGAGTTCATCCAAAGAAACAGGAGGAAACACAGAAAAAAAATTAGGTGAGAGTGTTAGAAAATTAATAGTAGAAGAAAAACCACGAGGGACTATCTCAGAGCGAATAGTGGTAAGCTTTGAGATGAAATAGTTAGTGAAATCATTCGGAGAGAATGATGAAGAGACAGGAGGAGAGGGAAGTTTAAGCAAAGAGTTGAAGGTGGAGAACAAACACTGCGGGCACCTCTCATTGGCGTAGATCAATGATTTATAATAATTCTGTTTTGCTATGGACAGGGCGCGTGAGAAGGAAGAAAGAACAAATTTGTAATGAATAAAATTAGCCCACTCCCTGGACTTTTTCCAAAGGCGTTCGGCTGCTCGAGATCAGGACTAGAGAAACCTAACAATGGGAGTGAGCCAAGGCTGAGGCCTAGTCATAGAAGAAGACGCACGTACAGATGCCAGATGCCAGTACTGCAGCCACAAGGTTGTGAGTTTGATCCCAGGGCTCCAAGGTTGACTCAGCCTTCCATCCTTTTGTAAGTCGGTAAAATTAGTACCCAGCTTGTTGGGGGCAATTGGTGTAGAGATTGTAAACCGCCTAGAGAGTTCTGAGTTCACTATTAAGTGGTATAGAAATGTACATGTTATAGCTATTACTATTACAGTGAGACCTTGGTATCCACGGATTTGAGCATCCGCGGATGGCAAGCCAGCATTGTCCCTAATGGTGGCACGTGTTCACAGCTGTGCCACCATTAGGGAAATGGGACTGAAGTCTACCCTTCCTTCCTTCCTTCCTTCCTTCCTTCCTTCCTTCCTTCCTCTCTCCCCCCTCCCTCCCCCTCCTAGGCTTCTGGGCTTCAGAGATGGTTCGGAGACAGTTCATGGGTAAAGGCTGGAGCCCTGTCAACAAAGGGAGCCAGCGCCAGCTGTTGGGGGTGTAGTCAGGGAGGGGAGGGCGAGCAGAGGGTTGATAGGGGAGAACTGCAACAGGAGAGAAGAGAGGACCCAGTGGAGGTCTGGGAGGAAGGGATGTGGACCTGGGGGAGGGGGATAAAAGGTGAGGGAGAGGAGAATGTGGGGAGAAGAGCGAGAGGTAGAAGAGCTGGACATGGAGAGGTGGTCAGAACAGGGACAGAGAAGGTACTTAGGAGTCCTGGAAGAGGGAGATGCCCAGGGACTTTGCAAAAGAAGCCTAGTTTGTTAAGAGTTGGGCCACCCCCAGGGGTAAAGCTGCTTGACCTTTCTCCTTTTGTGTCGTGTCTTTTTAGATTGTAAGCCTGAGGGCAGGGAACTGTCTAATTAAAAAGATTGTATGTACAGCGCTGTGTAAATTTACAGCGCTTTATAAAGGTTAATAATAATAATAATAATGATAATAATAATAAAGAGGAAGGAGACTTTAGGTATCAATCTGATGTTAAAACCTTCTCTTCCATCCTTCCTTGTCCATCTAGATCTTCTCTGCCCATCAAACACCCCATTTCCCTCCAGTTCCTTCCTTCTCAATCCGATGTTAAACTCTTCTCCTCCCCTAAGTTAAATACCCTCGACTTATCCATTTATCATATTAAAATCCATGATTTTTGCCCTAAAACCTTCCCTCGACTTATACATGAGGTCAACTTGTGCATGAGTATATACAGTAATTAAATTATAGAACAATAAACTATTAAACAATAGAATTAAACTATTAAAAACTATTAAAAACTATTAAACAATAGAATTAAAAACAAATTAAAACATAATAATTGAAAAGTCAAGAAAGAACCACAGTAGAACAACTGTTGAAAACCTTTATAAAAAGTCAGTTCCCCAAAGTGTCTTCACTTGATGACAGAAGAACAATAGGAAGACAACAGGTCTAGCTTCATTTAGAAGAGAGTTCCAGAGCCTAGGAATAGATGCTGACAAGGCCCTCTTCCACACTCCCACCAACCATGTCTGTGAAGGTGGTGGGACCAAGGAAGGGACTCCCCCAAAGCTCTCAAAGCCTAGAGAGGCTTGTATGGAAGAAAACAGCTCTCCAAACAGACTGGACCTGACCTGTGAAGGGCTTTAGAGGTCATAACCTTTTCTGAAGAACAGGGTAAAAATTCACATCATCATCATCATCATCATCATCATCATCACTGAACACTATTATATCACTATGTTTGCCACTATCATGCTCTGCCCAACAACAACCTTTAGAACTCCAGATATTCCATTAGCAGATGACTTACAAAGAGTAAATGTATTAACATATTCATGGACTATATTCTAATCTACATAAGTTAAGCTTTCGCTTACATGGTTGTGTTCTTTTATCCCATATCATGATTCTGGATTAATTTGACATTTTAGGGGTGTCTGGATGTCTCCAACGGTTTCAGGAAACTTGTTACATTGTTACATTTGAATCAATGTAGAATCTTTTAATGTTTTGCAATAGTGGGAGTGGTGTTAACTGGCCAAATAGCCCCATACACAGAGTCTAGTTTTCGGGTATAAATATTAATTCCCAAATCTAGCCTCTTCACACACAGTTGGCCCCCAATCTGTGCTTTGGAGACTTGTGTTGCCCTCAAACCTAGGGTTGCCATAAGTCAGGACCTCCAAACCGGGACAAATGTAGGACAAATGTAGGACAACATTTTCAACTGTAGGACAATTTTATAAAAATGGAGGACACAAAACATTGCTGGTTTTTTAAAAAAATTTATAGGGTTAGATAGAAGGCAGGTTAAATAAGGGGGTTTGAGAAAGGGGGGCTATAGAAGGAGGGCTAGATGGGGTACCTAGAGGGGGTTAGGGTTAGATAAAGAGGAGTAAGATAGAGAGGGGTCAGAGGGGGGCTTAGAAAAGACTTAAATAAGGGAGTTAGATAGAGGGGGTTAGAGAGGGCTTAGATAGAGGGGGGGTTAGATGGGCTTAAATTCTAAAGCACCAGAATTGTTCTCTCTGCAGGGCTCTCAGACTACATACACACTGCAGAAATAACCCAGTCTGACAGTACTTTAACTGCCCTGGCTCAATGCTATGGAATTCTGGGAAATGTAGTTCATTGTGGCTCCAAAACAGAGCTCTGCTTGTTCAGTGCCAGGAGCTGATCTGCCTGTGTAGTTTGGCTATCTGTGAATTTCACAAACCACTCGGATTCCCAGTGATTGGGCGGTATATAAATAAATCCTATTATTATTATTATTATTATTATTAAATAAGGGGGTTAGAGCAGTGGTTCCCAAACTGTGTCCTTTAAGAGATTTTGGACTTCAACTCCCAGAAGACTCAGACATGTTACTCAGTAGTCTGAGATTCTGGGAGCTGAAGTTCAAAATTACTTAAAGAGCACAGTTTGGAGATCACTGGGTTAGAGAGAGGGGGGAGTAGATAGAGAGCAGTTGTAGGGGGATTTAGATGGAGAGAAGGTGTTAGATAGAAGGGAGTTAGAGAGGGCTCAGTTAAAGTGGGGTAACAGGGGGAGAGGGAGTCAGAGAGAGGGTTAGAAAGGAGAGGGGTGTGTGTTTGGGGGGCCTTGGGGAGGGGCCTTCCAATGTTTGACGGGGGCGATCCTGGGGGGAGCCTGGGGCCCAGGAGGGGCCTGGAAGGTGCCCTCTTGCTTCTCCCGGGTGCCAGCTCCTTCCTCCTCTTCTGAGCCTTGCCGAGGCTCCTCTTCCTCTCCGATGGCTGGGTCCCTGAGGCGCTCCTCCCCTTTAGTGAGGCAGCTCTCCCGGCGCTTCAGAGCCCCTTCCTTGCAAGAGCAGGAGGAGGGCTGGGGGGCAGGGGTTCCAGGAAAGGGCCCTTTCCTTCCCCAGGCCAGGCTGTCCCAGAGGCCAGGGCCCTTTCCTCCCCTCTCCGAGCGGCCTGCCTGGACGGGCAGGGACCACTGCTGCTGCCGACCTGCCTGGCCCTGCTCCTCCTCGCGCCTTGTTGCCCTGCCTGACTAAGCCTGCTCCTTGGGAGGGCTGGCCAATAGGGGCAAGGCAGAGCAGCAGAGCCCTCCCCTGCCAGCTCCAGCCCTGGCTGTTGCGCTCATCACAATACAGTGCTTCCTCGGGTTACGAAATTAATTCGTTCCGCGGCCGCTTTCGTAACCCGAAAAGCCTTCGTAAGCCGAAATGCCATAGGCGCTAATGGGGAAAAGCCGCGATTCCATGTGAAATAGCGCCGAAAAGCACCAAATTTTTTTCGTAACCCGAAAAAACATTCGTAACCCGGAACAATTATTTCCTATGGGATTTTTTCGTATCCCGGAAATTTCGTAACCTGGGTATTTCGTACCCCGAGGTACCACTGTATAGGGAACGCCCCCTAGAAAGCGAGGGAGTCACGCCTCCCACCGGGTTATGGCAACCCTACCTCAGTCTCAGCCACTGTTGCTTTGCATGGTTCCAGTGAGTTCTGAGAACTCTAGGCTTGGGTGAATTAAGAGAGCTTTATTTAGAAACTATGCAGAGTGCAATCACACACACACACACACACACACGCAATAGCAATTCACACTGTCACAGCATTCAGAGATAACAAAAAATGAGGTTTGGAAAGGGGATGGTGGAGTTTGAGGAATTTTTAAGGAGAGTGATATTTACCTGTTCAAAGAGTGGGCCACAGAAAGTGAGAGTGGCTCAGACTGGAATATGAAGGGAACACAGTATGTGAAACACAAACTGGCAGCCAACTATGTGCAAATAGGCTAGATTTTGGGACCAATATTTATACAGTCGGCTCTTGGTATCTGTGGGGGATCTGTTTCAGACCCTCAGTGTATACCAAAATCTGTGGATGCTCAAGTTCCAAGACTTCAATGGCAGCATGTCCGCGTGGCTGCACTGCTATTAAGGACAGACCCCATTGTCCCCAGTGCCGACACTTGCACACTGCTGCACTGCCATTAGGGACAATGGGACTTGTCCCTAATGGGGGTGGGGTCATGCACTGTCATCGGGGACAAGCACGGCCTTGCTGTCCCTGGATGGCATGTCCATGGATACCGATGGCCGACAGTACCTGAAAACTACCCTCTGTGTATGGAGCTATCTGGCCAGGTAACAAAGGCTTGATGCTTCTCCTCAGAACTGACAAATGGGTCCCGGACTAACTGATGGTTTTAACTTTAGTGTGACAAAAAGAGTGATTGGATCAGGATATCCCCAGGATGGATGGACAGGGGAGTTTGACTGGGAACAGGACAGGGGCTAGGCAGAAATAGTTGGCTGACTTCTTTGGTGCAATGAGACCTCCTTTGTCTCTTGGTGCAAGAGGAAATACAGAAGGCATGGTGGAAGTAGGGTTGCCATAACCCTCCTTACTGGTGGGACATTCCCGGTTTTTCACCACTAGGGGGCGTCCCTGCGACGGTGTTGCCAATCTGGTGACTTTCACACCAAAATGGGTACTTTTCAGAGCCTTTGGTGTGATTTTGGTGGTTGGTTTTAATGGTAATTTTGAGAGTTGAAATAAGTTCCAATTATTTTTATTCAATTAGGGCTATGTTTTATTGCCATATTAACATTACAGGGAGTTTTCATGGATTTTGACTGAATATTTGGTGAGATATGGGGGGAATTTGGTGAGTTTTGGCCAAACGTTTGGGGAATTATCTTTGAGGCTTGTTGGCAACAGGAGGTTGCCAGACTCAGGAAGAGGAGCTCCTCCTCTGTTTGTTCCCCACTTGGTCCCAGCAAGGCAGCAGAGGGAAGAGGGCCATTTCCTTTGGCACCAAGGAGAGGATGATGATGAGGAGGAAGAGGAGGAGGAGGAGGAGGAGGTGCATGGCCATTTTCAATATTTATTTTGCCCCTGTGTATTTTTTCTAACTTTGACTGCCAAAGCTCAATGCTCTGGAATTCTGGTGTCTGTGAGGCATTTGGCCTTCTCTGTCAGAGAGCTTTGGTGCCACAATAAACTACAATTCCCAGGATTCCATAGCACTGAGCCCTGGCAGTCAAAGCAGTGTGTTTTGGACACAGATATCCTCCTTTTGTGTGTTAATGAATGAATCCAGTCCCTAGCCTTTCTATCTTTCTCACACACTGCAGGAGTAATAACCCACTTTGAGACTGCTTTAACTCAATGCTAGGGAATCCTGGGAAACATTGGGCAACATTGAGACTTCTTTGTCAGAGATGGCTCTGAGGCCACAATAGACTACAATTCTCAGGATTCCCCAGCACTGAGCAGTCTCAAACTGGACCATTTCCTCAGTGTGGGTGCACCTGGTGAGGCATTCTGGGCACTGCGGTTCAACTACGTTTGGAGGGTTATGTGACTCCCAGTCAGAGATAGCTCTGGGGCCACAGTGTACTACAATTCCCAGCATTCCCCAGCACTCACCCAGGACAGTTAAGTCACTCTCGAACTGGATTCTTTCCTCAGTGTGGATGCAGCTTTGGTGAGGAACTCTGGGCATTTGAGTCCATGTTTTATTTCTGCAGTGTATTTTGGACCAGAGACAAGGTGACCAGACATCCTCCTCCTTTTCCAGGACATGTCCTCTTCTGTCAAATTTCAAAATGTCCTCCATTTTGATCATGCCTAAGAAACATGCATCTATATTAACATTTTAAAAAAATCATCATCAATTTTTTTCGTGTGCCCTCCATTTATTTAAAATGTGTCCTACATTTGAAAATGTTGTCCTACATTTGTCCCGGTTTGGAGGTCCTGACTTATGGCAACCCTAGGTGGAAGGAGGAAGCAATTATTACACTCATTTAGATTTGATTGTCCTATTACTTGGTTTGTCTACGTGCCTTGTGTCTTTGTTCCTTTTCTCCTGGGAACCTGACCCAGTGTTTCTTGAGATCATCCTGACCTCTCAAGAACATGCTGTCTCCAGATATGAAGACCTCAAATCCAGTGTGGGATATGCAAGGTGTGCTAACAACACACACACAGTGGGTAACTAAGACATATGCCTTGGCTCAGTCATAATTAAAATAGAGACTACAATCAACAAATCAGAAGGCAACTAAGACTTGGAAAGGTAGCTATGAAGGAATTAGCTGATATCCTCAGGTATAAAAAAAACTGTCATTAAATATCATTAGAATCATCCAGGCCATAGTATTTCTGATATTCATAAATGGATGAGAAAGCTGGATCGTGAAGAGAGCTGACAGGAAGAGAATCAAGTCATTTGAAATGTGGCACTAGAGAAGAGTTCTACGGATACCAAGGACTGGAAAATAAATAAAATAAAATGTTAATGGGTCCTAGACCAAATCAAGCCTGAAGAAGTTAAGGTGAATAAACTGAAGATGTCAGGTGAAGACAATAATGCCTGGCAAAGTGGAAAGCATTAGGAAGAGAGAGACAACAGATGGAGTGACTTAATCAAGGAAGGCACAGCCCTGAAGACATGAGTGAGCAGTTGATAACCAGGGATCTTGGAGATGTCTCATTCATGGAGTTGTCATGAGTTAAACAAGAAATTTATCTGGGAGGACAGAATTGCAAAATTAAGCACATTCAGCCAGTACTTCTCAGAAATTCCTGTGACTACTGGATGAGAGTCTGGGTAGATGACTTCCCTCACTTATTTCTTGTGCTAGAGGATGGAGGAGCAATCCACTCTCAGGACACCCTCTGAGTGCCACCTGAGCAGTAAGATTGCTCTCTCTCTTCTTTCCTTCATGCATACCCTCTAATTATTCTAATTTGGAAAGAAATGTCAGGAAGAAACTTTTCTGGAACATGGCCACATAGCCCGAAAAACCCATAAAAAACTATAGAACAGTCCTGATTAACACTCTGTCATCCCACTTTTTCAACTGTTTTCCCCCTTTGTCCTCCACTTACTTCAGTTATTGCAAACTGAGTTCAAAGTGCAAAAGTACTGTAGTTTGCACTCAGTGGAGGAAGCAGAGTGGCAAAACCTTGTCCTTCTCAGTAGGCCTGGGTATGTTGTTTGACCACAGGTGTCCCAGTTTTCATCTATGAAATGTTGGAGGTATGCTGCATAATGGGAAGCAATCTGCTGACAACCAATACTTCTAGAGAAGAGCTAAATCCCAGACTGGGATTGTGGTTGCTCCTGCAAAACACTGTCTGATAGCTGGACTTAGTAGAGTCCATCCATCTAGTCTCAGTCAGAGATGGGGATTCCTGCTGTTATCTTCAGTTTCTGATCAGATATCTTTATAGCCGGGATTCCTTCTGCAGTGGGACTCAGTTCAGGGAGCAACAAAGTTAACATGGAGGAGGTCCAATGTCTGATATTCCAACTGTATTACTAGGCCTATTAAAGCTAGGCTGCCTTCTCTACTGCATGTAGCAAAGTGTCTTACTTACAAAATAGCTATGGATCTTTCTGAAAAGGGCTGGGTTTGTCAACATGGATAAACCTTTAGAAAAAAAACAACACTTACCACCAGGTATACGCTTTACAATATTTATAATCTCATTCAAAACTTTAAAAATGATTAAATGTATGATATAAACAATATATTATAAAAAGTGACATGCTGGACTGAATCAAGTCCTATCTAATCCAGCATTCTCTGGTGAGAAGGCCGGAAGAATGATATATCTTCAGTGGCATTTATTTGTTGTTGTTAACTGCCCTTGAGTCAGTCTCAACCCATATGGCCCTGTGGATGAGACATCTCCAAGTCCCATGTCCTCCACTATTCTGCTTAGCTCCTGTACGTTCATATCAGTGACCTCCTTAATAGAGTCCATCCATCTAGTATGCGGCCCTCCTCTCTTTCTACTTCCCTCCACCTTTCCTAGTATTATTGTTTTTTTCAGTGAGTCGTGCCTTTTCATGGTGTGTCCAAAGTGCAACAACCTCAATGTAAACATCTTGGTTTCCAGGGAGAGTTCTGGCTTGACCTTCTCTAGGACCCATCTGTTTGTCTTTTTGGTGGTCCATGGCATCCTCAGCACTCCAGCCCCACGTCTCAAATGAATTGATTTTCTTACAAACTTCTTTCTTAACTGTCCAGCTCTCACATCCATACATGGTAACATACATGAGTCCCAGTACTGGGAAAAGAGCGAGATACAAATGAATATATAATAAATAAATAACAAGGCTTGTATGGTTGTAACTTTTGTGCTCAGTTGTATATCTTTGCATTTGAGGATCTTTTCTAGTTCTTTCATAGCCACACTTCCCATTCTTAATCTTCTTTTGATTTCCTGGCTGCAGTCCCTGTTCCTCTCAATGTTTGATCCCAGGTATGAAAACTCTTTTCCTATTTCTATTTCTTCATTGTCTAGGTTGAATTTGTGTAATATCACCTCTTGTGTCATATCCCCTCTTAACCTTCTCTTTTCCAGGCCAAACAACCCCAGCTCCCTAAATGGTTCCTCATAGAGCATGGTTTCCAGACTCTTCTTCAGACACAGTATTATTCCAGGTGGGGCCTGACCAAAGCAGAATATAGTGGCACTAATACTTCCCTTGATTTAGACACTATACTTCTATTGATGTAGTCTAAAATTGCATAGGCCATTTTAGCTGCCACATCGCACTGTTGAGTCATGTTCAACTTGTGGTCTACTTGGACTAGGAAGGGGAAGGGCAGCTATGAAAGAACTGGAAAAGATACTGAAGTGCAAAGACATACAACTGAGCACTAAAGTCAGAATTGTTCAGGCCATTGTGTTCCCAGTTATCATGAACGGATGTGAGAGCTGGACAGTGAAGGAAGCAGACAGAAAGAAAATCAACTTATTTGAAAAGTGATGCTGGTGAAGAATACTTAGGATACCATTGACAGCCAAGAAGACAAACAAATGGGTTCTCAGACAGATCAGACCAGGGCTCTCCTTGGAAGCAAAGATGATCAAGTTGAGACTGTCCTACTTTGTCCACATAATGAGAAGGCATGGATCGTGAGAAAAAACAATAATGCTAGGAAAGGTAGAGGGTAGAAGAAAGAGAGGAGGACCACAAACCAGAGGGATAGGCTTGTGGGAAATTTTAATCTGTATTTTATGATCTTGTTCTTTTAGTTTTATAGTAAGGGTTAAGGGAATTATGAAATGTTTATGTATGTATTATCTGATATATATTACTGAAGTATTTTTACTGTTGTAATCCACCTCGATCCTTCTGGAGAGGCAGGATATAAATAAAATTTATCATCATCATTATTATTTCAGGACCTGGGCAAGGCAGCGGAAGGTAGATTCTTGGAGACGCCTCAACCCCAGGGTCGCCATGAGTCAGAACTGACTGGAGGGCAGCTAGCAACAACAAGAAGCCAGACGTTGTTTACTTTGATGTAATGATGTAAATTGTGTTTATTAGTTTGCTCTATTGCAATTTGTGGTTTATTTATTTTAAGGAAGAGGGGGATTGTGAGGTTGTTTTATTGTGTATACGGTTTTATTGACATAAGCCACCTTGATCTTATTGGAGAGGCAGGATAGAAATAAATATTAGTAGTATTACTTTAAGGGTGTTTAGCCATTGCCATCTGAGGCTGAGAGAGTGCCACTTTTGCCCTTTATGGGGCCAAGTGTGGGATTCGAACCCTCTTCTCCAGATCTGGCTCTCTCTCAAAACAGGCTCCTCCACTTTCTTTCTCCCACATTCCAAGAGGGGCTCTAATGCGCAGGCGCGCTGGCCTGGGACCCTAACGTCTCCAGGATTCCGTTGATCGGTAACATTTCAAACATATGCGCATGCGTATTACAGAACCAAAGTGGAGGGGAGGCTTCTCCGATCTATGCGCATTACAGAAACAACGCAGTGGGGGGAAAGGGCGGGGCTTTTCGGCGCATGCGCATTACGGAACCAAAAAGCACTGTAAAAGGGTGGGGCTTCTCGGCTCATGCGTATTAGGGAACCAAAAGAGACGGGGAAGGGCGGGGCTTTTAGGCGCATGCGTATTACGAAACTAAAAAGCAATGAGAGGGCGGGGCTTCTCTGGCTTATGCGTGTTAAAGAATTAAAAAGCGAGGTAAGAGGGCGGGGCTTTTCGGCGCATGCGTATGAGAGAACCCGAGGCGGTTGGAGGGCGGGGCTTAGGACGTCGCCGCCAGCGGACGAGAGCCTTGTCCGCCATTTTAGGTCCGGTTCCCTCCGCCTCCTTCCTTCCTTCTGCTCTGAGGCGACGCCAGACGCGGCCGAGGAACCGGAGCCATGTCGGCCAACAGGAACCTGAAGCAAGTGCGGATCGAGAACAGCTCCCCGGCCTCTGCGCCGCCGATGAGCATGGTGGGCGGCGGGAGCATGAAGGCGCTGCGGGGGCTGGAGCCACCGCCATTGCCGCCTCCGTCGTCGTCGTCCTCGTCGGCGGCGGCGGGGGAGAACGAAGGCGCGGCGGCCTCGCTGGCGCTGGGGAAGGAGGAGGAGGAGCAGGGCGCCGGGGGCGGAGGGTTCACGGTGGACATCAAGAGCTTCCTGAAGCCCGGCGAGAAGAGCTACACGCAGCGCTGCCGCCTCTTCGTGGGCAACCTCCCCACCGACATCACCGAGGAGGACTTCAAGCGCCTCTTCGAGCGCTACGGGGAGCCCAGCGAGGTCTTCATCAACAGGGACAGGGGCTTCGGCTTCATCCGGCTGGTGAGTCACGAGGGGAAGCAGGGCGGGAGGGAGCCTTCATTTGCAAGGGCTTGGCGGTCAGTGGCTTAAGCGAGCAGAGCGAGGAGGGAAGGGAGAAGGAAGCTGAAAGACCCAGGGGAGGATGAGCAGATGGAGGGCTTCAAAGTGGGAGTTAAAGGCCGAGGAAGGCTGTCTGCCCAGCCCTCTCTGTCTCTCTGGGAAAGCGTCTCATTCTAAGTTTAGATATTGTGTGGCCGTGTTTCTTTAAAGGTTTTCTGTGGCGTTTTAAAATGTTCAATAAAGTTATTATTATCATCTTAAATAAAGAATGCTGTCCAGGGAAGCGTCCCAGGCATTTAGCATCATCATCGCCCTTAATTTTTTATTAATATTGTTACCTGCATACATTGGCATTAAAAATATGTTACATAACTGTAGTTCAAGTATCAGGTCTTTTACTTTTTAATTCTGTGTTTTATCTTGCCTTCCCCCCAAAAAAGGGGGGGAAACCCAGAAAAATTTACCAGATCCCAAGACTTGAAGGAGAATTATTGGAAAATGGAACAAAGATGCCATTATAAATAAATAAATACTATTATCATCATTATCTGACTCCACTAAAAATGGCCAAAGATGTTTTTATTTGTGAGCTGCCTTGGGTCCCTTCTGGGAGAAAGATGAGGTACAAATCCAGTACAATAAACAATTTCCCTTTACTCTTTTCCAAGAAAGGCACCGGAATGAATGAATGAATGAATGAATGCAAGGAAGGGAAGACAAACCAGCAGTATATCTGCTGTACTTGGTCCTGTTTCCTTCTTCTTTTGTGTCAGGTCTCTCTCTGTCTTTAGATTGTGAGCCGGAGATGCCTCAGGCAGGGCTGGCCAGAAGTCCTCCTCCTTCCTCTTCTTCCCCACCACCAAGGAGGACCAGGCACCACAAAAAGCTTAGAGGGAAAAGTAGAGGGACATGACTAAAGAAAAGCTAAAAACACACTCATGGAAACGTGAATCCATGTTTCTTACTCCTGCTCAAAACAGAGGATGCGTTGGAATTCCTCCTGGACAGGAGGTTGAAAATGGAGGACATGTCTTGGAAAGGGAGGGAACTGTAAAATTAATGTCTGTGAGACGTTACAAAGGTGAGAGCCTTTGCGGCTAAAAAGCAGGTATAAATACTCAAAACAAATAAATAAGGTGTACCCCACCTGCTTCTCCCCCCTTTTCTCCTCCTATCGCTGCTGGAGGCCAGGGAGAGCCTTCCTTGCCCTCCCTTCCTGTGGGATTCTGCAGCAGACCTCCGTCTATACACACACACACACCCCATTCCCATACCAGAGGTTTTCTCCCTGTGTTGCAATACCTGCCCTTTTTGCATTGTGTGGCATTTTTAAAAAATGCTGGAACTCATCTCCTTTTTTTATTACACAGACCAACATGCACCTTGCCTGGCTTTTTTAAAACTGCATTTTGTGTGTGTGTGTGTGTGCGCGCACAAGTTTTTAAGTCGCCTGTCAACTTACAGTGACCCCATGAATTTCAAAGGGTTTTTCTGGGGTGGGGAATACTCACTCACGGGTCTTTTCCCCCCAGTTCCTTCCTCTGAAATAGCACCTATAGCACCTGGAATACTAACCGGAGCTGACCCTGCTCTAGCTTCCAAGGTTAGACAGTGCCTTTTAAGCAGGGTGACCAGACGTCATCTTTCTACATTTCAGCCATCTGTCCAGGACAAAGTCCAAAATGTCCTCCATTTTGCACCTGACTAAGAAGAATGAATTTATACAGTCACCTCTCCATATCCATGTATATTCTTGATCCATGGGTTCAACCATCCACGGCTTAAAAATATTTTTAAAATATATAAATTCCCAAAAGCAAACCTTGCCATTTTATATAAAGAACACTATTACAATATGCCATTGTCTTTAATGGGACTTGAGCATCCATGGAATCAAACTCCAGTGGATACCAAGGGCCCACTGCAGCAATAATCATAATACCTCATTGTATATAATAGAACGTGAACATCCACAGATTTTGGTATTCATGGGGCATCCTGGAACCAAATCCCAGCAGATACCAAGGGCCCGCTGTATTTATATGAGTGTCTTTAGCTTTTATTTGGTAATGTCCTACATTTTTTCATGAAAGTTCTGTATTTTGTGGTGCCTTGCCTTTGGGGTTATATTTCGATGTTAATTAATTCATGTTAAACACTAGAACAGTGAATGAATGGTACTGCATTCATTTATAACATCTGGGCTGCTTTTTTGTTAAAATGTTCTTAAAGCAGCATGGTATTTTTTAAAGAAACCCAACCTGCAAAACACACCAGACTTCTCCATCCCAGTCAGGAATGACTTGAAGGCACACAATAGAAGTACCAGCTAAAGTAGCTGCATTGAATCAATTGTGAATCATCCATACTAAAGTATATGGCTTGATTCAGCTGGCCTGCTCTAGTTAGGACTGGCAGTTGGATTTAGGCTTTGGTCCCCAACAGAAATGCATTTAGCTCCATTACTGAAAGAATATTATCCATAAGTATGGCAGATTTCCTGAATGGTTTTGTTTAAATTCCTGTTTGCCTTCCAAAGTGTTCTGTGCTGTTGTCTGTTTGCATTCTTCACATTGTCTTGGCACCTTTTATTTCGGCTGTCTAGCAGATTGGTTCTGCTGTTAACTAATATAATCACTTGCAACAACAGCTGTGTGTGTGGGTTGTTTCAGAACGCAAAAGTGGAGACACAGTGTGGTGTTTCTGTATTTCTAGAATTGTCTTAGTATTCTCTGTATTATAGGCCTGTGTTTCTCAGAAAGCAAAGCTATTGACTGTTCTTTGTTTAGGCTGTGAGAGTACATGTAATCATTATGGAGAGCAGTGGAGTTTATTGTTTCCTGATGGGCAATACAGATAACTATTGGCTTTTCTTAGTGTTATTTCAGTTTGATTCATTTGAGAGAGATTTTCTTCAGAAAAATTGCAGTGTGTTTGAGAATTCTCACTTTAACCTCATCTCTTTTTCTTAAAGATAGTAGTCTTGGAGATACAGTAAAAATTTACAAGATTTTATTTCCATCTTCTAGGGATGGTTAATCTGGATTTTAAAATATGTTTGAATGCTGCCTATTTCTTTGCTCCAGCTGCCTCAGAGCATCATTGGACTCCACAGTACTTCACTCTTCTCGCCCCATTCCCTAGATAGCAAAAAAGCTGGATAAAATGAGATCTTCAGCTGAGATGGATGTGCAAATTAAAAATCCCCCTTGGTTGATTGCCATTTACTTTTTTGTCCAGCATATGTTCTGTGTAATTTACTGTTCATAGTCAGTTATTTCTTGTGGACAAGAAACCAGTTGTAGCATATAAGTCTCTTTCTACTATGATTTATTCCTTTATGTTCTGCAGAATTAGAGAAACCATTTGTTAGAGTTACCATAAAACAAAAGCCAGATCTACATAATTGTCTGTAAACAATAGTTATGAATGCAAATATAACTATTGTTTACATAGTAATACAGTACATCTCATCATACTTTGGAAGACTGGGACCAGGTGATGTTTGTGTATGCTCAGTTTGCTGTCCAGATGTTTATTGTTGATTAGCAAGGACCAAACTCCTTACCTTTATTTTTATTGTCCTATATCATTTAAACTGGTTTTGTTGTGTGCTTTCAAGTTATTTCTGACTTAGGGTTGCCTTAAAATTGTCATGGAGTTTTCTTTTTTTCTTGGCAGATTTCTTCAGAGGGGGTTTGCCATTGCGATCCTCTGAGGCTGAAAGAGTGTGACTTGCCCAGGGTCACCCAGTTGGCTTCTATGGCCAAGTTAGTATTAGAACCCTGGTCTCCAGATTCCTAGTCCAGTGCTCAAACCACTGCATCATGCTAGCTCTGGATAGCTCTTGAAATAGAAAGTGTTTTCAAATGGGAGAATGTCTTCTGACATTCCATGAAAGAGAGTTCTGCTCTTTGTCAAGCAGGAAGCTTTGCCACAGACTGTGTCCTAGATCCTCTATATCTACGAAATAGAAATGCAGTCCTATGCAAACAAATAGCATAGTACAGTAATGCCTGGGATGTCCCCACACTACAGTGCAACAAAGGATAACATCTGTGGAGCCATAATACAGGCTGGAGCCACAGATGGGATGGAAGCTTTTCAAGAATGCAGCTGGAACATAGAATGTTTCATATGGACAGGGAAGGGCTATGATACTCACAGGTCCCATGCCCAAATTTGAGAATGGGTCCTGGGACATTTAGATGGGCTTGCAAAATTGAATATGCTTTACATTCAATTACTCTGTCATCTCTGCACCTAAAGTTCATTACCTTGCCTGTTTAATTAGAGTCGGAATGGAAACTGCACAGTGTTGCAGACTGCATTAATCATCCTCCTGGGAACCTTGGAGGTCTGTCTGCCCCTCATTGTAAAAACACTTCATTTTATTTATTTATTTTATGTTTTGCTTCCTGAAAGTGTAGGAGACAATTTTGCCATGTTGTGTGGATCTTTTTTCAAAAAGATATGCTGGACTGTCTTAAAAGGGTATAATACCCACTCCCCACAAATTAGGATTCACAGTGGCTCACAATTTAGAAGAATAATGCAGTTAAAACATACAAACAGTGAGCATTAAAATAGAAGTAAACTACTATTCCTCTTCTAGCTTCCATGGATCTTTCATCTATTTCAGTGTTCTGTCTGTGGCCAGGTTACTGTATCTCATGATGCAAGAGTGTTTCTATATCCTTTTTTCCTCTTGTAACAACAGAAAGCATGGAAGATTGGCGCACAGGTTGATGCTAAGATAGTGGGTCCTTCTTGAACACATGTGGTTGATGATACTCATGTCTTTCTCCATCTGTTTGTGATCAACTGCTGCTTATGCTTTCTGGTGGAACACTTATTTCTTGTAGCATATCGTTGGAGGCTACTAGTACCATTGGTTGTGACACCACAATTGTAGATGCTACAATTGGTTGCTATCATTGGTGGTTTACAGACCACCCTTTTGGGCCAGCCTGTTGCTGCCCCTTTCCGCGCCGGAAAGCATTAAAATGTATAAATATAAAATTTAAAAAACAATTAAACATTGAAACAGTTATGCTATGCATTAAAAGAACTCAATGCTGGTCCTTCAAGCCATTGATATTTATTTTGTTTGCATATGTACGTTAATTATTATCACTACTTTTGTTTTAATTTTGTACTGTGAAATTCTCTGGAAAGTCTCCTGTAGACAGCCAAGGCGGGCATGTTTAAGAAACAGTCAATAAGAGCTATTTATGTGCTTTCCCTTTCTTTTAGCAGAACATTCCTGTGTGTATTATGTGTCAGTCTCTATCAATAAAAGTGGTAGAAAGTAGATGTGCTAATTCATATGTTTTGGTAAAACACAGAAAATATTGGCTTCTGATCATGATTAGCTAGTCACTTTCAAATCACAAGTTGTCAGTTTGGATGGTGTGACAAATCTTGGTTTGTATCTTTAGCTATGATATGACATGATATTTGAATTGAACCTCTGTAAAAAAAAAGAGGGGGGTGTTATGATCCTTACTTATTCTAGTAAGGATTCATACTGAGGAAAAGGTATGTGCTAAAGCAGATTTTCTTTCCCCCTCAACACTGGCTTCTTAGAGCTAGATCTGAAGCAGAATTAAATAGCATTAGCACAGGATTTATGAATATTCTGCTAAATATTTGCTTCATTCTTTGTTAGGAGAAAATCTAAATCCTCTGGGGAATGCGTGCTTAGATTAATGTTGGAGTAATGGGTTTGCCGTTGTTCATGGGCCAAATCATAGTTGCCATATTTTCAAAAGAGCCAGGTTGGAGAGGAGTTGATTTGTGCACCACTATCTTAAATGTATTTATTTTTATTAAAGAAATTTTCAAATAGTTTTTGAAACAGAAATATACACTTGGTTGGTAATGGCTATTATGTTACAAGCATAGGATCGCAGTATTTCAGAGTGACCTCCCCAAGAGTCCCCAAGCAACTCTAGATTTATTTTAGGATGATGAAGTTCAACGTTGGGTATCTCTTTTCTGAAGGTCCTTTGTTTTAGTGGTGGTTTAGGACCATGTGGTTTGGGCATTGCAATTGAAGACAGCTGAGTGCTTCCCGGCAGCTAGTGTCAAATCTGTGCTTTGAAGCAGGAGGGACTCATGCAAGTGTTGCAGGTTTGACCCCATGTTACCAAGGCTTCCCAGTTGTCATACAACCCTCTGCCATCCTCCTGAATTGAGACATGGTGAGATGATGGTCATTTCCATTCTACACTCACATTCTGCCACCTTTGTAGCTGCAGAATTGGGGTGATTAATTGATAAACTAATAAAATTGCTAGAATGCTGTGGCAAATAGAATAGCTGAAGCTTGATTATAGGTTCTGTTTACATAGACTGGACTCGAAACCTTTAAGTACACTGAAAGATTTCTAAAATATTCTATATAAATATGTTCTCCTCAAAAGGAATCTAGGACTCTGGCTGAAATAGCGAAGGCAGAACTTGATGGAACTATTTTGAAGAGCAGACCACTTCGAATTCGATTTGCTACCCATGGAGCTGCTTTAACAGTAAAAAATCTTTCACCGGTTGTTTCCAATGAGCTTCTGGAACAAGCTTTCTCTCAATTTGGCCCTGTGGAAAGAGCGGTGGTTGTTGTGGATGATCGTGGTAGGGCAACAGGGAAAGGCTTCGTAGAATTTGCTGCAAAACCTCCAGCACGTAAAGCTCTGGAAAGATGCAGTGATGGAGCATTCTTGCTAACAACGTAAGTTCTGTTTTTCCCCTGTTATATTCATTGCTGTTATATACAAATGTATATAAGAGTTGCTGTTCTACTACTTAATCCAGTCTATCTATAATTGCATAAAACTGTTTTGGAAAATCAACCCAATCTTGGTACCTAGTCCACATTTCTCCTTTACCTGCTTAAAAATGCCGATGGTTTCAATGAAATGTTGAATCTTTATTTTGCAGGTTGTTACGAGAAAGTGGTCCATCTTGCTTTGCAGTCGTTATTTAATTTGTAGTCCTTTATGTCCATCACCATTGTGTTCTTCAAGAGCATGTGTGAGAAGTTTTTTTAAAACTACATGTATCTTGTCCTTTCTCTGAGCATCTCAGAAAGTCAAAGTGGCACTCTGTCCAAAGTGGCACTCTGCTTTTGACTCCAGTCTGTGTACAGTGCCGCCGCGTCATACGCTGGCGCGCCATACACAGCTTCCAGCATAAGACTTCTCCTGCACCCCAGAAGAAGCAATGGGGCTTTCTACTGGGGCTTCAGTTTACGCGTTTTTCCCTTACGTGGCGGGGTCCGGAATGGATCCCCGCGTAAGGGAAGGGCCAACTGTATTTGAAAAACAATAATCACTGGAATAAAATAGTTGTGAGCAAGGTGGCAACTTTTTATATAAGATATTGCAACTATTACCTTGCTCAGATATGGGCAGATATGGCCTTCTCCTGTCTTGTCTAACTCATGCATACAATGGGTTTCCAGCTAAATCCTACCTCAACTCTTACATACATTCTTAGGATAAGGATGGACCGTAATTTAGAGTGGATTGTGAGCTAGATAACTTTTATCCATCTTTCTATTTACAGTTTTGTGATATGGAATTAATATATCTTTTTTAGTCATGTGCTGTAGACAGGGTTAAACCAGCATATATAATAATATTTCAAAATCATAACCTTGGAACTGCACATTTGTTGAGTGTACTGATATAAACACCTGTACTGTACTGTACCTTCTTTTACAGAATTCTGGTTTAATATTTAATAGTGTATGTGTGCGTGGATTGTGCTTTTCTTTAGGACTCCTCGACCTGTTATTGTAGAACCTATGGAGCAATTTGATGATGAAGATGGACTGCCTGAGAAATTAATGCAAAAAACACAACAGTATCATAAGTAAGTCTTAGTTTTTATGATAAAATATTGGAAAACAATGACAGGTATTCAAGTAATGAAATAAGAAGTATATATTTTTTCATTATCTTTTATAATTTCAGATTCCTGTTAAAAACAAAAGCAGAGCAAAACAAAAAATGAATTACAAAAACAACAGTTACATACCAGTATGTACGGTTATTACTTCAACATTAGTATAAACATTTAAAACATAGTTATACAAATTTTCTTTGTCTGTTTGATTTCATAAGATTCAATTTACTAATTTTTCAGTCTTTTGATTTACCATATGATTTTTATGTCTCAAACAGTATCTCAGTTATAGAGCACGGTGGTTAAGTCACCCATATTTTCATTTTTACCACTCAATTTATTACCATTACTGCATATACAGCGCACCCGCTCCTTACGCGGGTGCACCATACGCTGCCTCTGGTTTATGCAGAAGCTGTACACTAATAGTTGAAATGGCATGTGTGGCTTCTGCACGTGTTGCACCGCCATGCACACAAGCCCCATTCAGTATAATGGGGCTTGAGCATAGGTAGAATTCACCTTACGTGGGGGGGGGGTCCCCCAAGGAAGGGGAGGGTTCCACTCTACTTGTGTATAAATTGAAAATTTTATGCCCAAAAATTGACCCAGATTATTTGGGTCAATGTATACATGAGTCAACACGGTGATGCTGCTACAAAAAATGGCAGCAGTGACTGTTTGTGGTTTCCAGGCCACAGCAGAAAGAGCTGCACCCCGCAGTAGCCCGTTTTTACCTGCCTGGCTTTAAACGCTTGCCACTTCAGGCTCCTTTGCCACTCAGCTTTCTCTGAGGAGAGAGCCGGGCTGCAGAGGAGGAGGAGGGGCAAATGCTCACACTCAAAGCTCCTTTGCCACCCTGCTTTCACCCAGGGAGAGGGTTGGGCTGTGGAGGATGTGGCAGAAGGGTGAACACTCATCCCTTAAAGCTCTGCCATCTAGTTTTCTTCCAAGGACAGAGCCTGGCTGTGGAGGGAAAGGGACTGTTTCCTGCTGTCTCTTTGCCCAGCTATTCCTTGGCCACCTTATGTGGTTGGCCAGGCAAGTGAGAGAGTGGGTAAGGTTGTGAGTGGGGAGGAGAGGCAGGTGAGCCAACTGTTGCTGCTGCCGCTGATAGATGTTACAAAATCTGACTGAGCTGTGGCCAGACCAGTGAACAAGGTGGGGCCATCCCACTTATTTCCCCAAGGTTTGTGACGTCACTGCTGATCAAGACATGCAAAAAATAAGAAATGAGCTGTCTCTCAAGCCATGGTTTCTCATTTTTTGCCTGGCTTCACCACCCATCTGTCTGCTCTCAGTTGTTTGCAGCTGGCTCTATCTTTCCTCTTCATCTTGTGTGAGGAGGTAAGTGGGCTCACTGCAGACAAATGAGCACAGGTGGATGAGTGGTAAAGTGGAACCATGCTGAGACCCAAAGTTTTACCCATGACTTATTGACAGGTCATGCCAGATTCCATAATTTTGGCATCAACACCTTCCTTCGACTTATATGAGATCTACTTACAGTTGGGTATATTTTTACAAAATTCCATTATTCCATAGGGTTTTTTTTAAAGCATAAGTGTTAATGCCAGTAAGAACAACTTTTGTTAAATATTATAGACTTAAGATCTTTTGTTTAAAATGGATTGGCAGAGTATTGCATTACAAAGTAGGGCAAGGATTTCCGTGGCTCAGGTTTTGTTTGTTTATCACAAAGAAAGGGAATGTTAGTAGATTTAGGTAAACAAAATGCACCCAAGCATCTCTATACCATTATCATTATAAAGCTTATTATCTTTATACCATTATGAGGATTTCTGCTATATCCTTTTATACCACGGAAAAAAATCTGGCTGGAGTAAAAGCTGTACAAGAAACCTAGATCTGGGAGGATTTTGGTCACACAATCACCCCCCTCCCCCTCAGTAAAACCATGTTAGCTTCTCCGCCTGCTCCATGCATTCTTATGAAAGATAGTGATGTGAATCAGGTTCAGTGGGGGTCAGTTTCTGCCATGCAAAGAGAGATGGAAGGTGGTAATGACCATTGCTTTTCACTGCTTCTTCGCTGCTTGCTCATCTGAGGACTGTTCCTACCTGAGGAACAAAAGATTAGGAATACATCCTTCAGGGTAGTAAGACATCAACAGTGGAAAATTTTCAGTGTCTCACAGAAAATGCTTTTTTAAAAAATTAGTCAAACTATTTTTTCTTCATACATGATTGGAGCAGGTCAGTATCTAAGCATACAGCATTTATGCTTCTAGATCTTTCTTGGCCACAAGTCAGCTGTGAAACAAATAGTTCTTTTATAGAGGAATTACAAAAAAGGCTGAAATTGTTCAGAAATTTGTTTGACATTTGGATACATGTGAAATGTATTCTGTACCCTCATTGTAGAGAGAGAGAACAACCTCCGCGTTTTGCCCAACCTGGAACATTTGAATTTGAGTATGCTTCACGATGGAAGGCTCTTGATGAAATGGAAAAGCAACAGCGAGAACAAGTTGATAGAAACATTAGAGAGGCTAAGGAGAAACTAGAGGCTGAAATGGAAGCAGCTCGACATGAGCATCAATTAATGCTGATGAGACAAGGTATTATGAATAGGCCATCAACTGATTTTTATTGCATAGGCTGGAGAAGTATTTGATGTTATCTGAAGAACTGGTGTGGTAGGAAATATAGAAAATATCCACAAATTTTATTTTCCATATTCCAGAATTGTATGCCACAAGTAGAATTCTCTCAAGCCAGATCGACCTATAGGGAAATATTCCATGGTCAGATTCTGACCGGTAGCTGATTCTTGTTAATTATACAATTTCTAAGTTTATGTCTTATCTTTTATTTGAAAGAACAGCATAGGGAAGTTTAAAAGAGGAAAAGTATCAATGTAGGAATTAGCACTATATGCTTTCATGTTACACATTATTTTTACCAAGAAATCTGATTGTATTTTATTCCATTACCCACAAATGACAAGTTACAAAGACTGAAAGTTTTGTTCTGACATTTGTAAGCACTTTAGTGCTAGAAAACTATTGTGTCTAATTGTTATGATTATTACGTTTCCCTTTTGCTAAAAAAGCTGAAGGTAGCAAAAGTTTTATACCATGATTGGGACATTAAGTACTTTGGTAGTCAGTGGTATTAATTATAGGTAATAGTGGTTATAGAACTGCAATTCTTAAACAGTGAATGATCACACTTTGTACTTTCTGGTATTTATTGGGTTTTTCAGAAGTATTTATCCCATTTGACTTTTCTACACTTCATTGTGTTACAACCTGGAATTGAAGTGGAAGTAGTTGGCGTTCTTACTGCTTGAAGTTCACAAGACATGTGACATGCAAAATATAGTTACTGTGGCACAAAAATTAAGTAAACAGAAACAAGGCATTTGTTGGTTGTACAGTCAGCTCTCCGTATGCATAGATTCAGCCATCCATGGCTTGAAAATATTAAAAACAATATATAACTTCCAAATAGCAAATCTTGATTTTGCAGTTTTATATAAGGGACACTATTTTTTAATGCCATTGTATTTTATGGGTTTTGAACATCCACTGATCTTGGTATCCACAGGGGTCCTGGAACCAAACACAAACAGATACTAAGGGCTCACTGTTTATCCACCCCTCTGAATTAGTGCATAGTCAAAACATCTTTGGCAGCAATTGTAGCAAATGCAGAAAATAAACTGCTGTAGTATTAAAAACTCGCGTTTCAACTATCGTCTTCCTCAGTGGCCTGCCAACATTCAGAATATAACTAATATATCACCTCCTCAGTTCATACAATGTGACTGCACTCAATTCAAAAGTAGCATAATTTTAAAGGGGTTTGTTTGTACCCATTTTTGGTATTTTACTGGCTTTTTTCTTCCAGGGTTTAGTTACTCTGGCTTTGAATTCTGAAATTTTTAATATCATTATATATTCACTTTTTGCATTTGCAGACTTCTCAGTGGGATATTTATACCCTTTTAGAAAAAATATTGGTTTTTTTGCTCCAGGGTTCAGTTATTCTTCTGTTTATCCTGGCTATTTACATTTTTTGTTAGAACCCTTCGGTTTGTTTTGTTTTAGTTTTATATCTTGGTTTTTTTTGGTTTGTGGGGACTTTGGTTGGTTTGTTGTGCAGCAATTAGATGCCACATGCCACAGGATCGGAGCAGAGCCAAGGTGGCAAAAGGGTGCCTTTTTTTCTGGTGCAAAAAAGGAGTGGCATTTTGCTGCTTTTTGCACCAGAAAAATGCTGGATTGGGGCTACAGCCCTAATCTGACACTGAAAGGGGCAGGGTTAAGGTACCCCCTTTACGGCTATCTGTTTAGCCCTGACTTTTGGTGGATAGACTCATCTAAGCAGAGTTCTAATTGAACAACACTTCATTTTGTTTTGTAATAATGGATTTTACAGTGCTCTGGTAGATGTTCATAACTTGGAATATTTTTTTTTTTTGCAACCTAGCACTGATTCTTTTGCACAGTTTGATCCTAGCATATCTTTGATCACTGTTTCATGATGTTGATTGTTTAGATATGCTCTTCTGAGGCCTTGCAGAAATAGACTTCTGTAATCAGAGACTGTGAGGCACTGATACAATACACTGGTGCACTCCAATCAATTCCATACTTGACATGAAGACAGTAAGGTTCAGCAATACTTTGTTGAGGTGTGTCAAAACGAAGAGGGTGAATACTTATGCATCAGACAACTGCCACCTAGTTTTTGTTTAGTGAAATTCAGTTTTGAATGTCTTGTATACATTAATTGATGACAACGACAATTAAATCCATTTCAGGTCCCAGTTGTAATACAACAAAATGCTGAAAAGTCAAGGGTGTGTCTGCAAGGCATTGTGTGCTCATACTGTATTGATTACTGCTCATATGCAACCATGTCTGTTAAAATGGCAATTGCTAGCTGCTACTTTTTTTACAGACCTTATGAGGCGTCAGGAAGAACTGAGACGTTTAGAAGAACTTAGAAATCAAGAACTACAGAAACGGAAGCAAATACAACTGAGGTATTTTTCTATAGATTATGTGGAGGGAAGCCATTTGTAGATGTGTGAATTAGGACATTTTGAAACTCAACATTTTAAAAACATAATACTAGTCCAATGTTGCATATAAAATGTATCACTTGTGGTCACTTCCTGTTTCAGCTTAATTCCATTATTCCCAGCAAAGAAGATTATTTTGAAATGGCAGGGCATTGTCTCCAGACCTCAAAATAATGTGATTGGGAGATGTAAAGGCAAAATAGAGTTGGAAGATAACCTGCTATGAATATACAGCTATTGGCTATAGTAGAAATTCACACTGACTCTTAGTGAATGTCTCATTTTCCATACTTTTCTGACTCATTAAGGAAGATTTGGAAAGCTGTTTTATTGGATACATGTATAGGAAGTATTTTAGGAAGGTATATTCTGTATATAACATTTAGTCCTATATAACATTTAGACATGAAGAAGAACACAGGCGACGTGAAGAAGAAATGTTGCGCCAGAGAGAACAAGAGGAATTGAGGAGACAGCAGGAAGGAGGATTTAAACCAAACTTCATGGACAACGTAAGTAGAAGTCTGTTTGCCTAAAATGGAAACTGGGTCATTTCTTGATTCTAACAATATGAAGTATTTCAACACATTCTTTTTCTCCATTACAGTTTTTATTTCTTTACAAGTTATCCCTGAAATCAGAAAAAAATATTTTCATAATTTTCTATAACATGGATAATCGCCTCATGTTTAATAATGATAAATGCCTTACCTAAATGTTTCAACTTTTCATATTTGTGTCTATTTAACACAATGAATGACAGATTTTGTGTATTATTAATAGAAGGGAGATACCAGTGCTCCTGTCTTTAAAATCATTAGAGCTGAGAAAGACTTCAAGAAAAGCATATGTAATCAGCTGTATTCTGTACCCGTATCTTGTTTTGTATCAAATTTCTATATACCAGAGATGCAGTTACTGAACTGTTTTTGTTCTGCCTTGGAATGACATTTTATTATATGAGGAAAGTGTGATAGAATGAGAAGTTAACACAAGAAACTTTAATGAATAATTTTTCTTGTTTCCCCCCATTATACTAGTAACAGTGGAAAAATGCTTAATAATAACTCATTTTAAGGCATTCTTCCTACGTAGAATTGATAGATAGTAGCATGATAGATACATCATCACATCACCAAAATACTTAGCTGAAAACAAGACTAGGTTCAGCTCTACAGACTTCTTCCCCTGTTCCTGTAGCCCTCCATGGTGAGAGAGAGTTTGCCAGCCCTTTCACGTAGAATTTTAGTGTGCATGTTGGGTCTTCAGGAGGGAGTGAGGGAGGATTTTCCCTTCCTTCTTCCACTAGCAGAAACAATACCCCTCGCGTAAGCCAAATACTGCGCATGCTCAATCCCCATTCAAATGAATGGGGCTTGTGCATGTGGCAGCACGGCGTTGTGGAGGCACGCACGTGCCGCCCCTTGCGATTCCATGCAGCTTTCAGCATATGCTGAAAGCTGCGTATAGTGCGCCCGCGTATGACACAGGCGCACTGTACTATCAGATTATGCTCCGGTAGTTTTCCTTTGTCTTTCACGTAGATATGAGCTGTTTTAAAAGGTATTACCAGAGACAAAAAATATGAAAAAAAATGAAGAAAGCATTTAGTAAAAGGTAACAAAATAGCTTTTCTTATAGATTCAGGTATATCAATGCAGTCATTTCTTAAATTTATCCTTAACGTCTAGCTACAGTATAAGAGGATCTTTATGTTTTTGCAGGCTGTATTTGTGCTTGAAATAAAGAAATATAACCATAATCTTCTCTTAGTCTTGACATTAGCTGTAGGAGGTGGGTGTTGTCTCTGGACTCCATTCACAGTGAAATAGAGATGTAAAGCATCCAAATATTTTAAGTTATGAAGGAAAATTGTCAGGAAACTTGGTGCAGCTAGTTTGTATATTTGTATATTTTATATTCTTAAAATGTGCTGAAAGATTCATATGCCAGTGCATTAACACATTCTTAACATTCAGATATGTGCAGTTCCACCCATGTATCCCTACAGTTTTTTTAAAATAATAATAATAATGTGTAGCAGGTGATGTCAAAGAAACCTGAGAGTACATACGGAGAGACATTGTGTCAGTAGAAGGACATTTCACCTGGCATTCTGTTTACGAGGCAGGATGTAAAATTGTACTGTTAAATTTAACTATGACATGTTCTAATGATAGCAACAGATATATTAAGTATTCAAGATGGAACTGGAAGCTGCAATACAGTTTTTGTCTGTTGAGGAATGGCGTTGAAAGTGAACCCATCATTATTATAGCAAACATTAGTTATGGACTTGCAAATGGCCTTCTTTCTTTATTGTACAAAAAGATAAGAAACAATTCTAGAATCTCCTATATTTTGGGGCCATGTCTACAGTACTGAAAAATTATAATTGCCTAATGCTATATTCTTATGTAATCTCACAAAATGAATTTATTAATCAAGGGAACGCTAAGACACTCCTTATTGTAAAATCTCTCAGAATGTTGAAAGAGAAAATAATATGTATGAAAGAGGTTTTGTTTTTTAAACTGGTTTGAATTTCTGTTTCAAATTTCCCAGTGGAATCATTTTAATAATTGGAGGAAAAAAGCAGCTTCCAGTTCTCTGTTTCATCCCCCTAGGTTCTCTATTTTGCTATTTCAACAGCATGGACCGCTAGGAGTGCTCTGTACAGTATGCTTCAAGAACAATTTTCCTTCTGTTCTGCTCTTCTGCGTCTATAGAGGTAGACTTATTCTGTGAGGAGGTTTGCTGCAAGAAAATAGCCAGAATTTTCAGTGTTCACACAGCTCATTGTTGTGAATCTTTTTTGTCCATTTGCTAACGGTATCCTGCCTCTTATTTCCCACTGTGCCTGTGGCATTCATAACAGTGTTCCACCATTTGATTGCCTATCTATGCTAGTGTTGCACCTTTGGTACTTTTGTCATTGTCCCTGATGATTGCTGCCAACTGTAGCAGGATATGTGTGGTTTATAGAAGGTAGGCTTGTATTTATACTACTCATGCAGTTCACTTGTGCTTCTAACCTCTGTGAAACTTCTTAGATCTCCACTAGGAAGTTTTAAAATGTATTTATAAAATGTTATATCTTATTTTGTCTTGGTAACACTTGAAGAAATTTGAAAAGTCTAACTTAGACATGATTCATGCATGCTTTTGAAGCACTTATTGACTGTATCAGAATGTATTAACTTCATCTGCTGAAAACCATATGGGGTGGTGTCAAAACTGTTCAGTGTTTATCTGTAGTGACTACCACACATTCAAGTCATCTATGAACATGTGTGCAGTTCTCCCCCCAAATAATCATTATTGTAAGTATTTTTCTTGTTTTATATATCATGAAGAAGATAGTGTAGAATAAGGATGATAGTAGGTGGGACTTAATTTTTTTTAACCCACCCAAAACCTAGTGGATAGTATCTATTTATATAAGGTAGGCATGTTAATTTGTATTATCTTGAAGTTACATAAAACTATCTGTGTTCAATGTGGATTTATTACAGTAATCTTGAAACTGTACTTTGCACTGCGGAATATGCACCCATGTACGATTCTCTTATTCTGTCTTATAACTGAGCTAAAGAATTTTAACTATTTTCGGTTTGAAATCTGAATGGTTTCCAGAATATACTGTTTCAGTCATAAATAATAAAAAAGAAAAAATCAAAGTCATTTTTGCCATCTTACCCCAAAAATTATATTTGAGAAAGAAAACTTTCAAAATCTGATGTGAGATATGTAATTGAATTAGACATGTAGCAGCAATTGTAATTATCTGAGGCTAACTTGCTGCTGCAGTTACTTTGTGGCTGCTTTTCTTAATACTGATATGAAACTTACATTGTATAATCAGTTTTATGTGAAAATGTACTTTCATATTTTTTTAATCACAAATTCTTAATTATTTGATGCCATAGTTTTCTAATCACAGTATGTAGTAATTTAGCTGATAATTTTCTCACTTTATAACCTTGTGATATTACATATTTTAGCTAATAGTTTTCTCAGTATCTAACCACTTAAAGTATTACAAAAACATAAAAAAGGGTAATGTTTCATGTACATTTATGGTCTATGTCAACATTATGCAGAGAGCCCTTTTCGTGCTTGGTATTTCCAAGTTGTTTGAGGGTAGTAGGTTTGGGTGAATGGGAAGATATTCCCTTATTTACAATTACTTGCAATACTGGTGTAACTTTTGCCCAAATAATCCTTTCACATATTTGTCAATTTTATTTTGTCCATGCCACAATCTAAAAATGTCTAAATCACAATTATGTCTAAAATCTGTAGTTTATGTTACCCAGTTTGTATCATTTTATCAGATTTCAAGATAGGCTCATCTTAAATGTTTCACCACTGAATTATAGTGTATATTTTTATTGCAAAATAAAAATATAACCATTTTCTCTATGTTTCTCGGTAACTGTTCATATTTTTCTCCTTAAGCTATCAAAATAAGTCACTATATAATTTAATGTTTCATGATTTGGTTTTAAAGGATGATATACATGGTAAGTGTACTATGATTTGCCCCCTTCTAACACAACTGTAGCATTAACTGGTTTTACATTGCAATTTAATTTTTATATTCTTGTACTTATTTTGGAAATATATGGGTTGCATTGGCAATGCAGAAGTAATCCAGTTTGACACTGTGCTAACTGCCATGGCTCAATGCTATGGAATTGTGGTAAGTGTAGTTTGTTGCAACACCATAATTCCATAGCATTGGGCCATGGCAGTTCAAGTTTCGTCCAACTGGATTATTTCTGCAGTGCTGATGCCTCAGTATAGTAATACATTTAATTTTACGTCAGAAGAAGCCTAAAGATTTTAATAGAAGCTCTTTGAATACTACTACATTAGAAAATTTAAACACAAAAACAGCCTCCTGGAACCCAGTTGATATGTAGGTTGCCATTTTCATATTCTAATGTAGTTTTAACTGGTGGAAAAGCTCTTCTTTAACTGGTTTGAACATTTTAACTCTAATACTTAGGGTTCAGAGTAGAGGTGTGCTTGCAAACTGTACATAGCATTTCTCAACTAACAGCCTCTTACAGCTTATTTAAAAAGCAGTTTGAGATTTGGATAATGGTCCATTACTAGATAGTGCTATCATACTGTTCCCACCCTACCCTCTCATAAGCAGTTTTTCTTACAAATTGCTTTTATAAATTCTTTAACCCAGAGAACATTCCAGAATCTACTCCAAGGAAAAAGCACTTGCTGCACACTTGTACCTCAGGGTGGGATATGTAATGTTGCAATCTTGCAATAAGAGTTTGGTAGTAGTTCTTAATAATTCTAGTACGTAGTGGTTGGAAGACTTAACCTGTGGTTCCATTGGAGTTATTTATTGGTACATTTTTAATGAGACCAATCATATCTGAATATATTTTTACTTTATTTCAGCCTTAACCTAAAAATGGGGACCATATTGGTGCTTGATTTTTGCTTGGAAGTGTCTTGATTATGTAAGAATTATATTTAAGAAATAATTATTTCAACACTCTCTAAGTCCATGAAGTGAATTACTGATCCAAAATTGCTTTGAACTAATAAGAATGTTCTATACAGGCCTATACATTATTGTATTCCTGCTATATTCAGATGAAAAATCTTAATTGTTTTAGAGATGACCAATTTCTTCATGGGATATAAGCTGTGTGCAGAATAGTATTGTCTGACAGTTATTTCTCTTTTTACTTGTGCAGAATATACATCTACTTTCACTGTAAAAGAGAGGTACTGTAGTTCAGTAGGAGCCCTGGTGGCGCAGCGGTTAAATGCCTGTACTGCAGCCATTCACTCAAAACCACAAGGTTGCGAGTTCAAGACCAGCAAAAGGGCCCAAGCTCGACTCAGGCTTGCATCCTTCCGAGGTCACTAAAATGAGTACCCAGACTGTTGGGGGCAAAATTGCTTACTTGCTAATTAGCTTACTTGCTGTTCACCGATATGATCTTTGGAATAGCGGTATAAAAATAAAACAAATTATTATTATTATTAAATTAATAGTACAGTTCATGCTTTGTATAGACAAGGTCCTGGGTTCTTCCCCCAGATTCTACAGATGATATGAAAAGCAATTGTAATGTAGCTTTTTATAGTGGGTGTTATGGATCTATGGATAATATTTTTGCACAGGCCTCTGAAAATGAAGCATCTCTTTAAGGGATGCTGCAGTGTAAGAGGTTTTCTTCACAACTGTTTAATGGTTTGGAAAATGACTGTGCCTAAGATGAAGAGAGAGGATGATACATAACATTGGGGTGAATCATAGAATTGGAAAAGGCCGCAAGGGCCATCCAGTCCAACCCCTGCCGTGCAGGAAATCTAAATCAAAGCATTCCCGATAGATGTCCATCCAGCCTCTGTTTAAAGACCTCCAAAGAAGGAGACTCCACTACACTCCGAGGGAGTTTGTTCCAATGTCAAACAGCCCTTACTGTCAAGAAGTTCCTCCAAATGTTGTGGTGGAATCTCTTTTACTGGAGCTTGCATCCATTGCTCCGGGTCCTAGTCTCTGGAGCAGCAGAAAACAAGCTTGCTCCGTCCTCAATATGACATCCCTTCAAGTATTTAAACAGGGCTATCATATCACCTCTTAACCTTCTCTTCTCCAGGCTAAACATTCCCAGCTCCCTAAGTCGTTCCTCATAGGGCATGGTTTCCAGACCCTTCACCATTTCAGTTGCCCTCCTTTGGAGACGCTCCAGTTTTTCAACATCTTTTTTAAATTGTGGTGCCCAGAACTGGACGCAGTATTCCAGGTGGGGCCTGACCAAAGCAGAGTAGAGTGGGACTATTACTTCCCTTGACCTAGACACTATACTTCTATTGATGCATCCTAAAATCACATTGGCCTTGTTAGCTGCCACATTGCACTGTTGACTCACCTTCAATTTGTGGTCTATTTGGACTCCCAGATCCCTTTCACACATAGTCTCCTTCAGCTCCCATCCTGTATCTGTTCATTTCATTTTTCCACCCTAAGTGCAGTACCTTACATTTCTCCGTGTTGAAATTCATTTTGTTACACTTGGCCCAGCTTTCCAATCTATCAAGGTCATTTTGAATCTTGATCCTGTCCTCTGGAGTGTTAGCTACTCCTAATTTGGTGTCATCTGAAAATTCGATAAGTATGCCCCCAATTCTGTCATCCAAGTCATTGATAAAGATGTTGAACAGCACTGGGCCAAGGACAGAGCCCTGTGGGACCCCAGTGGTCACTTCTCTAGGATGAAAAGGAGCCATAGTTGAGCACTCTTTGGTTTCAGCCAGTCACCCAATTACAAATCCATGTTGTACATTACGTTGTCTAGCCCACAGTTTACAAGCTTGTTGGCAAAAATGTCATGGGAAACCCTGTCTAATCCACAGCGTTCCCTTCATTTAAGAAGCTGGTAATTTTATCAAAAAAAGAGATTAGATTTGTCTGGCATGACGTCTTTCTCTGAAACCCATGTTGACTTTTTGTGATTATGGAATTGCCATCTAGATGTACAGACTCTCTGTTTAATAATCTGCTCCAGAATCTTTCCTGGTACTGATGTCAGACTAACTGGATGATAATTGTTGGGATCCTCTTTTTTCCCTTTTTGAAGATGGGGACAACATTTGCCCTCCTCCAGTCTGCTGGGACTTCTCCTGTTCTCCAGGAGTTCTCAAAGATCATTGTCAATGGCTCCGATATTACATTAGTCAGCTGTTTTAATACTCTTGGATGTAGTTCATCAGGTCCTAGAGATTTATATTCATTTAGATTAACCAGGTATTCCTGTACTGTCTCTTTACTTATTCTGTACTGAAAGGAACCCTTTCTGTCCTCTGCTCCATTATCCTCAGGTTGAGCACCCTTTTCCTTTTCTGAAAAGACTGAGGCAAAGAAGGTGTTAAGTAATTCTGCCTTTTCTCTGTCTTCTCTTAGCATTTTGCCATCTTCAGCACTCAGTGGCCCTACCGTTTCCTTCTTCCTTTTGCTGGGGACATACCCCCAAAAGCCCTTTTTGTTTTTCTTAACCTCTCTAGCAATACTCTAGAATACTCTTTCTGCTGAGAGCTATAAACTGAAGGTTGCCATGCTGAAATTTTATCCAGAAAGTTGCAAATTAGTAACTTGATTTTCTGTAGAACTATTAACTCTGTCTGATGGGTTCTATTTTATGTTCTCTGTCTTTTTCTACACTTTTTGTTCCCTTCTGCTTTTTAGGTGCTAATATTTTTGTAGTTGGATTTGCAGCTAAAATAATATATAAGCTTTAATCTGGTTCAATGCAGGTTTGAAGTGAAAAAGTGAGCTTCTTCTTCAATACCTCCCCCGTTTTCTGTGACACATTGTGTGCAGTTTGGTTCCGGAAAATACAGCATGGAGTGAAATATATAAGCCTGCTGCTATCGATGACCTGAGACCACATTATATATGATGAATTTCCTAAATCGATATTACTCCTTGTGCCTGTTGAATTTTATGCAAACATAATCTTTAAACATTCTTGTGCTATTACAGCTCCTAATGATCTAGGCCTGCATAGCTGGCTTGCTAGCTAGCTTGTATTTTTAGTGTTGCTGTGTTAAGTGCTCTTATACTATTCACTGATATATAAAACTACTGTGTGAGAGAATTTCTGTGTGTATGTGGGAATATGTACAATTTTATTAATTGTATTTATGAGCACTTTTTATGCAGAAGTGGTATCACTGGCATCGCTGAACCTCCACATCACTTTTCTTCAGACTCCTCTTGCCATGAGGTTTGGGGATTTAATCACAATAATTAAATGGAAGAAAATAAGGCATAATTTCATTGCTTAAAATCTCAGTGTATCTCAAAAATAGGACCGGTTGTATTCTTAAATGTTTTATAACTTCATTCTGAAATTGTTTTGTAAATATTTCTTTTGTAGGTTAGGACTACTTATGAAGTTTGTAAACTAATCTGTGAAGTACATCTTTTGGATAATGAGAGATATACGTATGCATACCATACATTTTGGGACATAGCATATAATATAGCTTGATAATTTGCCTCTAATCTGTTTAGAATCATAAATTGTTAGCTTTATAATAAGGAACGTGAAACTAGAATTCATATCAGCTGTATACTGCAAATACAGATTTTTCAGTTGTATAGTGTTAGTCTAACATTTAATATACGGTAGCTAGAGATTAGTAGCCATAGATAGGGCTGCTAATTTGAAAAGAGTACAGAGAGCATTTTATCTAGCTTCTTCTGTTTCAAGTCCATGCTAACTAATATATTTATCTGATCCATATGCATTGTATGAGGCTTTGAGTTATCAAACAAACGTTCTTCTACTTTACAACAGTAGCAGTGATTTTTTCACAGTATCTGGTTTTGGCCTTTTCTGTTTGCTCATATTTGACTATTCCTGGCAGGTCCTAGATCAGAAGTCCATTAAGCTGTTTGGACAATTATTTTAGCAAAAGATATGACCTGGACTGAAAGCAAGGTTGTATTGCTCATGAATTCATGCTGAGTCTCAGGTTAATTGTGATGTCTATGCTTAAATGCAGTAAATTAGTTAAGAATACTTCATATACAGTACTTATATTAGTATTTGCCATGGCCTCACTTAAAAGTGTGCTGGAACTATATAGCAGATATTCAGTTTATTCTATGAAAAAGCTGTTGTATTGTAAATTCAGTTAAGGACACTTGGTCTGATCAGATTGGAGACCACAAAGAAGCAGTTTATTTGGGCTGCCTCCGTGTTTCAGAAATAATCCAGTTTGACACCATTTTAATTGCCATGGGTCATTGCTGTGGAATTCTGGGAGTTGTAGTTTATTGTAGCATCAGAACCCTCTGATGGAGAAGGCTAAAAATGTCTCACAATACGACAAATCCCAGAACATTCTGAATTTTTACATTTAATTAAGTACTTTGATCTACTTCTGATTTTATGTTTATTTTTGCTGTTCTAGTTCTCTAGGGTGAGTGAAATGAATGATTTCTCAGAGCTAATATTTCAGCTTCTTGCAAAATGTTGATTGGAAAGATGGGCTTTCATTAGTTGGCTACACTGAAAATTATTTATGTACAAAAATATATGCTCAAAATTAAATATTATGTAATAAGTATGTATGCAATTAACCTCTTTCTTTTAAGAAGGTACTTTTTGTCATGGACAAATGTCTATGAGGAAAACATTATACTGATTTAGCATGTGATTTACTAAATTACAAATATGTGCAAATTTCAGAGAATATTTTGAGTTCTATATATAGTGAATTTTTTTTTTAATTGAACGGAATTATTTTTTTACTGGTGTTCTGTTGTCTTATGTAATGTAGTATTTCTTTTGCAGGCATAGTTTTGAGGATATCTGTATCACCAACATAACTGTTTTATTTTACTTTGAGTGCTTTTTAATTGACATTTTGTAAGTAAAGATGTTATCAACATTGTTGCATGTTGATAGACGAATTCCCTTTCGCAGCAATTGTAGCTCAGCACTCTTGTTCTTTTTTTTAAAATGTAGCAAAGCCTCTATAGAATCCTTTCTGCCTCACCTGTGCAATGAGTAGTTCTTTAGTAATCTCCTATATTTCAACGTTGCAGTTTTTTGGGATTATAATGAAATTACCAAGTCAACAATAAAGATCTAAAATATTATGTGGAGCATAATCAGTTATTTTATTGCCATATTTTAAGAGATGGTTTGAAAGAAATACTTAGAACGTCCTATCTCAATTTGTCTTTGTTTCAGCCTTAGCTCTTCATCTTCACAATGCAGTGATTGTGTCAAGCACTCATTTATTAAAATACCTAAGATAAATGCTATGATATTTTGAATTAGTATTGTTGCAGTGTTGAATCCTGACTTTTTAGGCTTGGGCTTCATGTTCTGACTGCCTCCAGCTATCAGTTGCTGCCATTGTGTAGATCCTTATGATGTCTGCACTGCTATTACAATAATGATTGTTTTTGATTTTTACTTGCTTAGCTTGAAACAGGATTGTAGCCAACTTCATTTCCAGACCTGCAACTGGAAAAAATAGTGAGACTGATTTGGGGGTGGCAGGTGGGGAGGGTATGGGCTTGTGGCTAAATGCATTTATAGTTGGAGGAAATGTCAAAGTTTACTCAAAATTTGTGCTTAGACTAGTACAAAATCTTTGCACAAGGTCTAAGCATTTTATTTGTGTCTTGCTTTACTAAGTTTTGAGTATTTATATTCCAATTGGGCAGCTGGTAACAGACAAAAACCACAATAAAATATTTGCATTTGAACAATAAAAATATGACTGGAGAGAATAAATTCAAATTTAAATAGCAAAATCTGAGACCATTAAAAGTGCAAGAGAAGAATATTCTGTTCATATATTCTGGTCATTGGTCATGACAGATATATTTCCTTTGGTTATTGTCCTTTACTGTATTTTCTTCATTGCTTTATGCTTTTGGCTCCTCACTAGAAGGCAACTTATAAATCTTTGGTTTTCTTTTAATGTCTTGTATTAGGGTATACTAGGTAAATGGGCAGGGGAAAGATCTCACAGCTAAGAAGTTTTTGGTTCGAAATTGTTGAACAGTAGTAAACAGTTCAGCGTCAGTCATGATGGCTACAGTCATAATACTGATCTGATGTATTGCTGAATTTAAGAATACTTCAAACTCATGACTTGCAAGTGATTTGTGAGGCTGTGATGTATTCTCAACATTTACTGTAAAGGACTGGAAACATGACCACCAGGCGATACATGACACTGCAGAAGCAATCTGTCCTTATAAATAATTGATAAAGAAGTTCAACACAGAAACCTCCCACAAATAAACTGCATTAAGTTGATTTTTACATGCATTGAATTTATTAGTTTTTTGAAAAGCAAATGATAAAAGATGGATCAAAAATTACATTTTATGTCAAAAGCATGTTTTGGAATACATGTGTAGCAAGTACATCTTTGGTTCCTTTTGTCATTTGATGCATTCTTTCTGTACTATTCCAAACTATGCTTAATTTTAATATATTTTTATAGCCTTCAGTTCCTTCAGTGAGCTCAAGTGATACACTAGAGTCACTACTTCCTGTTCACTTTATCCTCATAAGAACTCTGTGGGGTAGGTAGATCATTCTGGGAGAGTGACTGGCCTAAGGTTATGCATTGCATTTCACTGGGGCTCTTTGGGGACTAATAACTGGATCTCCCAAGTCAGTCTAACACTAAAATCTCAGCTACAGTGACTGTATCAGCAGCTGATTAGAAAACTTGCAAGAAGGATTTGTTCTGAATGAAACAACTTCATCCTAACCTATGTATGCATGCCCAATCATGAACCTTCTCTCTAATGAACCATCAGGAAACAAAAGGAGAATCTTAGAGATTCTGATTGCAGTGGGAGAATAAAATTTTTGAAGGGGGGGGAGACACAGAATTGGAAGGCAGAGAACTTTGCCATCTCCCATTCCCTGTTGCACTGGAAGAGGGAAGAAGGGGAAAATCCTTATTGCTAATCATTCATGGTAAATAATAGAGATTATAAAAGGGTAGTCCAGCATCCTCGATGCAGAATTCAAGCTGGGGATTCTTTATCATGTCTTAATATGTTCAATAGATTTTGGTATCTCTGGGACATAACTAAAATCATCAACTGAGCAAGGCAGTGTTGAATTTGTTCTGCAGACAAGATAAGGAAAAAAGCAAAATACTTTCCCTTCTAAAGGTATATTTACCTGATATGGAAATATTTGCCTGGATTTCTGAGGAGTCTAGTTAGTTATCACATGCTGTTTTACTAAGTACTTAACTCAAGTGACCTGGAGAATTGGCATAGCTTGGAGCACCTTATATATGTCATGATGTTACTTTAGTACTGCAGGCATTCATATTCTGTTAATATTAATAAAACTGATGTGGACCTTAAATATCTCAGTATTTCTGTATAAAATTATGGCACAATATTTTTTTGTATTTGTGAATACTTGCTTTTGTTGATCTGTGCTAACAATTTTACTGTTTGTAAACAGGATCTAGAAAGAATGTACAAGACTTTTGGCTGTTTAAATTATTCTTTGATTAATTACTTCAGTGAAAGCAGAACTAAACAGTTTAATTCTATTGCAGTTTCTTGAATTGTATAATCTGTCATTTGTGGAACAAAAGAATCTGATAATTTTCAAACAGTATGACAATGGCTTAATTCACTCACAGTTGACACTTTACACTGTCCCTTTCTTTTGATTTCCTAAATGTTAATTTGCAACATTGATCATAGATCACATTAATTATCTTCTTAGGTTTTCATTCTGGTATGGTGAAAGTGTATGTAAGTTTCTTTACTGTCTTTAAAGAATCTATTGACATTTACACTTTGACTTTTAACAGTTTTTAAAACATTTTGGTGGTTGAATAACTCTTTTGTATTTTGTGTTGTTACATGTTAGTTTTATTGGGTTTCTTACTATATTATTATATAAACTACCTCAGGAGCCATTCTGGTCACAAAGAAATACTGTATATTATGTATAAGCACTACATGTGGTACCACTGTTTGTAATTACTCTCATCTAAATTTCTTTGCATAATCCATCTATTGAATTATTTAAAACCTCATAGGGTCAATATCCAACAACATCTCTCTTACTGTTTGCCTCATCATATTCTGTTGGTAGTTTTGTGATATTTTCCTTCTCTCCCCTAAATTCTCCCTAAAATTATGATGATCCCTCGTGGAGACGTATCTTGCATATGGTATATATTGCTGCATTAAGGCTGTTCTGTGTACTTGATTTTAGTAATTGGATTAACCCCTTATTTTTAACTTGATGCTTGGACCCAGCCATAGTAGTCTGATACCTAATTGCACAATCAATGTGGTTGTGTACTGAATGGTTTCATATGTTTTGTAGCATATGTGTCCACCCCAGTGTTATCTAAAGGCAACTTTTAGATAAACCTACAGGCTTACTTCTCAACAACAACAACAACAACAACAAATTTTATTGATTAGTCAGCTGACCATATCAATAGAAGACAAAGTACAAAATACATAATAAAAAATCTAATGTTAGAATATCTAAATACATACAAGGATAAAAAATTGATCACGCTTAAAAACTCATATAAAATTAACTAAAATTAATCCCTAGCAGAGGTATCTCTGTGGCCCCCAGTCACAGTGTCTGAAACAAAAAACACCATACATTCTTTGAAGTCAAAGTGCCAGGTGAAGATCTACTCCCATCAGAAATCTTCAAGTCCTGTGTTGACTGGTGGGCTCCCGTTTTGGCTGGTCTATTTACTTTTATTAATTATTAATTATTATTAAACTTTATTTCTATAGCGCTGTAATTATTAATAACACAGGACATTTCCTGTCTGGTTGGAAACTTTCCTAGACCAACTGTTAAAGGACTACGGAGAGGCAATACGAGCAACAAAGAATTCGTTCTATGGTGCTCGTATTGCGTCCGCAGAGTCGCGTCCGGCAGAGTTGTTCAGGGTGGTCAGGGAGCTAACTCAGCTCCCTCCCGCCCTGAACCAGATCCTTGAACCTTCTAAGGCCTGCTGCGACTTGTTTAACGACTTTTTTGCGGATAAAACCTCTCGTATAAGCGAAGGTCTGAACGCCGACATTTTAGCAGAACCTAAGGTAGAAGTGTCCAGAGCCTCCGTGGACTATGTTAAACTGGATCAGTTTGAGTTGGTGAGTACCGAGGATGTGGACAAGATCCTCGGAAGTGTTCGGAAAACAACCTGCTCTCTTGATCCCTGTCCCTCATGGTTAGCGGCCCAGGGGGGACCGGCGGTAACATCATTGTTACGCCGGATAGTTAATACATCTCTGAGGGATGGGCTATTTCCATCTCAACTTAAATTGGCCATTGTAAAACCTATTTTAAAAAAGCCCTCCCTCGACCCCCTGGTACATAATAATTATCGGCCTGTTTCGCTGCTACCATTTTTGGATAAGGTGATCGAGAGGGCGGTTGCGATCCAGCTTCAGGCGATCTTGGATGAAACGGATTATCTGGACCCATTTCAAACTGGCTTCCGGGCGGGTCACGGGGTTGAGACGGCCATGGTCGCCTTGGTCGATGATCTCCGTCTGAGCATCGACAGGGGAAGTGTGTCCCTGCTGGTGCTCTTGGACATCTCAGCGGCTTTCGATACCATAGACCATGGTATCCTTCTGGGACGCCTGGCAGAGGTGGGGATCGGGGGCACTGCGCTCCAGTGGTTCCGCTCCTACCTCTCCGGGAGGTCCCAGATGGTGCAGCTGGGAGACGTGTGCTCTGACGAGAGGCCCCTTAAAACCGGGGTCCCTCAAGGAGCCATTCTGTCTCCCATGCTATTTAACATTTACATGAAACCGCTGGGAGAGATCATCCGGAGCGTGACCCCGTTCAGGACAGGTGGAACCACCGCCATTCCTGGACCAGGAGAACCTATCACTAGTACCTCCGTTTTCTCTGGATTCAATTTGAGTCGGTTTTCCCTCATCCAGCCCATTACTGACTCTAGACAGGCCACGAGAGGAGAGATGCCATCCCCAGTCACTGCATCAGTCAGAGACATAGAGAAAATAATTTGGGTGTCATCAGCGTACTGATAACCCTGCGCCCCATGTCATTATTTTAAATTCTTGGATTTATGCAAAACCTCTCCCTATCTGATATGTTTTTAACTCGTTAATCAGTATTAATACTGCACATGATCACATTATGTACTATAATTAAGATTCACTGTAATACTAAATATGCGGTGGTATAAACAACACTATATACTTTCATATTCCTTTAGGTACAATGAATATACTTGATTCTGGTCTCTATGTGACTACTTCATGATTGTCGTGCCTGTCTTTGATCAGGCTCCAAATTGTGACACCATTTTAACAATTTAAACTGATACACACATAAATAACTGCTGCCTCCTTAGTCATTGCATTGTGTCCTCCTACTTCAGAAAATAATTTGATGCAGGAATAATATTTTATATTCTATTCATCTCTTCCTATTCTGGACTAGACATTATCCATAATGCCCTGGATGCTTGTGCACCAAAGGTTAGAAATATACCAGTTGAGGTATGTGGAGGCTGAAGTCAAATGTATGAACCAGTTATAGGGGCAGTTCAGACATTATCAGCACCTCAGACACTGTCATAGGTGAGATCAGGAGAGGTTCATACTCATGCATTTATATCTTGCTCCTCTAGCCCTAGAGAGGGAGAACGGTAGCAAACGTGAGAACCTCTCTAGAGTTCTTCTGTGGACTGGATAATTTCTGAAGAGATTCCTGGTCTTAAGAGTAGGACTTATACGAGTATTTATGGTCTTTTGTTTTTAAAGAATTTGAATTCTTTTGACTTTATGCAAATTTTTTTTAAATCACTGGAAAAGTCTTTTCAATTCTTGAAGCAATGGAAATGTTAAAGCAATAAGTGATAGGTTGATGATGGAAATTATGTTTATTTACAGAGAGAACAGGAAATGAGAATGGGTGATATGGGTCCACGTGGAGCATTAAACATGGGAGGTAGGGATCTGAAGCAAAAGGCTATTTTTCTTAACTTTTTTGAGACTGTACATGGTACTCATTAGTATTAAATATTCTTGTAATAAATCTCATGTCTAGTAAATTATAACTTCCAGTAAAATTTTATTTTAGGTGTAACCATCTTTGATTTACAAATTGGAAAATACAGACATAATAAATATTGACTGTATGGTAGGGGTTCCTGTGTTTACTTTTGTTTTCATAATTCTTTCTGGAGACTAGCAAAATGTAGTATGTATCTAGTACAGGGAGGAGTTTAATTTTATTAAGTTATTTCTGTGTAATATCCTGGTTTGACCTCTTGGATATGTTATTGTTTATTGAAGGTCCTAGACTTAATCAGAAACATGATGGATAGCAAAAATACAATTAAGCATTTTAGTTCCTTAAACAGTTAAGAAGTTAACTATAAAATACTTCTGTGATAATGTACTTTAAAAGTCGGTAATAAAGGTTGAGTCTCCCTTACTGGAATTCTGAAATACATCAAAAACAAAACTTTTTCATGGGTGAGATAATGAAACCTTTGCTTTCTGGTGATTCAGTGTATTCAAACTTAGCTTCATGCACAAAATTATTTAAAATATTAAATAATTTTGCATATGAAACACACATGAATTTTGTGTTCAGACATGGGTCTTATCTCCAAAATATCTCATTATCTATGTATATGCAAATACAGATACTCCAAAATCCAAATAAATTTTGAATTCCAAAGCATTTCTTGTACAAAGCATTTCAAATAAGGGAGACTCAACCTGTATATGTTTAAAAACCACAAAAGTGTCTAATTTGGGGCTACATCAGATACATTTATCCCAAGTTGAATTTTAGCAGTTGTCGCATTCCATCTTCATGTTTCAGGCTTTAACTGTTGCTAAGTGCATGTCCTCCCCCTGGTGCTTACCAATCATTGTGCTATCATCAGAGACCCTTTTCTGGCCACTTTGAGAAATCAGTGATAGACAAGCTTAAGTTATTCTTCAATGAAGCCAGTTTCTTTGATGTTGTGAATGATCTGTGCTTGAGAGAAGATCTGTGAGTCTGATCCTGCTCATGATTTCCTGACCTTTATAGTCCTATACCACCTCATCCTAATGCTTTCTGAAAATATTTCTGTTGGTATGGGCCTCTCTACATTTGTAATCAAGTAGTGTACTTTTTTTCCCTAATGATAAGGGAATCAGGGTCCGTTTTCCTGCTACAGTACTTGGTGCCAAAAGCCTGCTCCCAGGGTTTCCAGCTATTTGGAGTAGGTTTTTAGTTGCATAAGGTCTTCAGGAATGAGGAGAAATTACCAGTACTGTTGGCAGCAGCTCAATCCAATTGATGTGCATTACAAATGAAGTGCTAGTTCAAAATTAATGTGTGGAAAATGGGTTAGCTTGCACAAACGGGGCTTTTTCTATGATAGTCCCAATATTGATGAATGTTCTCCTGTGAGAACTATCCATTGTCCTGCTCTTGCTACTTGCAATGACAAATTCTTTGCTTCTGAAGGCTTTCATTTTTTATTGATAATTTTTTTCTGCAGTGTTCATACACAGTTTCTAGCCCACCTACATTCTTAGTATTTTAAATAAGCTTTGCTGCATATTGTTTTGAACAGTCTTTTTTAGAAACTGTATAATTATGCGTATCAATAGTATAATATAGTACCAAACCATGGATAACAGAATTATACATTCATGGCCTTAGTGCTTATCACTAAATCATGGTTGGTATTTGGACTCATGTAAAAAAAGTGTATAAAGTGATGATTTCGGAAAAATCTTAAATTACACATTTGAACAATGTTAGAACTGTTTAAGATTATGTGCTTTCAAAATATTTTTTCCTGCAGCAATTGCAGATTCAGTAGCATTACCATTTAAGTCTAATGTGAAACTTATTTTATAAGGAAATATGTTAGCTTTTAGAATATAACTGCAATATGTTCAGAGTGTCATGGATTTACTTTTAGATTTTGAGTGAAAAACATATCAAATTAACACTATGCCTTGTAAAGTAAAAGTAAATGGCCTATTGCTTGAATATAAATGTCTCTAGTGGACTGCATTCAGTTGCCATTCCTTTTTCTTCTGTACATTTAGTTACAACATAAAGCTCATAATTTAGTATTATTTTGTAGGCATTTTCAACCTTTTAGAGAGTTTTGCAAGGTTTTAAAAATTGTATTACAGATAAGTCTACTATGACACATTGTGTTCCCAAATGACTTATGCATTGGGTCTTTGTCTGCTTCTTCCAGTTGTCACTGCCCCAAGCTCAGTTTTCTATAATACATGGGAAAGGATGATAAAATGTCAGTTTTATTAGCCACTTGCAATGTGGATATGGTAACTGGTGTTATTGGTGGGGCGGGGGGGAAGGTTAACATATAAATGCATACATCAGCACTGGGGCTCTTTGAATTGGGGACAGCTTGAAAGTTACTGCAGTTACGTAAGAAAGTTAGCTATTCTCTTTGAAGAATAAACAAACTTGAAAAGTGCAGATTTAATTTGGGTGGCAGTTTTCTTTTAACTCTTGTTTAAAACCAGAGAATGTGAGTAAATGTACAGTCTCAAAGTATAAAGATAATTTATTTCAAGTAATGGATGTTCTGTATAATTTTTACTTGTAACTTTTTAATTCTCTAAAATTCAGTTAGGATGGCTCTAAGTGTAGACTGTTTTGCATAGATGCCTTTAGCCCAGCACCTGCTGGAACGCAAGGTCCTCCTCCTCCACCTCCAATGATGGCTATGAATATGAACAACAGAGGAACGTTGCCTGGCCCTGCAATGGGCCCTGGTCCTTCCATGGGGCCGGAAGGAACTGCAAACATTGGAACCCCAATGATGCCAGATAATGGAGCTGTGGTAATGTATCATAGTTATTTTTTTCCCCTTCTGGTTCATCATGGCACAATTATTTTCCTCAAGGATAACTTCACACTAACAGCAGGTTAGCAGCAGGACCTTTGAGTTACTCCTTTGCTACTGAAAAATAATGTATTCCTACTGGTCATTTTACATAAAATTTCTTTACGCAAATTTAGTTGTCAAAAAGCATTTTCCAGTGTAAGCAAGTTTTAACATTTCAGATCCTTTTCTGTGAACCTTGTATTTAGAATAGCTATTAATGGACAGTTTATTGCCTACTTGTACACAAAAACTGGCTTCCCCTGAAAAACAAAATACCAACAGTATATGACTTTTATAGACAAATAATACCTGAGAATGGATATTCATTTTATAATAAGGGGCTGGTATGCATATATGAGTGATGAACTGAAATGATAAATAGTGTGAAGATATCTTTGAATATTGTTTTTGAAAAATAAGTTTAATTACCATGCTGATGACACATCAGGTTGTAATAGTAAAACTTCCTGAGTGATTGAATATTAGGAACAGATTTTCTGAAGGTTAGTGTTGTTTCAACATTTGGTTACTTAAGAAAGAAACGTGATGCGACCAAGTTTAAACATACAAATACGAAAGAGAGCTTTCATTATCTTTGCTTTAGTAGTCTAGAATTCCATCTTATAGCTTGAGTACCAAAGAAAAGATATTTATGTAATAAGAGTAATTGTAAATATAAATAGACCTTCACTTGTTCTACTTTGCTGTATCAGCTCCCATTCCTTGAAGAGACAAGTTCTTTCTTAAGTTTAAGCAAGTATAAAATGCAGTAAAACTATTGCAGTGAAATAACAAAGGCCCAGGTATTTTTTTACATAAGACATGTCACATGATAACTAGTTTAATAAACCCACTGTGGCATGGACCAAATATTGAAATAGGCAGGTGGCCCCTTTTCTGTAAACCTTCTTATAGAAGAACCAGATATTAACAGGAGAAGAGGACATTTTGCCCATCATAAAAAGGGTTTCATTTGTTACCATGCATCAAATATTTTCTACCATAAGAAGAAGAATCTACAGTGGTACCTCGGGATACGAAATACCCAGGTTGCGAAATTTTCGGGATACGAAAAAATCCCATAAGAAATAATTGTTCCGGGTTACGAATGTTTTTTCGGGTTACGAAAAAACTTTTGGTGCTTTTCGGCGCTATTTTACACGGAATCGCGGCTTTTCCCCATTAGCGCCTATGGCATTTCGGCTTACAAAGGCTTTTCGGGTTACGAAAGCGGCCGCGGAACGAATTACTTTCGTAACCCGAGGCACCACTGTATATTGCAAACTGAAGGATTAACACTAACTTGCACAAAGAACCAGATTTGTTTCTCAAACACTGGCATTTTCTGTCACAACAAATTGCTGCGTTTTAACTAATGGGACCAGTCTAGGGTATGTGGACTATTGCTGACAATGAAAGTGACTTCTCAGAAGAGACTGACAACTCAGCATCAGTTAATTGAAATGTAGATTTTGTTCTTGAGGAAGAAAATAGAAATGACTGTACTTTCTTGTACTCCTTATTTTTATCTATCAATGTCTCCAACACTCCCTCATTTTTATAATAAGCAACTGTTCTAAAGATTTGTGTCATGCAAACAAACTTCATACAACGAGAACTCCTCTTGACTCTGCCCTCCCTCTGTCCCTCATATCTGCTTTACAGGGTCTCCCAAGCAGATCTGGGGTATAGTGGGTAGTGGGAGGGAGAGGAGAATTCGTTGTACTAGCATTGTTTGTTCTGCCTGCAGGCAAACCCAATATACAACCTTGTCTATTTGAAAATGTTCTCCCCGCCCTGTTTCTAGTAACAGTTGGCTCTTGGTATGTGTGCGGGATCTGTTCTGGACCCCCCTGGGGATACCAAAATCTGCAGATGCTCAAGTCCCATTGTCCCTAATGGCAGCATGGCCATGTGGCTGTGCCACCATTAAGGACAAATGCACTGAAGTCCTTCCTCCCTCCCTCCCTCCCTCCCCTCTGAGGCTTCTACCTTGGCCTTGGCTTTGAGGGCTGTTTGGAGGTGGAGGCTGGAGGCTTGGGACTGAGAGCCTGGAGATTCTGTCCTGGGCTTTGGGTCCGGGGTGAGAGAGGCTCTGAGACACAAGTGCTGGCTCTGGCTCTCTCTGGCTGATGGGGCTCTAGACTTTGCCTCTGAACTGTGCCTGAAGCCAAGCCTAAAGCAGAAGCCTCAGAGGGAGGGAGGGAAGGAGGGAGGACGTAAGGAAAAGAGAGGGAGGAAGGACTTCAGTGCAGTTGTTCCCGATGGCGGCATGGCTACGTGCACACGTGAGCTTGCTGTCTGCGGATGCTCAAATCTGCAGATGACAAGATACTGAGGTCCCACTGTATTTCAAATGCAAAAATGTAGATCAGGAAGGGCACCTATCATATGTTTGAGGACTGCATGTACAGTGCGCCCACGTCATATGCAGCTTTCAGCATATGTTGAAAGCCATGCGGGAGCGCAAGGGGCGGCACGTCCCATTCAGATGAATGGGGCGCGCCCTCGTGCTGCCGCATACACGAGCTCCATTCACTTGAATGGGGCTTGAACATGCACAGTATTTGGCTTATGCGGGGGGGGGGGTCCGGAATGGATCCCCCGTGTAAGCCAAGGGTGAACTGTGCCCCTGCTAGACTTGGGAGGGCTTCAGCTCCTCCTGACTACCCCATAATGTTTTGTAACTTAAAAAGCTGTTTGTTTTCTATTATGTTGTGTGGACACTTTTGCATTGTTTGAAGCCTTCCTGGCCAATTTTAGGTTCAGGAGCCCACCCACCCCCAACCATCAAGTTGTTAGGCGTGGGCCTCATAATGTGGTTACTTTGCATTGTAAGGGCCCTAGACGGTGTGCTTTCAGCTGTTTTTTTTAAAACCACTGGGAGTGTTGGAAGCTGTACTGGCATCCATGTTGGCTCATGGGCCACATTCTATCCAACCCTGATACAGACAATGAGCATACTGAAAAGAGAATTAGTGTAAAGCGAAAAAATCCTGTTTTAAGTCAATGGCACCATTAGTCCATAAATTTATGGATGAAGGCATTTCCAATTACTGTTTTCCTTGCTGCCCTCCTAAAAAATCACTCCTGAGGTTTGGAGAACTGTTTCAGGACAGCATGGTCAGGAAGAGAAAGCAGAACCTGCTGAAAATACCACACACACACACACACACACACTGCAACAAGTAGAATTGCCTTCCTTGCATGCATTTTTAATCTTTCAATCACTGGTCCTTTGTAAAACTTTGTGATTCTTGATCCCCCCTTTTTTTGGGAGGAGGAGTCTATATAATTTATAACTGAAGGAAGGAAAACAAAACAGTGAAGACAGCTGGAAAACCAATATTCATAATGGCATTATACTTACGTAAATGTATGGATTAGAGCCAGATTTTAGTCATACTTAACAGATTCGTTCGACTTAAATTACTCGAAACTAACTGCTTCCATTATTTTATTTGCTTTATTCTAAGCATGTCTGTGTTTCATTCTAAAGATACATCTGGCTTCAAAAGAAAATATGATTTCACTTTATGATTTTGGTTGGTGAACTTAGCTTTTCTGATTATATAAGGATATTTATTTTTAAATTTTAAATTTGGTCATAGTTTAAAATTTATTGGAGGCAGATACTTTTTTTATAAGCTGGGTTTTATTTTAGTAAGTTCTTAATGCCTCAACTGGAAATTTACATGCTTAAAGAAGTATACTTGTCCCTCCACATTTGCTGGGGTTAGGGGCATAGGACCCTCACAAATGTGGAAAAACCACAAATAACAAGAACACTATGTTTTTACCTGAGAGAAGACCTCTCTAGGAATCTCTGTGTCCTTCTGTGCAACTCTGTGATCAACATCTGTAGTCATTGACCATAGAATTGTGCTGGAGTAACTACAAATTCCTAATGGAGTGTTCTCTGTAGGAATCTGAAGGTCCTTCAGTGCGACGTTTGGTTAAAGTTGACCATAGAGTTGTGCTGGAGGACCTAGATATTTCTAGAGAGAACTTATTAAAATCTGTGAATAATCAAATCCGTAAAAGTCAAAGCTGCAAATGTGGAGGGACAAGAGTAGAATCAAATGGGAACTTGGAGGCGAAATGTACAATGAGATGATGACATTTGATTGGTTAATTTTATTCTGTTGACTAAAATTTAAATCGAATTTACTCATGAATCTATTACCTCAGGTTAGTCTACCCTACAGTTGATTCCATTAACCTAATACATTGGTAGTCACAATTAGCTTATATTTTAGCTTACTTTTAAAATAATGACTAAAATTATTTGCTCCTTTCTTCCTTCTATGTATCATCCTGATTCTGCTGGATTGTCTGCTGACCTTCATGAAAACACCACTCCCCCATTTTTTGTTGTAATTCCAATGGTAATTTGTTTTAAATGGACATAATCTAGCATTCTGAGAGATTCCCTCAAGGAGGCCCACCACAAATGGGTTCACCTATGGTTAGTAGGACAGGCTCTGAAACTCCTCAACCAGCTATGGGTGGTGTAGGTGCCGTCAATAGCGGACCCGGTGGCTTTGGTAGAGGAACCCAAGGGGGCAGCTTTGAAGGACCTAACAAGCGGCGCAGATACTGAAACTTTTTATTTTGTACTGTTGGGGAAAAAAGAATGACAACCTGGTGTTATGCCTTTAAAATTTTAGCTGTTACTTTCAAAACGGTTTTATTGTTAATGTAGTCATTAAATCATTTTTTTTGGTAAACTTTAGACTTTTGTATTCACTCATAGGCTTTAGCATAGAGGAGAAATAATGTGTTTCATTTTGTACGTCAGTTGTTTGTGACTTTAACAAAATATTATATGACCATGCTGTGAAACTTGTGAGTTACTTACTTACTATGAACTATAAAATCAGTTTAAATGGTTCTGAAACATTGTTATGAATACTGTCCTTGATTTTAATTGTAAGCAACCATTTTAATTTTTCATTATAATGCCTATCTTTTGAAACAAAAATCTTTATCCATTGTAATTGTATGCAAATGAAAAGTCAGCTTGCAGGATACAGTAAAACAAATGTTGAGGCTTGTGCAGCATTAGAACAATTGAAACATCCAATAAGCTGCAGATCTGTTTTTTTTTAAATGTTACTTTTTACCAGTGTATACAAATTGAGTTGCAATGGGATTGTCATCATAATGTATTCTGTGTTCAGCTATCAAATAAACATTTGAGTCTTGAAAAACATTTCAGTAGTAAATATTCACATGTAGTTTTATAGTAATAGATTATGAATGATAACTTTTGAAATCATATTCATTTATTACATTTAACAGTTATTCGTGTTTTTAAAACTATTTTGTACAGTAATGGTAATTTCTTTGGTTCTGTAGATTCAATGTTGCCTTTGTAGAGGATTGATAAGTAGACTGTATTTTCCCAACGCACCACCTTCCTTGAAAATTCCCTGCTTCCTTTTACTAGTAACACAGATATTTCAAAATGAAAGGAGATTTGGAATCTTACTCTACAGTTAGTTGGTGTTATGTGCCTTCAAGTTTTTTCTGATGTAGCAATATCTGACATTTAGGTTTTGCATCAGGCTAAATCCTTACGGTCGTGCACTTCATTTAAATGCTGCTCCTGCTACTTTCAAAGGAATTTCTCTAGCATGAAGGTGTGGCATCAAGAGAATGCAATACAGTAATACTTAAGCAAAAAACATTATGAGGAACACCAGTTTTGCAAAATACTTGTTGAATCTGTAGAAATGGTAAGCTTCTGTCGTATACTAGTACAGAGGGCCCTTGCATATGCTGGGATTTGGTTCCAGGACCCCTAGTGGATACCAGAATCGGTGGATACTCAAATATACAATGACTTAGTAAAATGGTGTCCCTTATATAAAATGGTAAAATCAAGTTTTGCTATTTAGAATTTTATTTCAGTCTGTGGATATGGAAGGTTTAACTGTATTTTGCTCCTGCTATAAATATTGGGTAATTGCATACAGTATTCTGGTGGACAGTACGCAGTGAAATTTTATGTCATGGGAAAAAATGGTATATGCAGAAAATGTGTTACTGAATAAGCTTGGTGTTTAACGGGGAAGATTTTTCAGTATTTGTGGTAAAACATAACTAATTTTTACTTGTGATGACTTGATAAGACTATTCACTATTTAAGGAAGTGGAAGTGAAACAGAGGAAGAGAAATGATGGTTAAGTAGTTTCATGATCAAAGCTAATATTGTGATCTGATGTTAGAGACAACATTTTTATCAATATAAAATGACTGAAGAGATATCTCCACATTGATTCTGGGCTGGTGGCATTTTTTCCTTTCCTGGTGAATATTGGTTATGATAAAATTGGAGGAAAACTGATCCAGGTTCTTAGTTGTAGAAATTAATGCCTCTATACTTCTGTTTTTGAATTATTTTATTTTTATTCTCGCTTGTTGCCAAATGTTTTTAGCATAGCAAAATGATCGCATACTTGGAGGGCTGCTGTACAACTACATTTTAAAGCCATAATACATAGGACTGTGCAGCTGCCCTCCACCCCAATACTCAACAGAGCCTTTTTTCTCCAAAGACAGAGGCAACACTGTTTTTTATGTTTCTTGGAAGCTTTGAGGAGTAAAGGAAAAGACATATTCCAACATGATGGTGCTGCCACATTGGTTTTAGATCTTACACTTATCTTGATAGTAAATAAAATGGCATACTTGCAGGATTTGAAGTTGTATTATTACCAAGTAGAAAAAACAGTAATGGAAAAATTTGGATCACTCTTTAGTACAATACAGGATCTAAATATGAGAGGGAAATTTACAGTATAACTGATCAAATAATTCTTACACAGCCCAGCAGATGAAGTCTGCCTTTATGTTACTATCTTTTCTTGCAAAAACATTTTTATTCAGTATATACAGTTACTCCTCTGTTTTCGCTGGAGATTTGTTCCGGAAACACCCCTTCCCCCCCCACGAAAACAGAAGTTCGCATATATTCAAGCCTCATTGGCTTGAATAGCGTATACCCCAAGTGCAGCATTTTAGCCAGAGGGGCTCACCCTTCCGTAAATAATCGAGACTGTAGACTTCAAATCTGCGAAAACAGAGGGGCGACTCTATATGTATTTATGTGAAATAATGCTGCTAAGGATTTGAGATAAAGCTGTTTTTAAGTACAGTCATCCCTCCATATTTGTGGATTTGATATTTGTGGATTTGATTATTCATGGATTTCATTAATATGTTCTCTCTAGGACTGTCTAGGTCCTCCAGTGCAACTCTGTGGTCAACTTTAACTAAAAGTTGCACTGAAAGACCATTTGTAGCTACTCCAGTGCCATTCTATGGCCAGTGTATGTTGGACATTGACCAGAGTTGCACTGGAGGACCTAGAGATTCTTGGAGAGGTGTCCTCTCAGGTAAAAACAGTGTTTTTGTTATTTGCAGTTTTTCTATATTCACGGGGGTCTTGTTCCCCTAACCCTAGCAAGTATGGCAGGACAACTGTAGTTAATAACTTCCATTGGCTTCAGGTCATACAGTGGGCCCTTCCCTTACGCAGGGGAAATACAGCCCCCCCCGGCGTAAGGGGAAAAACATGTATGCTCGAGCCCCGTTAGAAGTAACGGGGCTTGAGCCTGTAGCATACTGCGAGTCGCACGCTGGAGATGCACACCCAATTACTTTTTCCTGGGCATGCCAGGGTTTTTCCGGCGTGGCTTCCAGGCGCACCTGTGTGTGCTGCTGTATTTGTATAGGATACAAACATACTCTATTTTTATAGGATATACTGTATTAAGAAGTTCAGTATACAGTCAGATTGTGTATCCATTTTATGCAGCATTTCTTTTACAAGATTCAGACATTTTCCAATTCATTGCAATATATACTGAACATTTTTATGTATTTAACTTCAAATGCTTCTGCATTGTGGTATCTGTATCAGACATTGCTTCAACCTTCTACAGTTGACAGAAATGTATTTAGTTGGTTGACTTTCCCTCACAGACATTCAAAATCGGCTCAAGTAGAAACTGTCAACAGGTTTAAAGGCAACTTACAGCTAAGCTGTTGAATCAAAACACAAACATATGTGTATCAAAATGCAAACATATCCTGATGGTACATGTCTTTATGGAAAGATTCTATGAAGGGATCCAAAAAGTAGGGCATTTGCAGAAGATCCAGAAGCCAGTTTTCTGTCCAGGAACCTCTGAGGCAACAGCCTGTGAAAAAATGAGAAGCAAAACATAACTAAATGACCAGAAATCAATCAGCCCATGTAAAAGAATGGGAGATCTTAATATGTATGGAGGTGTGTGTGTACTGCAACATATTATTTGGAGCATGCAAAGGAGTAATCCACAAAGAACTGGATTCATCAGCTTCTGACGTGGCAGTCATCAATTTATTTAAAGTGTGAATTGCCATTCCTGGATGCTTTTTGACCAGAAAAAAGATGCCCTGGTGAGTCTGGACATGTTGATGTCTGTCAGATCAAGTGTGTGTGCATGCATGCATGCATTTACTCCAGGGTCACACTATGCATGTCCTTGGAATACAGAGTTGCAAGATTGGAAGGGCACAGAGTCCTTTCATGAGAATTTCTCTGTGCCTATGCAGCATTAGAGATCACCTGTTGTATGGAAGAGCCCATTTTATATATTTTGGTTCCCCATTATCAAAATATGAAGATGCTAATTATAATTTGGACTCCGCTAAGCATCCAACAAATGTGCTGCTTTCAAAAACAGGAATTATGGTATTCATTAAAATAAAACTGAAATTTTGGCAGAAATAGTTCTATTTACTCCACTGGTGAAAGTGTCTGTATTTCAGAACCTCATACTCTAAACTGCCATTTTAAGTGTGAAAGTTGGTATCAGTATTTGACTTCTTCACTTTTACATTTGCATTTTTTATTTTGTGACATAATTATGTCCAGAATGAGGTTTTATATATACATAACTTTTTCAGATTGGGAAAGGTGGATCCCCCCGCCAAAGAATGCAGTCTTATACTTACCTGGGACTATGTCGCATTGTGCTAATGGAACTTCTGAATAGACATGTTTAAAGACTGAATTTTCAGGCCAACATCCAATTACTAGTTCCAGTTAGAATAGACTCAGCAAATTAATTGCTGATTAGTGAATCAGCATAAGTAAATCCTATGTATTTGAAAAGTTTATTTTAGTTGGAATTAAGAATTGGGTTTGAGCCTCGGTGTCAGAGTGTACATCCAACACTATCATCAAGTTCAACTTGGACATTAAACTAAACCTTTATTTGCAAAACCAGTTTTTCACTTGGTTACAGATTCTAGTTTGGGAGCTAAATGCAATCTCTCATTAAATCTGGACATCATACTATGTCATGTGATGAGTTGAGTCAGTGCATGAAATTTACCATTTCAGTTATATATATATATACACACACACACACATAACTTTTAAAATTTCTGATACAGAATTGTGCCGTGGACCCTTCAGATCGGCAGGGGTTTGGGTCTGGAGTCCCCTCACAGATACAAAAAAAATCAAGATGATTGACCTATATATTATTCAATGGCAATGTTGTGAGGGAGCACAGTTCAGCCTGTGTAGGTTCACATCACTGCCATTGAATAATGTGGGACATGGTGATCCGCAGGTGGTCAGAACTGCAGGTAAGTCTGCTGATGTAGCATTCCCACTGTATTGGAAATTTAAATATTTCATCAGATGTAACTCCATATGGAATTCAAAAATGTTTATAATTTCATGTGATGAATTGAGTCAGCCAGTATATAAAATTTTCCATTTCAAAGTTTACTGTTTTGTTTCAGAGTTTGTTGTTTCAATTTCGGTTATACAGTGGTCTCTTATGCGGGGAATCCGTTCCAGACTCCCTGCGTAAGGGAAATTCCACATATGCTCGAGCCCCATTAAAATCAATGGGGCTTGTGCTTGTGGCAGCATGGCCGTGCCATGGGCGTATGCCCCATTACTCTTTCTGGGCTGCGGCACTGCTTCTTCTGGCACGGCTTCCAGCATATGCTGGAAGCTGCATAAGGTACGCCCACGTATGATATGGGTGCACTGTATATACAACCTTTTCTATTTCTGAAACAAACGTGTATTAGAAAACTACAAATATTTCACCAGCTATAATGCCATCACTGTAATTTAAACATGAGGAAATGTTTACAACAATTCTTCGAATATCTTGTTATTTTTTAACCTTAATGTCAGACTAAATTTTCCCTTTGGGTTTTGCCACAAATAATTGTTTCTTAAACTTCTATATTAGAAATCATATTGTGAGCACCTTATCCTACTATGTACATAGGTAGCATTTGGATTCAGTATAATGGCATAGGAAACAGCCGTTCCTTAAATATATTTTCCTCTTTGAGTTTGTAGTCTGTGAACACTAATATATGTGTGTATGTGTCAGTATAAAATTATCTCTACGCTGAAACATGCACTAAGGTTTTCATGGTTATATGTTCTGGAATGTTTTTATGCTCTCTCTCCCTTTCTGGTTGGACTCTGCATTATTTCTTGTTATGTTGAGTTACAATGAAGAAAATACTTCTACAAATGTTCCAGATAATGTGGAGAGATTCAGCCTGAATCTGACCAAACATGTAGTAAAACCTACATTGTGACAGTGCCAACAAACAAGATCCAAGTGTACTAACATGATTTACCCACTGATTATGGTGATCATTTGGTAACCTGCTGTGACATATTGGTTGATTATCAGATAAAATAACATCTTATTGAATGTGGGCTTTCTTTTTACAGTATTTGCATTGGAACGAGCCCTACTTTATCACTCTCATTTGGCTTAATTACAATTAATTAATAACATGAGCTAGTTTCCTGTAACAGTCAACCCAACCTTCCTATGGTCTAAATACTTGTTTTTCCTGGCTGGTTCTAGCTTAACCAGGAAAGGCTGCTGAAGCCCTTAAGAGAATTGATAACTTTTTTGAGATGAGTCGTGACTGGCTCCCTTAATGTGGCTGTACCATGCCACCGATTACTAGTTAGTCTTGAATATGTGTATTGCTTTCATGCAGGGAGATAAAATAATTGATGGTGGCACTGCTTCAGACTCACCTGGATAAAACAGATTTTCTGGATCCATTACACTCTTGTTTGGTTTTTAGACAGCATCCCACTTGTTCACACTGACGAACAATAGAAAGATAGGGCACAATCTAGTTGCCTTAGACATTTTAGTGGCTGTCATTTCCACCAGTCATGTTAACTTTCCTGATAGAGGTGGATGTTGGCAGCGGTACTTGCTAATATTTTATTCCTACTCCCGCCCTGTTTACAAGTTTAAAAATAATTGCTTGGATTCCACTTGATTTTATTCTGTCTCATACTTTTTCATGTTCACACAAACCACTGAAGCATTGGGACTGCTATCATTATACAAAAGCAATTAAGCATATGTTACTTTCTCCCTTAAATTCCAGTGATCCAAATTTCTGAACTGTTTGAAATCAATAATGGGCTAAATGAGGGCCAATAAACTGAAGTCATGCTAAAATACAAGTGACAGATAGAATTTTAGATTGAGGGAATGATGAATGACCTTGGTCATTCCTGACATTAGCCTCCAGTGAAATGCATTTTATATGCGGCTTCCTGAGAAAGGCACATGGTGGGTGAGCAGTTAAGACGCAGATTCTGAGGACTGCAAGGTCGGCAGTTTGAAACCCAAAGACCATATGATGGAGTGCCAGCTTCTGCCAACCTAGCAATTCAAAAGCATGTAAAAGTGCAAGTAGGTAAATAGGTACAACTTTGGTGGGAAGATAACTACATTCTGTGCCATCATACTGGCCACATGACCATTGAGATGAGCACAGTCACACACAAGTATACAGTCACGTTAAAGAGGAAACCTGTGAAAATCAGAAGCCTCAGCTATAAAAGAATGAAACTGTTAGAATATGAAGTAGTATGTGTCATTTACAAGACCAGTGTGCAATATTGTTTGTTGACATTTTAAAGCCCTGGATGGCCACCTTCCTACTCCATTGTGAGATATTCAGAGGCAGTGTAGCAAAATGCTCCGCTGTGTAAAATGTGGGACTCATAGCAGCTAGCGGGGGGGGGGGGGGGATGGACTATTGACAGGGATTAAGAATCATCTTGGTCTCCTGGAGAACCTTGGAGGGCTGTGCACAAACATACCCAATTCACACTCCACCTCTTAATTTTTGGATTTTTATTTTTTATTTTAAAAAATATTGAGATCTTTATTTTTTATTTTGGTTAAACAAGGGACCTGGACCCTAATAAGCCTGAGAAGGCCCCAAAACATAGCGAAATTAATCTCCACATCTCCCTAGCATTTTGAATTTTAGAAAGATTCAAAAAAGATGTATGATGGCCCTGCAGGTCCACAAAAAATGGCCCTGGGGACATGCTTGCCATTCCTTGATCCGAGAGCCACATTAGTGCCATCACATTTGTGGATTTTTTTTCCAGTGGGAATTGGTAGCTAGATATGAAAGAGCAATGCACCTGATGTAAATTCATATTTGCACTGTCCAGATTGGAGATTACATACCCTCCTGATAAAGCTTTAAGTTCCATTCACACTCATTTCAGTTTTTGATTTTTGTCCTGACCAGAGTTAATCTATGAGTTAACATCTTTTTCTCCTTTGACAGCGTCCTTGTTATTTCTGATAATCTTATTTTTGAGTATCTTCAACTTCATTTTCTTCTCATGATTTTTTTTTTAAAAAAAGCCTTTTGTGTCTTCTGTATCTTGCCTCCTATTTTCTCTTCAGGGAGCAAGGCAAGTGGGAAGAAAGGAGAATGTTCTGTAAAAAAAGATCATGCTTTTGTTGCCACCCAAGCAAAGAGCCATTGTTCATAAACAACTCATACTGTTGTCAGATAGCAGGTCCCTGAGCTGACAGTAGGGTGTTTTTATTTTGAATAAAATATGTCATACAGCAAAGCTGAGAGTGAAAGGTTGGCTGTGAAACCATTTAATATGCAAAGAAAGTGTATGTCAATTCAGAGAAAGTGTATATGTCACCTAAAACACAGATTTGATGGGTGAGTAGGATAGAACTGTGAAAAGTTCGTTATTAGGGGACTATATAGAAACATTAAGAAAGGAAAAATATATCCCCCCAATGCTACAAGATGAAATACAGACAAGCTGGTGAAAGCAAACAGTTTAATGGCTTTAGAGCTCTTTGGTTGCATTGTCCACCATTTTGAGAATGTTGTTCTGTCTGTTCAGTTGGGTTGGGTAACAGACACTATTTCTACAATTAAGAGATAATGCCATGTACGTGTTTCTTAGTGAGCAACCTAAAACTATATGGTTTAATTTGCAGCTGGCTTTTCTTCATATCAGACTTGTATAGCAGCAAACATTTAAATCAAATGCATACTGAAGCCAACACATATTGATAGGAACTGATATGATGCAATTCAGAGAGCTGCATTTGTATCTTCTTTCTCATGTGAAATTAAACTGCCAGCTATAGCTCATTGTGTACAAATGTATATTGCTTTGCATTTCTTGAAGGAGGATATTAATAATTTATAGCCATGAGGCTTTCATTGCACTTAGGCTGCATATCACCTAGAAATGAAATAAAAATAATGAAATTAGTGATTTGGGTTAGCAACACATATTAATGATTTTATCAAATAGTGATTTCAAAAAAGGGACAAATAAATTGATCTTGATTTTCAAAAATCTGGTTCTTTATAGAAACTGAGGCAAAGCATTCAGTGCTTAAAAAAGTAAAAGCATATGAAATACATCATTTAGAGCCAAATGTTGGTGAATATTATGTGCTATCAACTAAATAACAATATAAATCATCTGTCTTACCTGGGTCATCTGATGAAAAGTAGCAGTTTTCAACAAATAACAATGAAGTATTAAATGTAGAGGATGCACAAGCTAGTGGTATAGAGTGATAGTGTGGTCCATTACAGGTGAGTAAACCAACAAAATATCCAAACGACTGCTCAGTCTGAGTGCATTTGTATCACTTCTGTTAAAAGCAATTAAAGTTTTGGGCCTAAATTCTTTAAAATCAGTTCAGTCAATAATTGAACTATATAGTCACAGAGCTGCAGTTTTATGGAAGGTGACTCCTACAACAAGGTTCTGTTGCTAAATGTATTTCATGATCTTAGGAATGTATCGCTGTCCCTTGTCTACCAAGAAATTGAAAATCCTGTCTCGAAAATTATATATTGTAAATTAAATGGCAGTGGAAGAGTTGACGACGAGGTGAGATACCACTGGTAGCTTTGAGTCTTGTTCCTAAAAGTGGAGACTTTCTCATTGAAAGTTCAAGAGAAAAAAGGAGTGGAAAGTGTTGTTAATATACAAGGCCAAGGCTTTGTTTCTGAAGACTTCCATTGGAAAGCCTATCTTCACTAGGTTAGTTTCGCTCTTGATTGAAGAGAAATTCAGTTATGATTTGGATGGTAAAAAATGCCTGCTGACTACAATGCATAAAGTAGTATAATATGTGACAGATGATACCAAAGGTGTTGTGGCATTTCTGACTCGGTCTGATGCAGCTTCAGTGATGTACATAGCTCACTTTGGCTGAAGCATGGAAGGCAGATCCAAAATCACCTGCAAATTTAATGAATGCTCCTTTCAAGGGTGACTACATGTTTGGTGAATAAGCATTAGAGACAAAAGATAAAACATGTTAACAGAGGAAGAAATAACATGGAATATAAGGATAGGTTCCTACACCACAAAGAAGAGCAGAACAGCCTGTTTCTGCAAATCTATTAAAAACTCTAACAACCTGAAATGTGAAATAAAATTACCAGGTCGGATAAACCTTGATTAAGTAAACAAAAACATTTTGTAACTTCTGGAGACCACTGGAAGGCTGCTTTGAGAATGCACTTCTATGTTTTCCATTGTGGCCAAACTTACAATCTATGCTTTTTTTAAAAAAATAAAATCATGCTTGGATAGTTGGTGAGACTGTTTTGCTGTTCACTTGTGCTCAATAAGAGGTCCTAATGGTAGGTGGTGCTTTGTGAGCATATTCCTACCACAGGATTGACTAAAACCCCGATCTTTCCCAGCTCAAGTCTCATTGCACTGTTTACTCCATTGCAACCCAACTTTAAAGCCAGTCTCTCCATGCTGCCTCCATCGTTTTCCCAGTACCAATGCTGCTAAAAAATCCCAGAGGAGGAGTAAGGAGGGCAGGTTTATAAAATTGCTTTGCTTATCCAGAGCATCACTATCAGAGTCCTTGTTAGCTGAGGTATGCCTGTAGTAGTCTTCAGTTTCAAAATTGTTTAGTTTCAAAATTGACTCAAGAAAGGAATGAAACTTCTTCTCCAAATTGGTCTCATTGAGAAAGTTCCACCACAGGAATATTACTGTGGAATTTATTCCACATTTTTGGTTGTGCTGAAGCAGAACGGCAAGTATTGGACTGTGCTGGATTTGAAATATATAAACACTTTTATAAAGTGTTAGTATTTCTGGCAGCAGACTTTTCCAGGGGTGATTTGTGTACAAGGACATGCATTTTCCATTTTGAGCATTGCCTTTTGGCCTTCGGCCCTGAGAGTGTCTACAAAAGCTGAGGTGACAGTAGAGACAGGTAAGCATATCAAGGGGATTCATTTGTTCCCATACTTGCACAACATTATGTTAAAGACTGCATCAAGAAGCAAGACTGAAAGAGTTCTTTGGACTATAATTTCGATTAAAAAAAGAAAACCAGGAAATGTGTTGTCCAAATTGTTAACATTCTTGGAGCACAGTTTGACACCGATTGGTTTTCCTGGCTTGAACAGAGAAGAAAAACATGGAAGTTTCAGGAGTTGTGATGTTAGAGTCTGTTGATACTTCCAACAATACAGAAAGTACCATGGGCTTGCATTTGTATGCATCAGCTACAGTGGTTACTAATGCATCATGAATTGGTAATAGCAAAGTAAAAAAAATTATGACTGCCAGACCAGGTTTATGCTCTTTGGTGGATTCACAGGGCAGTTGCAGAGGGAAAATAGTTGTGGTTTGGGGTCCCCAAATGACTAAGGATGACAAAAGATGTGACTTGTGTGCTGGGGGCCAATTGAACAAGTCTATACAAGGAAAGTGATCCGTTGTGGAGACTACATGAACTATAAAGTGCTTTGAGTTGAGAGTGGTTCATTTTGTACTAAAAATATTCAGTCACTTCATCAGGGACCATAACTTCTTGAGAAACAGCCAACAAAATGGTAAGAGTGTGCATTTGCCGATGAGTGAGTGTGTGTGTGCCCAGGTCCCCCCTTGTTTTGCACAGTGGTGCCCAAACTTGTCAAATGGAACAAAAAGAGTCTCCAGTCCGTCTCAAAGCATACCTTTCAGAGTTCTGTAAACATCGTGGCTGACCTCAACAGGGATTGAGGTGTGTCCAGTCTTTGAAGAATTGGATCATTTTTAAAGAGGCTGATAGGTGGACATGTGTCCAGTGGAGAGGAATTTCAGAATACAGTATTCAGTTGAGAATGGAGTGCAAAAGCAGAGGCACCATGCTCTGATTTTGGCCACTGTCTTTGTTAAAGATAGAGGCAGAGAATGTTTAAGGCTTTTGATAGCTCCATTTTGACCCAGAAGACTATGGTCCACAATGCTACAGCAGTGGGAGCTCCTTTTATGTTCCAAACTAACTACAGGGATCAGTGCATCATTCAGATTCAACAGGGTTCACATTAGCCATTTGGAAATTGAACAAGAGGCTTCCAATTTGGAAGGGTGTGCTAAAGCCTCCAGTGTCATCAAGAACAGTATTTGCTTACATATGTGAAACTTCATGAAAAGGATTGGTAAAATGATGTGAAAACAAAATAAAGAACTAAATTGGAGGAATATCTTGCATTTCAACTCAAATAAATTGTTTTTGATGGAAGCATCTTTGTTAACCCACTAGCAGTTCATAGATTTTCAGGTTTATATGGATTTGAGGTTTCTGAATGTTGTTACACATCTGCCATTTGAAATATTAAGGGACACATCTCTGCTGCTTATATCTTTAAAGATGCCCTTACTGGTGTGAATAGCTTAAGTGTGTATAAAAACATATGTTGTTTTAGAAAAGTGTTAGTGATACTCTGCTTGGAACCAGCTTTTCTGCCTTGGTTTTACATCTATCCGTATTGATCAAGAGCGCTTGCTTTCAAAAATGACTTTATCCTGCTGGATTTAGAGATGTATTCTGTACTGTTATGATTGGGCAAAGAAAACTAGACCACAGAACATGCTAGCACATTCTTCAAGACCCATAACTAGTTCAAGGGCATCTGTGACAAATGCATCTCTGCAGGAAGCCTGGAGGGCTGTACTTTACAGAAGACCACCTGCTTCTTTCAACATGAAACATAAGCACACATCTGCTGAGGCAGATTTTGGAAAGGGGGTGCTTTGTAACGTTGTATATGAGAAAATGTGACATATGGTTCTTGGACATTGTGCCTGAATTTCATTCTCCCTGCTCCTATTTTGGAGGCAAGTGGAATTCTGTTGAGCTCAAAGAGCCTTGTTGAATTGTCAAACTGGAAAATGGATTTGGACCCTTTGCTCTTTATATTGCTTTTATATACTGTATATAGTCTGTATACTGATTTTATTCTTAGCTTCCCATTTTGTTTCTTTTTGCATTAATAATCTGAGCTGTATTGTGGAGTACAGTAGAAATATAAAATACTTTGAATTTGATTTATTGGGAGTAGCTTTTAGTGAAATTTAAATGTAATTAAATTGTCTTCAACTGTATCTAACATTGGGTTCAGCATGTAGTTCATTTTGTCCTACACCACCAAGAAGTATAATAGCATTAAATCTTTGAAAAGTGTAGTATTTAAATGTACTGTCAGACAAAAAGCAAAGTGTGGTCAATTGAGGGAAAAGAAAAGGAAGCTTAGTATCTAAGCTTAGTACCAGACTCTTATCTATATGAATCTGTCCATGAAGAACTTGTAACCTGCTGTATGTGTATTCTCATAGATTGCTTTCTGCTAATGTACTTCATTATTTTATACTTTTGTCCCACTTGTATACATTTAGTTTACAACAATTAATATAATCGAGAATGCTTCAGCTTTTTAAGGGAAGTAACTATCAGCACCGTGATCTGTTGACTCATACAAAATCTCAGTAGTATGAATATTTAGAAGCATGAAAGGTGAGTTATCTTATATATCTGATTTCAACTGCATGCTCTGTGTGAATTTTTAAAGGAAATATTACTGAACTTGAGTTACCATGGTTAAAAGATAAACAATAATCTTCTCAGAAATCAAATAATTGACTCTTTTGAAAGTAACTGTTTGGAACTGTTGCATCAGTAAACATATTCTTGTGGAAGAAAAGGGGAGGGGGAAGTATATTAGTGAAAAACTGCACAAAAACTAGTATATCCATGAAAGTAATGTAAAAATATGTATTATAAAGAGATATTTGCTTATAAAAATGCACATATGCTTGTTAAAATACACAACTGAGACAAATGTACATATTGAGGGAAATGTGGACAAAAATGTGAGTGGATTTTCAGGTGGACTTTTTAAAAAATCCTCACAACTGGATATGATGGATTGAAGTAAAGACTGGAAAAATGAAAAACTTGGAGACATCAAAAGGGATATTTATTAACTTGTAGGCATAATTACTAACCTTAGGTAACTTAAGTCTTGTTCTTAGTGTGTTACACAAAGAAGTTTACTTAGGAAGATTATCGTTAAAATTCAAGAACTAAATATTCTGATTTAAGGAATGCTTACACATTTCATTCAACGCAAATAGTGTGCACATATTTGAAAGTACTGTCAGACAAAAAGCAAAGTGTGGTCAATTTAGGGAAAAGAAAAGGAAGCTTAGTATCATCTGTATCCAGACATAGTTATTAATATGTAATAGAATATATATGCATTCCTACAGGCATTTCTGGATTTGCGTTGATGTTCCAGCATTCAAGCTTCTTGATTAACAAATTGTGGAAATAAAGGACTTGGGGATCATCTGTAAATTTATTGTTTTTTAAATGAAATTAAGTTATTCATAAAATACTACAGCTATTTTACACAGAGACAGTCCTAGAATAGTTTTTTGTGGGTTTTTCGGGCTATGTGGTCATATTCTAGAAGAGTTTTTGAACTTGAGTTACCAAATTCTTGACGGTTCGCCAGCATCTGTGGCTGGCATCTTTCTCTGAAGATGCCAGCCATAGATGCTGGTAAAACATCAGTAATAAACTCTTCTAGAACATGGCCACATAGCCCGAAAACCCACAAGAAACTATGGATGCCGGCCATGAAAGCCTTCAACTTCACAAGTCTTAGAATGTTTGGTGGGACATGCATAGGGCCATGCTCTGGAAAAAATATGAATTCTATATACAAGTACTTCCACTGAATAGAGTAGTTTTTAAAACCTGAAAAAGTTGTTATAAAATTTTAGAAAATGAAATAAAATAATGAAAATTAAAATATTTGCTCTAAAGGATTTATTAAGAAGGAGGAGGGGGAAGAAAGCACAGTGAGCAATTCAGATAATTATCCAGTCCAAGTCTCAGGACTGGAGAGGAGAGCACAGAGTTTTAATACATTAAGAGTCACAGTCCTTTTTCCTATTAGAAAGCATGGGTCTCATCTTACCATTCTCTGGCCTCAAAGATGAAGTTGAAGGCTGTCTCCCACTGTCTTCTTCATTTGTGCTGTTTTCTTTGCACACTTATCCTGCACTATTCTCAGTCTCTTTCCTCTGTTGAATCTTCTGAAATCCCTCAGAATTACTCCACGCACACAAAAATATTATCATCAGGATTTCTAAGGCAGCTTTTTAAGGAAAAGGGGGCTTGTATTCCAGAAAGGCTGCAGGAGACTACATTTACATTTTCTATCAAGTGAACATTTGTTCATCTGCTCACAACAAATATAAATGTATTTATTTTGCCCAGCTACAATGATGCCTTTTATCTGTGTTCTGCATTTAAGAGAATTCTTGTAGCTGCGTAAAAATTCGGAATGAACACACATTTTCATAAGTGTATGGGCAGACTGAATGTGTGTGTACAGTGTGACATGTCAACATCTTTATAATCATTTTCTCTCACTGTTTCACAAAAGCATCTATGGGTAACTATTTCCTGGGACAAATGGGAATTCCCACAGTGCTTTATAAGAAATATTTATCATAAGTATTGTTGCTGAAGATGTAATGAATATGTTGCATTTTCTTCAATGATATTGCCTGTGATATAAATCCATGATCTATGAAAGGCAGTGAAGATTTTATTTTATAACAAGTATATTGTTTCTTGAGCCATACAAAAACTTCATATACTGAGATAATAATGTTTCCTTAAAATTTATTTAAACAATTTAAGGAGGGCTTTATTCAGTCTCGTCTAATAAAATTAAATCAACTTATACGGCAGCTGTTCCCAATGTAGCATTTTCCAGATTTGTTAGATTACAGTTATCATTTGCAGACAGAAAGGCCAGTGGCCAAAAATGATGAGTTACAATTTGAAAAACCTGGTAGGCAATATGCTGGCGAAGGCTACGATTGAGAAGTATAATTTCTAATGGCCATTCAGTTTACTTTTTTTCTCCAGTGTATCTGTATTGGCCATCTGTATTTGTGTCTGTAGCTATACCCACTCCTTGTACTTATCTCTTGTTCTGCTATTCCTTGTAATTACCTCTTAACTTTTATGAAGTAAACCAACAAGGATTGGATAAATTTTGGATCAAACAATAGGAGGGGAAAATATTTAAACAATCCTCTGATCTGGGTCCTTTGCTCAACTGGAAGTGAAATCACCACCAGAATAAAGAATTGCAGGACTCTACTTTTTGTGTAGTTCTGCTATAGAACTCAAAAAGTCAAATACTACTTTTATTTATGTTGTGAAATTTTCATACATAGTAAACTAATTTGATCAATTCTGGGCATTGTATTAGTTCTGGGGAAAGAACTGAGAGCTGAACAAAACCTGTTATGATGATACATAGCTGGAAGGGTCATCCAGGATTATTTATGACGTAAATAAATTCATACTCTAGGGTTCAGTGTTGAATGAAATGAATGGGAATTGCTTCACAGGAAACGAGGCTGGCTGAGATGCCCTCCTGAGATAAATGTTGCAACCCATCTTTCGGTACTGTTGTAAAAAGATAGGTGTTTTGATATCCATGTGTAGCCATCTCAGGGAGAAAACAACAAGATGTAAACCAATGGCTGTTTGAGATTAAAGAGGAAACCATGGTTTTTCATTACATGAATGAATGATTTGTGATGAATACATTTTGTTAGGACAATCTGTGGTTAGTTTAATATTAGTATTACACGTGTTAGTGGCCTACGATGGTGTGTGAAAGAAAGAAAGGATACATGTTCATGAACCTGAGGCTTATACATGTTATGGCAAATCATGGTTTTCTTTTGTGTATGAGCCTTACCTGTGAGATCTATATGTGGGCTTATATTCAGTATATTTTGCAATTAGTCTTTGAGTTAGGAACTGGAGTATGTTGTAAAATTTCTTTAAAATTTTGTTTCCAAAATGCCTTTATGACAATTTTCTCACATTAAATATATTTTCTGTCTGTTTCTTAGTAGAGATGTCAGAGTATTGGACGTATGTGTCTATACATAAACATCACAGTTTTTATGGCTTTAGTTTGAACAATATGCATTTTGTAAAATCATTATCTGTTTTCTCTCATGGAACATATTTTTTACAACTATAGCTTTAAAAAGTTGAAAGGAGCTTTATTGTAAATATACATAATTGACTTAAGTTTTTCTGTTTAACCCTTTCTTGTCCCTACATATATTTTTCCTAAACTAGAGTTCTTGAAATGTCAAATAGATTGTCCTAGTGTGATCCCTCAAAGCAGACTGTAAAATGCTAATTTTAATAGGACTAAAATTAAGTGTACAGTCAGATTACTGGTGGCCTTCAGTTACTAAAAACATGTTGAACTATAATGGATACTCTTCAGTATTTTTGCAACATATTCAGATTACAGTTTGGAGTGTTATTTTTTTAAAAGGAACTAATTAACTTTATTCATTATTCTGGTAACCCAGCAAGTGTTTGTTACTGCAACTGCAGTTTAGAAAACATTGAGGGGTAGCTGTGTTGGCCATTTAAGAAATACAAACAAAAATACATCAATGATAGTTTTTATTGGCCAACTGAAATGCACAATATACTTGTTGCAAAGTTTTGAAGCTCCATGGACTTCTTCATGAGGCAAGATGTTACAAACCAAACAGGAGAAGAAAAAAAATAATTGGAGATGTTAGCCAGATGCCAGCATGTTGTTTCAGCCCTTAGTAAAGATGTTACGTTGTTCCTTGAAGAATTCATTGGTCTATGCCTACAAAGAGGTCTGTGACGTCACTGGAATGGAGACATACAGTGGGCCCTTGCCTTACGCAGGGATCCGTTCTGGATCCCGCCGCGTAAGGCGAATTCCGCCTATGCTCAAGCCTCATTGTAAACAATGGGGCTTGTGCACGGCTGTGCGGCAGCGCGCAGGGTGCAACAGGCGCGTGCGCCCATTCAATTGAATGGGACGCGACGCTCCTTCTGCCCCGCGGCTTGAGCGCATATGCTCAAGCCGCGCAAGGCGCACCCGCGTATGATGTAGGCTCGCTGTATTGGATTACAAAAGAGGGGTCCCTGCTGAGATGCAAATGGACTTTAAATTTCCTAGACTTTGAAAAGCTCCCTATTGCCAGCATGGCCAGAAGGAGGAGGAGCCTGCCTGTGGAAAATATCCTCCCCAACATAACATCTTTACTAAGGACTGAAACAACATACAAGCATCTGACTAACATCTCCAATTATTTTTTTTTTCTTGTTTGTTTTGTAACATCTTGCCTGATGAAGAACCCATTTAGTTTTGAAACCTTGCAACAAGTATATTGTGCATTTCATTTGGTCAATAAAAGGTATCACTGGCGGATTATAGTCTAGAAAGTTAAGTCATGGAGTTACTCTTTACAGATAACCTTTCTTGTTGTTTTCATGTTATTGGAAAATACAAGGAAATGCTCTCTGGTTTCCCTAAGTGGCCAATTCAAATAACTGCACCTTGAAAATTCTAAAAAAATGCACAAGACCTTACAAAGCAGTCTTGGCTAAAGCATAAGCCACCATGTCTCTTCCTCCTCCCCTGCCACTGCTCAGACTGAGTCAGTACACACGCCTCATAACAAATAACAGGCAGGCAGTTCTCTTTTATCTGAAAAGTAGTGAGTTAACAGCTGTGGCCATTCTAAGCCAAAAAAGTGACCATTTCATCTCATTACTCCAAAAAGTAACTCATCACAAAAGCAAGTCCGATTGTCAATAAAACATATCCTTTACTTTTGTGTTTGAGTGATTGTCCTTCAAAGTTGTGTCTTCCAGTGGTTAGCTTGAATTGATACTGCTTGAATTGATCTTAAGTTATTGGAGAGAGAAATTTGACTTTTTGGCATTGGTAAAATACATTCAAAATAGTTCTTTTGGAATGCCAAGTGAAAGCTAATTACATACACACATATTAACAGGGTTGTCGTTGTGTGCCTTCAAGTAATTTCTGACTTACAGTTGATGTAGTTTTCTTGGCAGAATGTGTTTAGAGGGGGTTTGCTTTTGCCTTCCTCTGAGGCTGAAAGAGTGTGACTTGCCCAAAACTCCCCAAAGGGTTTCCATGGCCAAGGGGAGATTCGAACCCTAATCTCCCAGTGCTCTAGTCCAAAATTCAAGCACAGCACCACACTGGCTCTATATTACAGGTTTGATTCAAATTAAACAATTGAAATAGTGTCCCATATTACCAAGAAAATGTCCCATTTTGATTATTGATTTTATTATTATTTAGATCCTTCTGAAATAAAAATGCATATTGCTCCTTAATTGCTTTCATAAAATAAAAGGTTGTTTGGTAGTTGTCAGATGTTTGTAAGTGAGGGTCCTGACTGGGACACAGTTGCAGATATCAGATAGTTAACTTAAAATTAACATAAAATTGGGAGTAAAAGGAAATGGCAGTAGATTAATTAGTAAACATGATGTCTTCCTTGCCTTGATTCCCTCTGTCAAATCATCATGGAATTGCATGAAGTATGAATTGCATGAAGCTAATGGATACTGACACTGATCCTCGTGGTTTTGTTTATACACCAAAGCAGCTTTCCATAAGCTCACGTATAGGTCATAGTCATAAATCCAATTTTGAAAGAATATTTTTGAATGAAAAGGGAACATTAGCTTTACCTGTGAGATGTCCATGCAATTGCTGAGGGAAACTATAGTGGTTGTTCCTTCCTATTTGCTCTGATAGGCAGAACAAAGTTTACAGTAGCAGCCAACAGAGGGAACAATGCACAAACAATTCAGTCGAAGTAACAGCCATAATGGATGCTGCGTAATGGCAGACATGATAGATGCTGTATCTTCGTAGAGGTAAACATGAATCCTCGGCTGTCCCCAGTAGGCTACTAGTGGTATGCAGAGCACAGAAACCTCCTGTGGTCTGAGTGCATTGGAATATTAAGATACACTTCTGAAAGATCAAGAGATGCAAGAAAATCCATGTGCCTCTAGGATTCACCTGAGAATTTCCATCTTGAATTTGTGTTTCTTCACAACCCCATTGTGGTATAGTGATTTGAGTGTTGCACTACAACTCTGGAGATCACAGTTCAATTCCCCACTCGACCATGAAACCCTAGTGACCTTGGGCAAATCAGATGCTCTCAGCTTCAAGGGAAATCTTGCCAAGAAAACCCATGAGAGGTTCATGTTAGAGTTGCTGTAAGTTGGAAATGACTTGAAGGCACACAACAACAACAAGACATATGAGGAACCGCTTAGGGAGCTGGGTATGTTTAGTCTCCTTTTCCTGTCATTTTGCACATTCATGGTGTGGCTTAAGAAGTTACAGCTCCAGGAAGACTTTTAAGCCTGCATTATTTTGGAAGGATATTGGCCTTATCTGGTGCCTGCTTCAATCAAAGGTAAGATGAAATAGACATGAACAACATGACATGAAGAACTTTGGGTATTGTATTATTTCGTAGAAGCTGAGCAGTGTTTGAAAATTCAGTCCTATAATGCTCCTAAAACTTCATATCACTTAGTTATATAATGCTCAAGATGTTTTGAAGGATGTTTACCAAGAAAATTGACACTTCATTTGCCTCCAAATTTATCCTTTCCCAAGCCAGTCGGAATTTAGTATTCTACTTTATGATTTTATAATAATCGGAAGAGAATTCTCTGCACTATAAAATGTGTGGCTTTGAAACTGAGCTAAAGCTTCTTTATTGTTCGCTGTGTGTCTTCTAGTTGTATTCCTGACAAAATTTGTTCAGAGGCATTTGCCATTGCCTTGCTATGGGCTGAGACAGTGTGACTTGCCCAAGGTCGCCTGGGGGTTTTCATGGCAAAGCAGGGATTCAAACCTTAATATCCAGTCCTACTCTTAACATCCAAACCACTACACCATATTGGATGTCTATACAACCATGCAGTCATAGAACTAAAAGGGGTGATTTTATTCCTTTTAATCTGTTTGGAAAGTTTTATACCCTGCCCTTTTCTAGCGAGCCAGGCTGTGCTGCATATGCAAGTGCTGTTAGAGGAGTACAGGCATTCATTTTCTTATTGTGTCTCTTGCATTATGGCTCCTTCACAGGTCTGGAGTTTTAGAACTGCCAACCATAGATGATAGTATGAAATAAAACTATTATTGGTAACAAAAATTACATATATATATATATAAGCCCCTAGCCTTATTTGAGCCAACAGGGACTTTTAGTCTCTAAGCACAGCCATCTAAGGCCCAACATACTTGTTATGAGGAAAGGTGCACTGCTGAGCCAACCTCTTTTAGGCAATGTGTAACTGGGTATGGTACCTGTGACATTGCTTTATTAGCTTCTGCTACCAACCATCGCTTCGTTGGCTGCCATTTTTAGAAGAGGGTGATATTAATGTGATCATATCACATCTCTCTTAAAGGTCTTCCTAAACAAAATGATACCAGCAACAGATAGACTACTTTTCCCGAAATGGGTAGTGTTATCATCAGAGTTCGTAGATTGTTGTCATTTACACATGCACACAGATGTATGTAACAATATTTAAGCTCTCAAATAAGGTTGTCTGATACTATAGTCAGACCTTCGTATCCATGGGAATCCATTCTGAACCCCCCTCCCTGTGGATACAAAAACCCACTGGATTTCAAGTCCTGTTGTCACTAATGATGTGTGCACGGCCACTAGCATGGCTTGGGGCATGTGCCGCCATAGAGGACAATGGGGCTTGTCATCCATGGATGCTTAAATCCACAGATGTCGAGTCCATGGATAATGTACTACCTCACTGTACACTGTGCTATTTATTTATTTATTTATTTATTTATTTATTTATTGCCCGCCTCCCCCAGATAAATATACAACACATATCAGTCAAAAACACAGTTAAAGTACATAACATCAGTTTCAAAGAACATGTAAGACTAAAACATATTAAAACAATCAATCTATAGTTTTAAAATTCATAATATAAAAATTGTCCAGATAGGTCTGCCAGAAGAGACTGGTCTTTAATGCTGCTTTAAATTCAGACAGCATATTCAGCCGTCGAATGTCTTCTAGCCACTTATTCTACAGTCTAGAGGCAGATGAAGAAAAAGTCCTCTAGGTGACAGTTGCCAACTAGTCCTGGCTGACTGGAGTAAATGTCTTGCAGAGAACCTGAATGTATGAATAGATTATACAGGAGGATCCTGTAAGATGGACCCAAACCATGTAGGGCTTTAAAGGTAATAACCAGCACTTTGTACCTTGCCTGGAAATTAATTGACCGCTGTGGAGTAATTTTAATATTGGTGTAATATGGTCATTCCTTGATGTCTTACTTAGTTTTTACGTTTATCCCTGAATATGTATCTTGCCAAAATAGCATTGTTCACATATCTTCTCAGTTTTGTATATTTTTATTGAAAGAATTTAAAATTTTACCCTGAAAGGATAATTTAAATAATAATTCAAAGCAATTTGAAAAGTGAATAATTGAAAAGTGATGGTCAGTTGTGTCATGTGACCAAAGAATGATTTTGTGGCACTTTAATGGGCTCTTCAGTATAAATAGCATACATGCCTTTTGCATCATTTATTTGGGTTTATTTTTAGTCTCTTCAGCTAGGAAAAAAGGCAGGAGCACTTCATTGGGTAGGCAAGAAATAAAGGCCAATGTAATATAGAATATTGATTTTTCTATTTTACACTGGGCCTGCTAGAAATGTCCAGTGTCTATGCCACTTGAGGTATCTGTGCCGCAGATTGACTACCCATGAAATAAAATTTAAATATATGTTTACCCACTTCTGTGCCTAAATTCAGTATTTTTGTCTGTTACTCTTTGGCAGGTTTGACAAGTATGCATTTGCTGAGTACAATATTAAGATAGTCTGTCTTGGAGTTTTAGGTAAAATGTCCTTTTCTCTCCCTGCAAATGAGTAAGGGACCTGACATGTACAACTCCGCTAAAGCAAGGAAAGTATATAAACCTTCTTGTGTTTTTATTTTTAACAGATGTGCAGGATGCCTTTCAACCTAAGACTACTCATAAACAAACAAACAAACAAACAAATAAATATTAATATAAAACATAATGAATGTAATGAAAAATATCAGAACAGTAAGTTTTCCAGTTACATATTTTAAAGATTTTCTTGATGCCCCCCCCCTTTTTTTAAAGCTTAATTCCAATTTCACACTAATTGAATGAAACCCCTAACTAGTGAATTTTTAAGCATGTTTGCACACTAAATTGTGTAAAGCACTTGTGCAAAATTTATTTGAACGGCTGTTTTGCACAAGAACTTGTACAGTAAACTAAATACAGTGTACAGAATACTCTCTTGTGCTAACTCTGGAAATGTGCAAGCACACAGTGGGCTTTGTCTTTCTAAAATGACATAATTGATTATGGGCCTAAACACCTAGCAGATTTAATTGGGCTTCACTGTGGAGACCAGTTACCTATTGTGTGTTGATCGGATCAGTTTTTCATTATTATTTACCATTCAAAGTGAGATCACCTTGCTCCTGTTCAGGGTGGAAGGTTAATGTGCATTTTTTGTGTGGGTTTTTTGGGCTGTGTGGCCATGTTCTATAAGAGTTTATTCCTGACGTTTTGCCAGCATCTGTGGGTGTGGCTGACATCTTCAGAGAAGATTTTCTGAAGATGCGAACCACAGATGCTGCCGAAACATCAGGAATAAACTCTTCTAGAACATGGCCACATAGCCCAAAAAACCCACAAAAAACTATGGATGTCGGCCATGAAAACCTTCGACTTCACATTAATGTGCATTGTTTGCTATTCAAATCAAAGCTTGCCCTGTTGTCCTGGCTCTTCTGTTGATGCTTACTTGATTGTGAAAATACCAGAAGAAAAATAAAAATAGCCTATTTTTCCCATTCTGAGCTAAACATGCTGTGCTCCACGTCATTCTATATAGAGAAGATGCAGCAAATGGATAAATCAAACCAATGTTATTAAAATGTTAGGGTAGTGGCAGGCTGGTCATGTTGCCTTTGAATTTATGTAAGACAGTTACTCTAAAAAGAACTCCTTTCAATGTGAAATTGAAGTAGTTACTGAGTAAGGAAAAATTGCTAGTGATAGTAATATGAGTAATATGATAGTAATATTGCTAGTGATAGTTGTATGAGAAACAAATAAAGAAGTGTACAAAGTCAACCTCGTTCCTTCTCTTTCTCAAATAACTGGTTTGGTTGAAAAGGGATACCATCAACAGACTGCGTCTCTCTTTCAGCAAGACTTTGACTTAATCATATACGACATCCGCCTAAATACACTTGGAAAACATGGACTGAAAAGGATATATGGGGATACAGTTGCTTGAAATACTACACATGAAAGGTAATGGTTTTAATAGATTGGTTTGGCAATGGAAATGGATACTGAGAGTTTTCCAGCAGTCAGGATTTTATGTCTTTGGTGTACTGGAGGAGGGAATACTATAGATGGAGAAATCCTGCATAATCTCAGAGGGTAAATGGAATGTGAGATGTCAGTTCTGAATGGGGTGGCAGATATCATTAATACTGAAAAATTTAAAGCACCACAGAACAAAACCTCTAATATATCTCTGCAATTTTTATGAAACCATGTAAGGTCAGTATTGTAGGTAGGCAGCTGATGGTCAAGGCGTAATAGGAACTGGGGGTTTTCAGTTTGTACTCTTAACCACTGTGGTGCTGCACAAGGATTCATGGAGAGGCAGATGAAATCAGTAAGAAGAAATGGTAAGTTGGAAATGTAGTTTTTTTAAAAAAAAATCACTCGGTGCAGAAGTCTCTAACATTGCCAAAAAGATTTAGAATACTGTAGAAAAATTACAAAAGCGAGGTAGAAATAAAAGATTTATTATATTTATTTTATAATATTGTTTAATTGTGTTTTAAGGGGATGGGAATGGATGGTCTTGGAAATTCATAATTTTAATGTTGTAAGCCACCCCTGATTGGGTTTCGTAGAGGGGTGGGATATAATTATTATTATTATTATTATTATTATTATTATTATTATTATTATTATTAAAAATTGCAGTTATCTCAAAAATGTAATGTTACAGCACCTGCATTAATGGCCAGACTTCATGAAGACTGCATTAAGACAACTATTTTATCCAAAAGTGGCATAGTAAATACACAATGGCTTTTGTAGTGTTTGACAGACTGCAAAATATTTAGGCTTAGATTCACAAATCAGTTGCGTTAGCAGGCAGGAGAGTATACCAGCTTGTCTAATAAGTCAGTTCTCTCAAATCCAACATCCTGCTGCAGTCCTCCATGCCAGAGGATCCTGTTGCAGGGATTAGTCTAGGAAAGCCCTTTTGAGTAAGTAGGATACGGCTTGAACTTAACTGAATCTGAGTCATGTCGTAACCCAAGACTTGAACTGACATGGACAAGTTTTAGCTAAAGAATATTATATAGATAATCTCAAAAGACTGACATGGTGGAGAATTCTCAGACTGTACAAGCATCAGTAATGAAGCCTGTTTTGCAAGTGAAACCTCCTCTGGCATCTGCTAGCATTAGTTCAAGAGAAGAACATCCCACTTTGAAGCAGCCACTTCCCTGAGTGACTGGCAGCATGATTCTTTGTGCTGCATTAGCTCAAGTACTGTACTCCAGAACCCCCTCAGAAACTCTCCATTCCCTCCTGGATTTTGTCATGGTTTTTTTACTCCTTTCCTTGTAGACTGTTTTAGGATTAGAAGAGACTTGTCCAAAATTGTTGTTTGTTGTTGTGTGCCTTCAAGTCGTTTCTGACTTATGGCAACCCAAAGACAGCCATATCACGGGGTTTTCTTGGAAAGATTTCTTCAGAGGAGATTTGCCTTTGCCTGAAGCTGAGAACATGTGACTTGCCCAAGGTCACTCAGTGGGTTTCATGGCCAAGTGAGGAATTGAACCCTGGTTTCCAGAGTTGTCCAACACTCAAACTACTACAGCACTCTGGTTCCTGCTTTTCTAAAAAAAAAAAAACCCAGGAATTAAACCATAAGCAACTTCTGGTTAACTTTATGCTTTAAAAATGGGCTCAAAACAGCCTTGGGGGCAAGTATGGCAAAAAGCCCCCATCTCTTAAAGGTTATGGGGCCATTTTGAATTTTAAAAATGTATAGTAATCAAGAAAACACCAGAACACTTAAGTTTCATGGAACTTGCCTGAGTCTTGCTTTTAGTCCTTCAACATCACTCTGAAATGAAATCAATAGTGCTGGTAGTAGAGTTTAGTCCCTGCATCAAATTAAGATGAATAATGTATATCCTTGCTGTGGTGTTTGGACGTATGTGGGATTGCTGTAGTGCAAACAGGTTTTAAGGTAAAAATCCAGTGTGCTCCTATTAATGGGGTAACAAACTCAGACTGGAATGGAATTGGCATGCCATTCATTTGACAAGTTAAATGAACAGTTGCTCTTAGTCAAATATGCCATGGAACCAAAATGTCAATGTGTAGTAAATAGGTGAGCTTTCTTTCATCATGGCTGCATTGTTTAGCAGTGACAGACATGAGGACTCCTTATTCCTAGGTCTGTGCCTGCCTGGCCTATTGATGATGGCTTTGATGTAGTTGTTACTCTTGTTAGTGTTGTGTGCCTTCAAGTAATTTCTGACTTATGGAGACCCCACGAGGTTTTCTTGGCAATATTTGTTCAGAGGCAGAAAGAGTGACTTGCCCAAGGTTATCCCATGAGTTTTCATGCACAGGGATTTGAACCCTCCAGAGTCCTAATCCAGCACCCAAACCACTGCACTGCACTGGCACTCTTTGATGTAGACAGAGAATAAAACGAAGTTGAAACTAATAATGGCTAAAGAATTTGGCTGCTGCCAACTTAGCACACATGTCTTTGGAAACTGTCTTCCTAAAGATGCTGCTGTTAAATTTCTTTCTGTTTTAAATTGCGCTTTACAAATGTTGTAACTGAAGATAGATGTCAACATTCCTGGACAAAAACAGAAGACTTATAACAGGAATAATGTAATGTAATAAAGTTTATTCGGTCATTGACCAGCAAATAACAGGAATATTTCATATTGATAAAAAAACCCTAGGTAACACTGTCTAGCATCCTGTTAGGGACATAAACACTTGTATATTTGCTGTCCTCTCTCTGCAGTGACATAAGTCTCTTCCTACTTTTTGCACAGCCTCTTGAAGGTGTGGCTCAGGCAGAATTACGAAATGATTATGGTAACACTAAGGCAATGACGTCAATGCTGATGCCATCATTTTGCATCTGGCTACATGGGATATTCTGCGGTCTTGTCTGCTCCCCACAAAGCACAGAATGGCTGTGCATAGGCCTTCAAAGGCTGTGCAGAAAGTTGAGGTTATATGTAGCTCAGCCTACCATAAGCGCTACCACACTATTGGATTTTGACCATTGTTGTAATAATTCCCTTTATTTTTGCTAAAATATTAATTTTAAAAGTCTAAGTAACTGAGCTAACCAATTTGTTTATTCTCACTAGGATATGTATCGAATCTATTCATTAAAATATCTAGTTGTTCATATGAATTTGATGCTTGAACGTGAATATAATTTGACCAGTCAAATAACCAGTTGTTATTTTGGGATGCTGGAATAAACACTCGCAGTTATAAGATCATATGCACTTTCTTAATTATTAGAGTCTGTAGGACTGTGAGAACTGGAAATATACGAAAATTTAATTGCACAGTTGAATAAATGGAGTAGTGTTGATTCTAGAAATATCTACTGAGAGAATTGTAGTCCTTAAATATGAGCTGTGTGTAGTCTACAACATTTTTTTTAAAAAAAGCTTTACCATAAAAAGGCTGCTTCTGTGTTTCAAAACTGGATTTTAGTGTCCATGTCCATAAATGTGTATGTACTTTTTGTGGCCTAATTCTGTCTCATTCTATTTCTGCTAGTCTTGGATATAGACAGCTGCCCTATAGAAATCTTGATCAAGGAACCAAATACCTGGCATTGCGGTTTACTTTTTCACAGACCTTAATACCAATCTTTGTAGCTGTGTAGGTTTGCTGAGTTCTGCCGCCAATGCTATAAGAATACAGAAAGAATACACAGAATCTTATTCTTGGCTGACCACAATAGACAGATTGATTGGCTTCTTCACCAGCACATTTTGTTGTTCTATGCCTTCAAATTGTTTCTGTCTTGTGGCAACCATAAGGCGAACCTATCATTGGCATGTTTCTTCAGAGAGGGTTTGCCATCTTCTGAGGCTGAGAGTGTGTTTTGAGCAATGTAGTGTGTTACGCATCTCTCTCGAGTGTACATGGGTGAGAGAAATCCTGAATACCCTGAGTGGCAGTGTGAGTTTACCTGTGTGTGCTTGTTTTGGATAGCAGAGGAGAAATAATCTCATGATCATTTGGTTTATAGAATGCACCTTGATACTTTGATGTATTTAATTGCTCTCAAAAACAAAAAGGTTTGACATGGTAATGGCTGCAGTTTTTCATATTGCCTCTGGTGTGTTAAATTTTTGTTCTTCTAATGCAGGGAAACATGTTTAGGAAGTTTGTGAAATGTCAGAAGAAGGGTACATGATGATAAAAAATTATAAAAGCTGTCTCTTTTTTAAATCTATACTTAAATATTGATTATTTTTAGGAAATACTTTTCAAGTGCTGAAGTGCATCTGACGTTGAAAAACCACACTTGCTCTGTCAGAGAAACAAAGCAGGAAAGGAGGCTGAATCCATTCTTCAATTTCAGGTATCTTTCTCTCCTTTACATCTTCCCCATCTAATTTCTCTCCTTCTCCACATATGAGTTCTGGCTGCTACATTTTATATTAATTTGGGCAGGAATGTTACAATTGATTCTCCAAATTGCATGGTTTCAAATAGTTTTCAGGTGTAATGACTAATGACAAAATGAGTTCTCATACCTATTATTATTATTATTATTATTATTATTATTATTATTATTATTATTAACCTTTATTTATAAAGTGCTGTAAATTTACACAGCGCTGTACATACAATCTTTTTAATTGGACGGTTCCCTGCCCTCAGGCTTACAATCTAAAAAGACACGACACAAAAGGAGAAGGGAAAGGTGGTGGGGAAGGGGCCTGTCTAGTAGGATAATACATATAAAATACATAGCAATACAGGAAATGATTTAATAAAACAGACAACAAAGAACATCAAATAGCAAGTGACAATTATGCAATGCCTGGGAACGCTCCTCTGAACAGGATGGTCTTCAGCTCCGTTTTGAAGCTGGTTAAGGAAGTGATGGCTCTTGCTCGCGGGGGAAGAAGGTTCCAGGAGTGAGGGGCAGCAAGTGAAAAGGGGCGAATCCGAGATGGGGAAGAGGAAATCCTGGGCTGGGTCAGCAGACCTTGACTACCAGAACGGAGGGCCCTAGTGGGAAGGTGAGGAGAAAGAAGGTCAGATAAGTAAGGAGGGGCCAGTCCATGGAGGGCTTTGAATGTCGACAGCAGGAGCTTATACTGAATGCGGAAAGGGAGAGGGAGCCAGTGAACGGATGCCAACACAGGAGAGATGTGGTCAGAGCGGTGGGTGGATGTGATAATAATGCGTGCAGCTGAATGCTGGACAGAAATTAAAGGACGGAGGTGAGAGAGAGGAAGCCCAGCCAGGAGGATGTTGCAGTAATCAAGTCGTGAGACCACTAGGGCATGGACCAGGATCTTGGCAGTAGAGGCGGAGAGATATGGTCGGATTTTGGCAATCAGTTGTATAAAAAGAATCTACAAGCCTTGGCTGTGGTCTGGATCTGAGGGATACATGACAGAGATGAATCAAAGATAAAACCAAGACTGCGGGCTTGCTGGACTGGTTGAATGGAAATGTTGTCCACAGAGACAGAAAAGGAGTGTTGAAGGGTGGGCTTAGGAGGAAAGACAAGAAGCTCTGTCTTGGACATGTTGAGCTTCAAACGCCGATGGCGCATCCACTGCAAGACAGCTGTGAGACATGATGAAACTTGCTGTTCAAGCCTTGGAGAAAGGTTGGGGGGTGGAAAGATACAACTGGATGTCATCGGCATACAGATAGTAGGAAAAACCAAAAGAGCTAATGAGTTTTCCTAAGGACAGTGTGTAGAGAGAAAACAGAAGGGGACCCAGAACAGAGCCCTGGGGAACTCCAACAGATAAGGGAACTGGAGAAGAGGTCTGACCACCTGTGACCACTGCAAAAGATCTGTCTGACAAATAAGATTGAAACCAGTTGAGAACAGAGTCTGAGAACCCAAGGTCAGAAAGTATATCCACTAGAAGACAGTGATCAACGGTGTCAAAGGCTGCAGACAGATCAAGAAGGATGAGAACAGAGTAAAGGCCATTAGCCTTGGCCTGTAAAAGGTCATTGGAGATCTTAGTGAGAGCTGTCTCTGTGGAATGCCTTGGGCGGAAACCAGACTGAAAGGGATCGAGGATGGAGTTGGCTTCAAGAAACTCAAGACAGCGAGAATAAACAACCCGTTCCAAAACCTTAGAAAGAAAGGGGAGAAGAGAAATCGGACGATAGCTAGACAAAGAGGAGGGATCAAGAGAAGGTTTTTTCAGAATTGGGGAAATGAGAGCGTGTTTGAAGTCCGATGGGAAGGAGCCTGTAGAGAGAGAGAGAGATTGAAGATATGGAGAAGCGAGGGGAGAAAAGAAGGAGCTATAGAGATTAGAAGACGAGTAGGAATTGGGTCAAGAGAACAAGTTGCAGGTTTGGAAGAGTTCAGAAGTGTAGCAAGTTCATCCAAAGAAGCAGGAAAAAACACAGAAAATTTGTTAGGGGAGGGCAATAGAAGATTATGAGCAGAAGAAGAATCAGGAGGGACTATCTCAGAGCGAATAGTGGTAATCTTAGAGATGAAATAATTAGCAAAGTCATTAGGAGAGAATGATGAAGAGACAGGAGGAGTGGGAGGTTTAAGCAAAGAGTTGAAGGTGGAGAACAAATGCTGAGGGCGCCTCTCATTGACAGAGATCAATGATTTGTAATAATTCTGTTTTGCTATAGACAGGGCGCGTGAGAAGGAAGAAAGAACAAACTTGAAATGGATAAAGTCAGCCCACTGTTTGGACTTTCTCCAAAGACGTTCGGCCGCTCTAGAGCAGGACTGGAGAAACTTAATGATGGGAGTAAGCCAGGGCTGAGGCCTAGTCTTAGAGGAAGAAGTGCGTACAGAGACAGGGGCCTACTGATTTCTGCTGTGAAAAGTCTATTAAAATTGGAGTGAGATCTTCTGTGTTCTCCAGGAATGGGGGTTGGTACCTTTGGATGGCAATATGAACCATTGGTTTATATGGAAAACCAAACTTTTTCTTAGGAAAGTTGTTTGAATGAGTGCTTTGAGAAAAGGCAGTTGAATATTTTTGATGCAGCTCTTTTCTCTTTTGCTTTGGTTTACATTCTGTAGGTGTGGGATTTTTTTTCATATGCAAAAATTGTGTGGATTTTTTTTAATGGGAGAAGCCTACCTGTAACAGGTATTATTCTCTAAAACTGTGATATGCTCTCCTATCTTATTTTAACTCCTGGAGCTTGCCTACCACAGCTTTAGATATTTTTGAATTTACCTGATGCAAAACACTACCAGTTGCCATATAACCTCCAGTGACTTGGTTATATCCTGAATGATTTTGCCTTAGCAGAAAGCACTTTCACTTGTGCCAAGTAGAACACTCAATTTTGGTATATCACTCCACACTTCCACACACACTTAACTGTTGTCTCTTCTGAAAAGATGCTGTTGGGTGGAACTGTTCAAAATGGAAGCAAGAAGCTCTTTTAGCTAAGGCAAAGCCATCATCATCACATACAACTGAGCTCTGTTCATATGAACTTTTGGAAGCCTCACTGATTTGTTTTGTTTTTTCCTCTCCTAGTGAATGTGTGCTGGATGATAGTCACCATTATTGTACCCTGCAGAATTACAGACAAGTAGTTGATGTGCTAAGGCAATCTTAACATGAAAGGACAAAGCCTCTGCTGTCAAACATGAAGTGAGTAAAGTCTACATTTCTAAAGCAAGGGGCATTTCTGGTAGTTTTTTGAAGTTTAAATAGATTTGTAATTGTCATGTTTGCCATCTCTGCACTAGTTTTATGGGCAGACACTTGAAGTTATACACTTGAAGTTATAGATGAAATGTCTGATAGAATCTCAGACGCTACAGGCAGAACTTCATTGTCCCAGTCGATGGCATATAAAGTCCCTTGTCCAAGTTCTTGTTTCCTTGTTTTGATACTTTTTCCCCATCAAGTTTGCTACCTTTCTGTGTCTCCTTTACTCCCCATAGTCCTTCTCCAAACTTGAATAAGGTGCACATGAAACTACTGTATAGCTTTCAAGAAGAAGTTTTAACAATTTAAAATAATTGAAACTTTCTAAAAGCCTGTTAAACAATCAAACAGTTTAAAAAGTTAAACAGTTTAAAATCATGTATGTGTACAGATCTGAATGAAATATTGACCCCAGTAGATCCCAGAGGCTTTAATAAAAAGCCATGTTTTAACTTGGTGCGATAATGAAACCAACATCACTTATTATTATTATTATTAACCTTTATTTATGAAGCGCTGTAAATTTACACAGCGCTGTACATACAATCTTTTTAATTAGACAGTTCCCTGCCCTCGGGCTTACAGTCTAAAAAGACATGACATAGAAGGAGAAGGGAGTGGTGGAGGGAAGGGTAAGAGGTCCAACAGTTCCTCTCAACCTCCAAGGGCTGGACCAAGGCAGATGGACTGGAGGGAGGGCTTGGCTTCATAATGGATGGTTAATCTTCTTCCAGGGAAAATACATACTTCCAGTTCGGCTTCCAATGGGAGGTAATTCCACAATTAGAGTGCCAACTGGAGGTGGCTCTTTCCTTGTTTTCAAACAGGAGCTTCAATCTTGGAATCATAAGATTGGAAGAGACCACAAGGGCCATCCAGTCTAGCTCCCTGCCATGCAGGAATACCAATCAAAGCATCCAGCCATCCAGCCTCTGTTTAAAAACCTCTAAAGAAGGAGACTCCACCATACTCTGAGAGCGTGTGTTCCACTGTCGAACAACTAGATCCTCCTGAGATTTAGATGGAATCTCTTTTCCTGTCGTTTGAATCCATTGCTCCTTGTCCTAGTCTCTGGAGCCATAGAAAACAAGCCTGTTCTGTCTTTGATATGACATACCTTCATATATTTCAGCATGACTATCATGTTCCCTCTTAACCTTCTTTTCATCAGGCTGAACATACCCAGCTCTCTAAGCTGCTCCTCATAGGGCATGTCTTCCAGGCCTTTCGCCATTTTGGTCACCCTCCTCTGGATACGCTCCAGCTTGTTAACATCCCTCTTGAATTGAGGTGCCCTGAACTGGACACAGTATTCCAGGTGAGCCCAGACCAAAGCACAATGCAGTGGTACTGGTCTAGACACTATACTTCTGTTGATGCAACCAAGATTTGCTTTGCTTTCTTGGCTGCTATATCAACTTACTGACTTAGGTTCAGCTTGTGGTCTGCTAGGGCTCCTACATCCCTCAGTATACCATCAATATCTGCATGTAGATCTATTCTACACTGAACCATATATTTCCCCCCTGATTTAATGCAAAGTCTCTGAAGCTGTCCTGCATGATTGTTCTGTGCTTTGTGGTGCGCAGGCAGGCTTGGAGAAGCATATGGATTCCAACAGCACAAAGACCCCTGGAGGACCCTGGCAGATCCCAGCGCTGATGAAGCCAACTGCTTCTAGCTTACCTGCTTGCTGTGAGGCATAGGATGGCTGTGTGTGGGAGCTTCAAGGGCTTTTCATAACGACAGGGTAGTGGGTTTCGATGCTACAGAGGGAGGAAGAGAATAGCAACCCCTGCAGCACCCAGAGAAGGACATCCACAAACATAAAGGCAACTTAAGCATGCAGATATTCCTGTCGTTTTCTCCCACTGATGAGACCCTTTAAGAAAGTCTGGAGCCATTTAACCCTTTAAATCTCATCACCAGCAGTGGTGTCACTAGGGATGTGTGGATTGCACCATGTATATGTCAGTACCTTTAGGCTGTGCATATGATACAAGGCAGTGATTGTGAACCATTTTAGGTTCACATGCTGAAGGCGGGGCTTCTCCCCCCACCCTTTCCCTGGCTCCCAGCTGTCTCTGAGAGATAGTTGTGGGTCAGCAAAGGCTCATGGTGGGAGCAGAGCGATCGGCAGGGGCCCAGTCCTCCCCTTCCTGGGCCTTTCCTGACCCCAAACGGGCCCTCTGGAGGTCAGGAAAGGTAAATGGGAAAGAGGAGGACTGGGCATGCACCCGTTCCTCCTCCCTGTGGGCCTTTTTCTGCCCCCGCTGTCTCTCTGGAGATAGCTGGAGGCCAGCAAAGGTCTCTGGGGAGGAGCCACTGGCATGTGCTGGTTGCTCCTCCTCTCCCGCCTCTAGCTCTCTTGAAAAGGCAGCTAAAGGCTGGGAGAGGGCTAGGAGGAGGAGCCCCAGAGGCACGTGTTTCTGGCTCCTTCTCTCCAGTGCCATTTTCTGGCTTCCAACTGTCTTGGAGACAGCTGGAGGCCAAGACAAGGCAGGGAGGAGGAGGAATGGGTACGTGTGTGCCTGTTCTTCCTTCTCCTGGCCTGGGCCTGGTGGAATGGCATTGTGTGTCACCATAGGTTCACCATCACAGGTATAAGGTAACATTTTAATTGTACTAGTTGTTTATATCACAACTGACCGTTAAAATTCAGTCATATATGGGAATTACGATTTATGAGTAACATTAATACAAAAAAACATGATCAAGGAATCTGTATGGGGTGGGATATGAATTACTTCACTAGGTGATGCCAGCCCTAGTTGATCACCAATACCAGTCATTTATGTTTAGCATTAATGCCTGCTCTTCAGACCACAAACATGTTGGCATGCATGCAGTTCATAAAAGTCAAAGCTGCGAATGTCCAGGACCAACTGTATGTTAATTTCTTTTTCAAAGGCCTGAATGTTGAATCATTTCAGCTAAAGCAGATCTACAGCATCAGCTGTTCAATGATGAATCAACACACAGGTGAATCCTATTGATTCGATGGGTCTTTTGTAGTTGTGGCTAACAATAGGATTCAGTGTTTTTTTTATAAAAAGTTGGAATCCAAACAAAGATGTGTTAAAATAATGCCTTCATCTGAATAAATTTAGAGAGAGTTAAATGGGTATAGCATATCATTTTTATGCTTCTCATTGTTTTGAAAAGTTGGTATAGAGCTGTAAATTCAGTGTTTTCTCTGAAGAATTCTTCATGGAGTTTACAGCCATAAGCCTGTTGATGTTGTACTGTCCTCGGATCTGAAGAAGAAAACAAGTATCCTGTGGTAATATTGACATGCTTTTATTAGTTCGCTAGACTAAATCTGTGCCCAAAGTATAAGTACAGTAAGCTTCATTGGTTTATGCTTCTCCCTTTCTCTTTTTTCCTCCAGTTGTTTTGGATGGCAAGCTGTTTGCGATCAAGGAACGATCTTTTTGTTTTTGTTTCTTCAGTATGAATCTAAAGTGCTATGTACTTTTGAGCAGTATTTATTAATAAATATTTAAAATCAGATGTGTAGATGCTGTTTTGTCTTTTTTAACTAACATTATGCCTGCCATTTTTTTCTACTTTGGTATAACTTTTCCCTCTATGATCACATAGTGCTAATTTACCTCAATCTGCAACTCATTTTGTCAGTAGCTATGTAGGAAACTGGATCATAAGTGGACCGCACTGTACCTGCTAAAGACAGCCTGCTCATTGTGTAAATTGGAGTGGCTCCAATATCTGCTTTACTTCAGTCCATTTATTTGCTCAGCCATGTAACTCTGATTCTCTCCTACTACTTGGTGCAAAACACAAAATCTGAGATCTGCCTAATGATGTTTAATTTTACACAAGAAATTTACTCACAAACTATGTTTTACATTTTTATTAACACTGAACTACTATAATAAACATGAATCAATGAGGGCAAAAGATTAATCCTTCAGGGGCAATACACAGCAGTACAAGATTAGAATAAATCTATACATATGGTCTACCTTTAAAAAAGCCTGAAAGTACCTATAATGCTATTTAATACCTGCTAAACCTTTATCAGGAACAGTAAATTTCATCATTCTGCCCAGTTTTTTTTTTTTGAACAAACTAACCAACTGCTAGCCCAACTTGTATTAATCTTATGTTTAAGCCCTAATTGTTACATCAAAGCTGAAATACTGTTTATCTTCCTGTGTAACAGCAATAACAAATTTAGTTCTTCTTGCTAAAAAAAAAATGACAGTTTAAATATAAACAAAGAAGTCAGGACAATTTTTTTAGCCTTTAAAATCAAGAACTTGGCTTTTAAAAATTATAGTTTATCTTAAGGTGTTTGCACCATTCCACATTGTGGAAATGCTGAGATACGCAGTCTGGACTTTCCAACTTAGAAATGGAATTATAGTTATTGGCACAAATACAGTTATATCTATATAAAATAAAACCATCTTATCCAGTTTCTTAAGCACCCCATCTTCTACTAGTATGATGTTTCACATGTAAATGGAGTCAAAATAAACAGAGGTTGTAGCACAAACATCATATTGAATGCATCAGGAGTTCCAAACTGCTTGATCAGACGCAAAAAGGAAAGTATATTCCAATAAAAAATACAATCAGTGTTAGGTTCATGAGGTCAACTGTACTCTGTATGCACCTATCAGCAACTTCACCTGTAAGAGAGAAAGTACAAGTGATTAGATGATCCTTCCAACCAAATGCATTAAAGACATCATTGATAATATACTCAAGCCTACATACACCATGGATGAGAAAAGCATGGCTCTACAGAAGACATAAAATTGCAACTTCCAATATTCCTTGCCACTGACTATTCTGACTAGATAGGAGGGGAGCTGCAATCTAATCAAATTTGAAGGGCCACACATTGCCCACTTATGACATACACCATTTGAAAGCTCTCTGGCCTTCTTTTCATGTTACTGTACTTCATATAATATTTTTAAAATTATATTCATGCTATTATATTTACTGTATCTATATCCTGGCTTTTTTTCTAAATTGAGACTCGAGGTGGCTTACAACAGTTAAAACAGCATTGTTAAAAATTCATAGTATACTAAAATTAAGAAGCAATTAAACTCTCAGAAGTATAAAAGTAAGTAAAAATGAAACATTTTAAAAACAACAGATAAAGTCCAACACATCACATTTCCAAAGGCCTGAAAGAAGGAAGCCAGTCTAACTGCTCTGGGTAGGGAGTTCCAGAGTCTGGGCGCAGTCAACAGAGAGGCTCCCATGTTTCTATAAGGCATTTCTATGGGAGAAAGAGGTAGGTTTGTATGGGAGAATATGCTCCTTTAAATAACACACATCCAACACGTTTTACACATGTATCCTGAACATGAACAAAATATTAAGAGCATTCTTTGAAGAGCTCACCTGCATTATCTTACCTCAACATTGTTTTTGGGGGGGTACTTTTTAGGGACAAACTGAGTATAAACATGGTTTTATAGATAAATAAAAATGCAGAATATACTAGGCCTCCATTGGCATCATGTTAGTGGTATACACATGCCTAAATGTCAGCCAACATTGCTGCAGAAGCTGATACATCTTCCCTCTGCAGTGACCAAACCCTCCTCACCAAACTACTGCAGAACCACTGAAATTATTACCTGAGTGGCTGAGACGGCTTTTAGCAGATGATTTAATTGCTTCACAGCTGGTTATAGGGATGTGCCACAGGATACAGGCTAATGGTTACTACCTGAAAAGAACTGTGGGTTTGGTAACTCCTGCAGCATTTGCTGGCAAGCAGGGAACAACCCAGATATGTGGACTGCTTCTCTGTGCCATCCAGAGAATAGTTCAGAATAACGTTCAGTTCTGCATGCAGAACACCTATGCCACACTAAGCCATTCCTGATTGTAGCTACAGACTTGTTTTAGTGGAATCTAGTCAATCATTTTTTCTCTGAAAGGTAAATTCAAAGCATGTGTACACTCACACACATTTACATTTCTTACCTTGGCAGTAGGAGCTTCTACCAACCTTATGAAGAGCTTGTTAAGGCCTGGGATCGGACTGAAGGAATAAATAAAGTGACTATCCTAAAATTTAAAAGAAAGAGAAGAACAAATGGTTGTGTGTCCTAAATGGCATTGTGCTTCTGGCCAAACAGGTGGTCTGCAGGAGGACAAAATTAACTTCTCACCCGCATAACTGCTTTTCTTAATTGCCTACCAAGGGAATTATTTTAAGAGATGACATGACAGAGCAAAAACTTTGCATTGTATTGTTGCACTTGAAAAAAAATTGGTCAGGTGACTATATATTAAATAAGGTTTATGGGAGGATAGCTTTTGTTTTCTCTCACGCTTGTGTGGTTTCAACCGGTGTTCACCTGCTCAGCCCATCACAACAGCATAAATTTAATGCCTGACTATGGGAGCTCTAGCATAATGGACAGCATATTCAGCATCTAGCGGCAGGGTTGCCAGCCCTTCAAGGCGTTCCTTTAGAGGATGGGTGTTCAGGTCCTGACTTTCTGTCAAGAGAGGGAGGCTGTGAATCAAGTGGCTGAATAAAACCTTCCTGTTCAAAGGCATTATGACACTGAATGTGAATTTCCAGAAAGCTTAAATGAGAAAGATCTAATATCTTCATATGGGTCCCCATCCCACCAAGATATCTGATTGGCCACTATGGAAAAAGGATTTTATTTACAACAATTGCATTTTGTCCTATAACAAGTTATCTGAGAAACATACAATGAACAATTAGATTAAAAAAAATTATAAAACTATAAATAAAATCAAAAGCAACATAAAATACAGGCCAGAATCCTGTATCTCTCTCTGTGTAACATAGCTTTACATGTACTTAACTATGTAGCAGATGTGCTAAGAAACCCAGTTACTGAACTGCAAAGATATGCAATAGGACAGAGGCATGTGTTCCATTACACAATGCACACTGGGGGATCCATATCGCATCAGGGACTGTACCACATCAGTCCTGATGCACATTGGTCACATTGCTGACTCCCGTACCTAATTAAGTAACAGCAGCCCTCTACTGGATTATGGCAACTACTCAACTCTAATTCCCACATAATGTAAGCCCACTTGTGGAAATTTAACTACCGTACAGGATTCCAGCCATTAATAGCAAAATTCACAGCAAACTCAAAATTAAAACACACGTTGCTTTTAAACTGCAGCATTAGAGACATCATTGGCATGGACCAACGCAGTGGTCATGTGTTCTTAATGATTCAGACCAAAAGAATCCACTTAGCATGGAGGGAAAGGAGCCTTGCTCTATGCTTCTTTGTGCAAGAAGGAGCAGCCTGTGCATGTAGCTACTCAAATATGTCCAAAGACAGGGAACACATGAGGCTGGATAGGCATGGCATTGAGGCCAGAGCAGGTCTTAGCCTAGCCACTCACCTTGATGGTCATTTGAGTGAGCTGCTCTGTCCAGCCAGGATGGCAGGCTCTGTGGCGCTGGGAGGGAGGGGAGATGATGAGAAGGAAGTAATGGGCTACCTGGCTACTCTAGGTATGGAGCTGAATTACATGCAGTGAGCAACAGTACCCTTCAGATGCTGCTTGCAGGGAGCACATTCCTAGGAAAATAGCTATTGCTTATCTTCCAGCTACCTGAAACTTGCACCCTAAAGATTCTTCTGTTTGACACTGGAGATTCTCACTATGTAAATTTAAATTAATCTGATACAAGTTTCTTTTTAACAAGAAAACTGGAATTGTATTCTTGTAGAATGGTAAGACAATGCAGCCAACTCAAAGCTCACTCAAGCAGGTGCCAAACAGGAATATAAAGAAATATATAGTAGATTCCAGGTAAGAGGTAGGGAACCATGCTACGGTAGGGGCCTAATTCTCTACTCTGCAGCCCTTCTGTGGTTTGGATGGTTTCAGAAGGCATGTCCTTACCTCCCAGTGTCAATAATGGTTTCAATGTACAGCCTTTCAGCCAGGGACCCAATTTTGTTCCTCTTGTCTCCTCCCCATCAGGACTCAACTACATAACCCCAACTAAAAAACCTCAAGCTTGGCATGCTGCTTTCCTCACGACTGAGATAAAGATTGGCATGCAGAGCAACCCACAATGTTGACCAGTGACAGGAGATAACTAGGAGATTTTCCCCAACCCTATGGAGAGGGCTTGGGAGCAGAGGAAACCAGATTAGGCCATGGGTGGAGGTTCCTCCCCCTCCCCCCATTCCTGAGGATATATTTCTTGCTATTTGATAGGTTATCAATGCTTAATGACATGGTGCACTACAGTCAAACAACTTTCTCACAAAAATCATAGCGAAACTAAGGTCCTCCATTAGAAGGCGCAACAGGCTGACACAGGGAACCTTCAGCCTGTAAGCCAGATAAAGCCCCTGACAGGTCCCCCTATAGCCCACTGACTTCTTCCCTAGGCTTCAACTCCTCTCTCTCCAGGCAGGAAATAACTCCTTTTCTCTATCAGTTGTGGATCATACATAACAGTTTTCCATTGTTGCCTCCCCTAAAAAAAAGTATACACTGCTTTAAAGCAGTGTCCACTGGGATACCTGGAGACTTGAGGGAAATTCTTGGGAGTGGGATGAATGAGAGACAACATGGGTTGTTGTTGTGTGCTTGTGTGAAAGAGAAACACTTAGTAATAATAGGTGACATCCACTGTTGGCAGGCAATTCGCCTGTATGCTTCCTTGGATCCAATTCTGCCCTTGTGACACAAAGGACTCCTTGCTCCTCTGGTAAGAGTTATGGATGTATCAGGGCTACAGATTTACAAATGATGAGTATATTTTTTAGCTTTGATAGAACTACTTTACCAGCTGGGTGTTAAAACCAAACCTGGGTAAGGACAGGGCATGAAGCTGAAACCCCTAAGTTTACAGCAGTCTTAAGGAACAGAAGAGATATAAAACAGACATAAATTAGTGTGTACCATATGAAAAAAGCCATTTCAGACTGCATAAGGGCTGCAGGAACAAAGAAACAATCACATTCACTCTTTAGAGGCTAACAGTGTAATAAGTGGACACAAATACAAGTGTATATATATATTTGTATGTTCAAGCAGTAGTGCCCAAGCAAGCCAGCATGAAAAAATCAGCATGATTTACAAGGGATGGGGTAGGGGAGCCGACAATTAGCCAGTCAATATACATAAAACACTGATGGAACAACTCTGAGACACACCTCATTACAAATATGACCTACACAATTTATTTTTTCCTTACGCTGTTATATCCCACCCTCTAATCTGAAAGCATTCTATAACTAGCATCTAGCAGTGCTACCTAAATACAGTGGGCATTTCCCATCTGATTCTAGCCTGTCCTCATGGATAAGAAAAAAACACGGGAGCTCAAGTCCATATTAGCTAATGGACAGCAATGTGTATACACCTGCGTCAACATGCCTGCAAGCATACATAGCGATTAGCTAATATGGGGCTAGCTGATCCAAGGGAGCTCCAATCTTTGGGCGGCTAGCCCACCAATGTGGTTGGCTCACTGTAATAAAGAAAAGTACAATAGTACCGTGTATTATGTGAGGTCATACGACATGAGTTCATTTACATGGGTCAGAAAAATATATTATTCTAGGCATTTTTTAAGTTCTCTAGCATGATTCTATGGTATGCTTCTGCTGGATATTGACAAGAGAGTCATATTGGAGGACCTAGAAAATGCCTAGATAAGTGTCCTCTCTAGAAATCTCTAGGTCCTCCAGCAGGACTCTAGGGTCAACCTCTGGCAGAAGCATATCATGAAACCATGCTGGAGGACCTAGAAAATGCCTAGAGAGAATACTTCATTGTTCATTTCATTTAAGAAAAATAGCATCCAAGACTGTATGTGAAAATCATTACAGGAGGGAACTTGGAACAGATCCTTTATGTAATACATGGACCACCTGTAAATTTAAACTATCTTTACGAAATCAATTTGGCATGATAGAAGTACAAAGCTGTGGATAAATCTATGGAACATGCTAACTGCAACAGTCATATTCTCTTTCTGTTAAGGTATCACTGAAGGTAAATGTTTAGAAATCCTTATAGACTGGACTCAGTGAAATTATCCTACAAAAGAAATCTGTGCAGGCAATCAGTGTATAATAAATAATGCTTAAAAGTTCTCATATTTATATATGCGGAAATATTACATGTCAGTTTCCATTAATCTGAAAAAGGGACATAGTTGGCATCTTTTGGCTCTGCATTTTTAAAAAGTTCTTCAAATATTAAGCATAATTATCATGCAACAGAGCAATATTCAGTTTGAATTGGCATTCTTTTGTTTTTGGTCAATATAATTTTTTTGGTAAAAATATGTACTAAGTTTGGAGAAAGCACTTGATATTTTTGAAAAAGTACTGTACAGATAAACAAAAAGAAAAAAAGAAAGAAAAATTTACCAAGAACACAGGCAGTTGGAATTTGTCATTCAGAACCACAGCTTGCACACTGCATGGTCCACAGAGCCGAGGAATAACATCTTTTCCAAAGAAGTTTGCATGGAAAATGAATAAGAGAATTCCAGATCCTGCAGAAAAACAATCAAGCCTTCAGAGACTGTACAAACAGTGAAAAGCCTTAAAATCTACTTTGAACATTTTACTTAACTTTAAGTAACATTCCCAAAACAGCATGCGTTTGTGATCCACAAACATGATCTGCTGATTCAAAAGAATGCTCAGACCAAAGAGGGTAAATAACCTGATAAGAACTATTTTTTTATTAGAGAGATTTTGTAGCACCTGAGAGACTAACTGAAAGAAAGTAATAAGTTGGCAGCATGAGCTTTTGTACAGTTCAGTCTACTTCAGATGCTTTTGGTGGAGTGGAATCTAGGGACAGACAGGAGGGCAAGCTTCCACTCCACCAAAAGTGTCTGAAGAAGTAGACTGAAGTCTATGAAAACTCATGCTGCCAACTTCTTACTTTCTTCCAGTTAGTCTCTTAAGGTGCTACAAAATTTCTCTAATACTAATTCTACAGACTAACACGTTTATATCTCTGAACTAATTTTTTAGAATGCAAAAGAATCTGGTAGCATTTCTGAGACAAACTGAAAGAAGCCGATAGCATAAACTTCTTCAGATGTGTGGAGTGGAGTGCAGGGTCCAGTGGGACCTTGGTATCCATGGACTTGCCACCCATGGATTCAAGCATCTATGGACAACAAGGATGTGTTATCCCCAATTGCAGCACATGCACATCGCTGAGCCGCCATTAGGGACAGCCACTGCTGTTCCCAGTTGTGGCGTGTACATGGATACTGAGGTCCCATTGTATAAGCAAGCTGTGTATGAGAATGGCAATAGAATTGCAAAACTTTGTGGTTATAGAGATGATGTAACAAGTTCAGTTTTAATATTGGTTGATGGTTGTTGGGGGACAAAGGCAGGAGGAAAGATGTTGTCTAAAGCCAAGGTGAGTAAATAATGATATGAATGAGTATTGTAAGGGAGTGTGGAAATCTGAACAGAGATATGATGAACTGCCCAAGACAGCCCTCATGAGAAGGGGGGATTAGCCAGTGTTATTATTTGTGTAATATGCAGGGAAACAATTGTCAATCCAATTTTTGCACGTTCAGATTTTGGTTACAAGATCCTTACCATAATCTTTGAACATGCTTTTATTTTTTCACAACCATCTCTCTGTTACTGACAGTATGGGATTAAACTCAAAAATTCCCAAGACATTAAAATGCCACAAGAAATTAAAATTTAACACAGTTTACGCTCTCTCAGATCCCACAGAATTTCTAAGATTACTGTCAGCCTCAATTCCACCTGTATTGTTTTCTCTTTGTTTTGGACTATTGGGTAAAGTTTAAATAACTTCAAATATTTTACTGCTAAATATTCTGAATAAGATCTGCCCACAGACTGGGTGATGGTAACAACATGGTCCTAAAGGCTTAGATTTCCAGTTTAATGTTTGAAAATAATGTGTTTAAATACTACCTTCAGGGACACTCTGTGGGGGCTTGTAGGTGAATTCAGAAGAATAATCTGGCCCCTCACAAAGCCTATGACACGCAATATCAAATATAGGCTCCATCAAACTAAGACGAGCTTCAAAATATTCTCTGATTGCATCTTCTGCAACTCGTGAGACTCTAAACAAGGAAAACAATAAAAACAGAACTGTGACTTTAATTCTGATCAATTATAATACAAATTTCAATACTTTTTCACTATAAAAATAAATATTTTCTCAACACTTAGCAGGGCGAAATCCATATTCACACAACAGACTAAAATCTAGCAGAGGATTTACCTGAGCCAGCCTCAACAGTTTGGAACATTACTTTTACAAAACGACTGAGAAATAAAACCTCCCTATTTCACTATTATTACACTTACAATTCTAAAAAGTGACAAATGCTTCTCAAAAGCAATGAAAATTTATTTTTATTTTTAAAAACACATCTGAATGCATCAGCAGAGCACAAATATATTTGTTCTCTGTCATTTAGTTTGGTTATACCCCTTATAACTGTCAAACTTTTAAAATGTATATATAGCACAAAAGGGATGAAGTTTTTCCCTTGGTAAAATACAACTGTAAAGTATCTTAATGGAGAAAATAACTGACTACTGTCAAGCTTACTTTAGCTATTTTGGATTAAATTTTCCAATTTTTGCTTAGGAATGTATTAAGCTGCCTTATACTCTCAGACTGTGAGTTCATTTTGCCTCTCCCCAAATGTGACTGATTTTTACTACTAAGCAAATTTCTCTAAGGGCCATCCAAGAAACGTGGGTCTTTACTAATAGTTCAGCAAATACAGTTCCTTCCTCATTCTTAAACATCAAGCTTAACTACAGTTGTTGATTGACAAAATAAAATAAAAATCATGTCCAAAGCAAGAACTTACGTAGTCAAGTGGCTGCTGAGGAGATCATACACTAGCAAATTATTACACTGTTTTGCAAAGTGAAGGGCATTGTTCTGATGCTTTGATAATATGTTGCAGTCTGCGCCACTTTCAATCATAAGACGGACAATATCATAATTTCCTCTCTTACAAGCCTGCATGTGGAAGTAAGAAAGCAAGAGCTGATACATAAAGCACTTCAGTACTGACTAGATATGCATACGTTGGAATAGAAACCCATGCAAAGAAAAAGATCTTGTGATGTTTTAAGCCATCCACGGGGTCACCATGAGTTGAATCCAGGGCAGTTAACAACAACAACAACAAGCCACTTTATAGGTCCAGTAGCAACAACAGTTGGCTTCACCTCTAAGCTTAATACTAGAGGAAAACAGAGAGAGGTTGGGAAATGAGCGAGGAAATGAGCCAGGATCTTAAATGTTAGTCTAATTCCTCACTGCTGAGCCATGTTTTGGTGTTTTCCTTGATAAGTATATGCCATGACAATTTCCGCAGAGAGAACCACAACAGAAAGTGTGACTCGGAAATGTTTTTTGTGCACTTCCTCCAAAGCAGAAACCCAAGCCAAACTGTTCACACCATCCCATGGCTGGGAAGTATTTGCTAGGCACAGAATGCAGAGACCAAGATATAGATAACACAAAGATATAAAGATAAGTCATCTTCCACTTGGAAAAGTAACTACAATTTATCTACTTTTCCAGAGCAGTGGCAGCAATTCCACTCTCAATTTGCTGCCACATCAGAGGTGTAAAGGAGCAAATCCTGATGCTAGACATTATCCCTTCAACTCCAGCAAGCTCCTTTACAATTTAGAGCAGTTGCAGGAGTAGCAGTAAAATCAATAGTAAATTCACTGTTCCCGCAGTGCCCAGTCTGCTGCCCACCTTTCTTCCTCCCAACTCTAAGCTTACTGAATAAGTATTAACCAAATATATCAACAGAAAGGATATGGAGACTGAATCCATAGACTGATGTTCACTATTAACCTTAAATTCATGTGCAATCTATAGCTGTAGTATTACTACAAAGATATGTATGTCACTTAATAATGTAACACATGGGTTAGTGCCATTCTGGTAACTTCTAACATTTAAACATGGATCATGCTTCAGATGACAAGCTAATTTATGAATTTTAATAGATAATGCTCTATACATAGGAAAATATATCCAGATTTACCATAGTAAGTATCAAAAGCCATACTAACAGCATATATTTTTTTTTCCCTAGAGGCATTTGATGAATGATGATATAAGGCCCTTCTTACAGAATGCGCTAGATATTGCTAATTGTTGTGCTGGTGTGTGTGTATACATTTTAATTATATATGCTTATATAAAACTTTGTTTTAATTTTTTAAATTGTTTAACTGTATTTTAACTTTTGTATTTTTAACAATGATTTTAATTATTGTAAGCTACTTTGAACCTCAAGGGCTGGATAGAAATACTAATACTAATAATATTAATAATAATACCTTCATTAAAGCCGTTTCACCACTATTTTGCTGCAAATTCATATATGCTCCAGCTTCCAAAAGGATGGCTACTGTAGTGAGATTGTTCTACAAGAAAAAAAAGTTAACATATGAATATGCTGAACCCAAACAGAAAAAGAAAAGCTCTTTTTTTAACTTGCTGTGAAGAGCCATAAAAAGTAATTAAAGTGAGCCCTATTAAGTGAACTCTTTAGCACCATATGTCATGTGCAGCCTAGGCCATAGCAAATTCCATTTCTTAAATACAGGAATAACAAGATTAAAATAAGGTGAAGGAGAAAAAAAATCAAACAAGACAATATAGAAGTAGCAAGCCCAACAAAGGCAGAGGTAGAGAAAAGAGTGCGTGTTCTTGAATAATTCTAGCATGGACTAAGCGGGGAGGGGGGAAATGAAGGGAGGAGGCAAAGAATGCGGAACAAAAATATCTAGCTGATCCGTGTGACTCCATGCCTGTCTCAGGATGGTGCTGGGACATAACCCACTTTATTAGGATTCATTCTTTGCACCACTTGGAGAAATTAGTTTAATTTTTTTACCACAGAGTGTCAGATGTGATATAAGCCATAGTAGTCCAGTTTCTCCAATAACTCCAAGATGAAATTTGGTTGATCCTGAAGTCTGGAAGACACAGTGACTTAAGCAGCTGGACATATTCCCAGCTATGCTTCTTTGAAATCTCTGTTCTGGATACAAGAGTTTGGGGGGGGGGAATCCCTGAGTAAATAAAAGCAAAAAGAGAAGCAAGAAGAAAAGAAACCAACCTTTTCAGCTGCATGTATCAAAGCAGTTGTTCCATTTTTTTGCCTGCAATTAACTTTAGCCCCTTTCCTGATGAGAAGCCGAAGAATATCATCATGACCTCCTGCAGCAGCGAGCATCACAAGAGTCATTCCGCTAGAATCCTGCAACAGCGGTTTATTAATGTTTGATTTTCAATTACAACAGCTACCCAAGGTACAACTCTGATCACTGAGGAACAGATGACATCTAGCTTAGCAAAGGATAATTTGCAAAGCCACATGGTCAGATATCCACTTACAAATATATAAATTTTGTATACATAATTGTGCATAAACTGTAGCAAAAAGTGAAATAATTTCCCATTCTTCAATGAATTAATTCTGAAGGGAAATTTAGATTGCAATCCTGAAGGCAGGAAACTGTCTAATTAAAAAAAACTTGTAAGCCACTCTGTGAGTCTTTGTGGCTGAAGAGCAGGGGATAAATACTCCAAAATAAATAAAATAAAATAAGGGAAAGTGGTATGGTAATATTATTCTAATACTAGTATGAAAATAATCTGTGTTATTTTCAGTGCTTCTATTTAATATGTTTAATGAACATGGACGTGTTGAAAGCTGAACACTTGAGTATGAAACAAAATTACTCAAGCTGGAGCAGATGCCTGGCATTGTCATTGTCTGCTCCCATTTCTCTCCTGGAATACTTTTCACAGGCTGGTTTAGCATAAGAGGGGACAGCCCAGCTGAAGAAGAAGGAGCCTGGAGACCCTAATGGTATTGTCAGACCTCATTCAGATCTTAGCAATTCTGGGAACATTCCAAATAGCTGGCAACAAGGGGGATAATATCAGTTACTGAATAATTAATGAAAAGATGCAGACCACTCCGTATTTGTGCCCCCGTGTCTAAACAGTTTAATATGTATTTACACATTTCAACTAAGAGAAGTGTAGAGCACATTAAATGTGAAATGTGCTCACAAAAGTCAAGTAATTATTCTAACTTACTTTAGCAATTACAGTAATATTCTGAGGATATTAATGCTACCTCCAATATATCCAATATTAATGCTATCTCCAATATACAGGAGCCCTGGTGGTACAGTGGTTAAATGCTGGTATTGCAGCCACAATGTTGTGAGTTTGATCCCAGGGCTCCAAGGTTGACTCAGCCTTCCATCCATTCATAGGTCAGTAAAATGAGTACTCAGCTTTTTGGGCGTAATTGGCTTACAGATTGTAAACTGCTTTGAGAGTGCTTAGTTCACTATGAAGCGGTACAGAAACGTAAATGCTATTTCCACTGCTAATACATCTCAATTGAGACAATGCTCATGGTAAGACCTGCCGCACAGCTAAAAAAACTTTAGGCCCTCAACAGATGGGCTTTTGTGGCGCCCTCGTTACATGTGAGGATTGCCTGGTGGGCAGAGTGCCCACACGCCTGGCAACCCTCGCACGTAATGAGGGCTTCGCAGCTGCGCAGCACCACCCACATGGCGCGCACAGCTATGACGTCGCAGCTGTGCAACGTCCAAATAACGCTGCGCAGCTGCGATGCCATCGGGGCGTCTTTGCAGGTTTGCTGCGGTGCAGCTGCACAGCAAAAGGGAGCTGCTCCTTTCTTGCTGTGCTGCAGCGTCACACAATTTGGCTGTTGCGGTGCTGCTGCGTGGCAAAGAGAGGCTCCTCCCTGGTGCCTCTTTCTGGTGGTCTGTACCCCGCCCCAGTTGATTAAGCACATGTTATATACTGAAGTCTTATATATGTTTACCTGGAACTAGGTTCCACTGAACAAAACAGGGCTTACTTCCAACTGGGCATATATAAGATTGCACTGTTAACTTTGCCATATTGCAGTCTTACTGTGCATATAAATAAAACAATTTTGTAGGAAAAAGCATCCTTAAAATGCCCAATACAACATACATATCCACTATTTCAGAAGAAGCATTCCGTCTTGTGAAAAAGCAAAATGTCTCTTTTAAGATGAGGTCTACTATTTATAGTTTTCTAACACTTCTATTAAAATTAAATAAAAAGCATATCAGCAAAATAATCAGGACACCTTTTTAGTTAATCAAATGCTTGTAATTCAATTAAACATTACAGGGCTCAGTATTAAACAGATGTACACAGCAAGCATCTCTGAATGGATTGGAATTACTTCTGTGTACCTGTGCATAGGATTATGTTACAAGGACAGCGTTCAAATCTTTAGAGTGTACCACATCTAAACACTGATGCTGTATGTTTGCTTTAAAAGGACTTTTGAATATTTGTGTATCACTGCTTTACTTATCTAAACCCCTCAAATTGTTACATTCTTGTTGTAATATTTTGCCAAAGAATATTAAACTATATGTTCCACAAAAACATACCTCCTGTTCAAGATTATACTCTTCATTTGAATTAAGTGCCTTCTTTACTGTAGCATAGTGTCCATTTTTAACAGCATCCCGCAGCTGAGCTAGAATAAAATAAGCTCAATTGGAGTAAATAGATTTCAAAAATGAAGGTATGAAGATGCTCCATCTATCAAGCTAGTACTCACTAGAGGATATTACTTCAACAGGCAAGTGATTCTCATCTTCTCCATCAAGATGCTTCTGAAAGTCTTCCAGTGACAGCCACTCTAACTGCATGTCCATGCCCAAGCTCACAGTTTGTTGCTTCGCATCTACCACGTTTCAAATTATAGGAAAGAGAGAAAAATAATATAGCCATCACTAAATAAATCCTCTTTGCACACATTGTATACATCCCACTGCTCCCCTACTCCAAGGCAAACAGAAAAACAATTTGTTGTGGAATACAGCTAACAAATAGATCAATAAACTGGATGAGGAATCAAGCCCAAACTAAACTAACAGAGGCCCTGTTTGTGGGTGGTTCAACCTTCTTAGCTTTATGCTGGTGGTCTTCACCCTGCATTGGATGGAGTTCCACCTCAAAAAAGGAGCACAATTGCAATCTGGAAATGTTCACTAATCATTTCAAGGTATGGAACACCTTCTACTAGTTTAGGTTGTTGTGCAAGCTGTAATTCTACCTGGAGAGACATTTCCACATTAGACTACTGTAATGCATTATACATAGCCTGCTTTTGCAGTCAACGTTTTAAGCTACTACTGGTCTAAAATACAACTGTACGGGGACTAGGCATTATGATCACATTACTCCAAGGTACCAACTGCACTGAATCCCATTTCATTTCCAGGGTCAATTCAAAAGGTTGCTTTGCTCTTTTAAGCCTTTCAGGATTTAGGACCAGGATACCGTCAAGACCAATGAACTCTTATCCCAATGCACAATCAATCAGTCTTGGTGAAGTGAAAACAAAATATTTTTATTGCAGACATCAGAAACAGAAGCCATCAAAGTCAGATCTAACATTCCATGCCCACCACCGCATATTAAATGCATTCACATTAATTAACTCCACCCCTTATATTTGGGGCGCATACTTATTCCTACCATAATAATATCGAACCGTTTTTCCCATCTCCCACCTGAGCATCTTCAAACCTCTACCTATAGATAAAGCCAAGCAACAGTAAAATGTCTCCCCCCACATTCCACAAGGTCTTCCCAGCAGCTAGCTCAGCAGCTCTAGCACATGTATTAAACACATTAGCCCCTACTGTACCACTTGACACCCAACAGGCCCTTGTATACATCAGCCCCAGCAAAATAAAACACACATAAATCAACATAAGCACTCATGGCAGATTCTATACACAAAGGATGCTATAGATTAATGAAGGACTGCTCTCTGTGTTGCCTGGCATTTTGTTTATAATTCCACTGGCACTTTTTATACAGCTCTTTCATACTCTGGCAGTTAGCTGTTTTTGTTTAACTGTAATTTTTTCTTTGTAAGCCATCAGTGGAATCTGTAGGAAAGGCAGTATATAAATGAAATATTAAGATAATTTATGGATAAAGAGAAAACAGTTTATGTACTGTGGGAAAAAAATGAAGATATAAGGATCATTCCTGAAATATTTTATTTCTTTGATTTATATCCCACTGTTCTTCCATACAGCGAACAAGGCAGCTAACCATATAGTTTAAAAACCAAGTTACCAAGTTATAGTAATTTACAAGATAATATAACATCGCTACATCTGAGGAAGTAGACCAAATTTATGAAAGCTTATGCTATAACCTCTTCTACAGTTTCAAAGGTACAAGATCCCTTTGCATACTGATATTCCAGACTAACATGGCTATGTCTCTGAATTCTGTTGTTGATGTGTGCCTTCCAGGTTGTTTCCAAATTATGGTGATCCCCTAAGGTGACACTATCACCTTAAGTAGAAGGCAGTAGGAAAAGAGGAAGACCACATTCCAGATGGATAGACTCAATTAAAGAAGCCATAGTTCTGACTCTGCACGACCTGAACAGGGTTGATGATGATAGGGTGACTTGGAGATCTCTCATTCATAGGGTCATCCTAAATCAAAATCAACTTGACAGCAGTTAACAATAACAACAAACCTTGCATCAAATTTTGTACTTCTGAACAGAAATAAACTAGGAGTTGGTGCAGATGGGGCACTGGTGTAATTAGACTACAACATGATAGAACCAAAAAGTAAAACAAATCAGGAATCACAATAAATTTATGCAACAATAAATTTATGTTGCTTTGCAGACAGTCCCATAATGAGAAAACTTATAATTGCAGACCTGCCAACAGCCACTTTTTCATTAAGCAAATAATAGTAACAAAAGCAAGTAGAATCTCTAGGATACTAGGTTGCCTGCCTTAAGTTGTATATTTTACATCTATCAATTACAGATTTTTTTTCAAGGTTCCAGAATGGCCTCAGTAGCAAATGTGGTGCAGAAAAGCCAACAACATCTGTTTTGTTCTGGAAAAGAATGGGCTACAAGTGTGTGGACTGGCCCCTGCTTTCAGCAAAGAGATCAAACTCAATTAGCCTTTTGTCTCTAATGTCACACTTTCAACTTACCTGAAGTCTCCTCAGTCACATCACGGTCACCCTCTGCTGCAATATAAGCCCAGGTATCTGTCTCATCTCTTGTGCTCCTGCTATATAACTGTCGGTCTTTTGCTCTGAATTCATCTATGGATCTGTAGTCATGTCCTGCCTCTTCTTTTTTTCTATTGTCCAAGTATTCACTTTTTTCTTCTGAAGAGATGCTAAATACATCAAATGCATTCTTGATCTCTTTCAAACCTAGAACAGTTAACAGGATTATTATGAACTGTATATTGTTACCTAACATAATACTTAATGTAAGAAAATTATACAAACTGTTTCATCAAAAAGCATACACTACTTTTCATTTACATTCCACAAGACTTAATACACTCCTTGAAATGCTATTTTTCACAATCAAGACATTTTGGCAGTTTTCATTTTTGTTCAATGATAGTAGACACACCTGCATTTGTAGAGTTCAAAAAGCTTATGGAATTCTTTAGAAACAACTGGAGGAAGCTAGAGAATCAGCACCCATAAGAACAGGACAGTGCTGCTGTGTCAGATAAAAGGTCTATCTAGTGCCAGATGTTCTAACAGTAGAAAATCAAAATGCCCATGGGAAGCCGCTAATAGATAAAATGTGAGTGCAATAGCACCCACCCATTAATGTTTCCCAGTAACAGGTAATGAGAAGCAAATTATCTCTGACACTGAGGGCAACATATAGCCATCATGACTAACTGTGCTGTTGTTCATGTCATTTCTGACTTGTGGAGACCCTGTCACAAGATTTTCTTAGCAATTTTTTTTCAGATGGGGTTTGCCTTTGCCTTCCTCTGAGACTGAAAGAGTGTTACTTGGGTCATCCAATGGATTTCCATGAGCCCTAGTCTTCAGACTTGTTCTTCCAATGCTCAAATCACCACACCACACTGACTCTCATGATGACTAGTAGCCATTGATAATGTTATTTCCTGCTTGCAAAAAAAATTAGATCCATGTATTTGTCATAGCAGAAATAACACCATTTGCCTAAACATTTTATTTGAGAACATGGTCTGTGTAGTCCACTTTCTTCCATTTGGAGATTTGGCTCAAATATCTGTATGTGACAGCCGTGTGTGTGTGTATGTGTAAGAGTGTTTCTGATTTTTATGAGAAAAATGTACAATCTGGAGTCACAGCAGTATTGCTCATGGATAACCTGAAATGTATTCTTAGCAGAAGCTATTTATTGAAGATGAGTCCCATGTTAAGCAGAACCTCTTCCTAACCTTTATAAACAGGCAGATAGAGACATCTTCTCACATCTTGTCAAAACAAGAACTGTGCTGAATGCTCTTAATATAAATAAAGTCTAGGTCTCCTTAATCATTTACAGCATCATTGCTATTAATTTAGTAATATGCACACCCATTCTCCCTCAAGTTTTTTTCTCATTAAAAGAGTTCCCTAACAGACATCATTTGTGGCTGAAAGACTGCCGCTGGGAAGAAGAGGAAGAGAACTCCCAATATGCTAACCTTGCATGAGCCCAGATCTGATTCCAACCCACCTGACTTGAACAAAATGTGGATGAAATCAACATGGTTGCAATACACAAACCGGATAGATTTTTTTTCCTTTAATTTAAATGCTTTTATAACCTTAAGAATTTCATGCTTACTTTTGAATCCCTTCTGTTCTTTTTTGACCTTTTCTTCCTTTTCAGATTCAAGTCTTTTCTGAAGTTTCTCTTTTGCTTCACCTTTTTTAATTTCTTTTTCCTGGGAAAAAACAGTTTAAATATAAAAACAGTGTTCTGAACTATATGACATGGGAATAGCATTCTGTTATAACACTAAAATCCCTTATTTTAAAATCAATTTTTGTAAATAGATTTATACTGTTATTGTGACTGAATTGTTTGCCATTCATCCTCTGAAACTGAAAACAGTATTCTTTAATGATAAACTAAATTTTAATTTGGCAGCATACTGACCCCTCCTATGGCCTGAACTTTTCTCCTGTAATATCATCCTCTTTTCAACTTAATGAAAAAAACATTCATTTGATAAACTGGAGATGAGAACGTGCAGAAAGAAAAAGAGATAGGCAACCTCAGCTGCATCCACACGACATAAATAATCTAGTTTGACTCCACTTTAATCACCATGGCTCAATGCTATGAATTCTTGGGTCTGCCTTGGGTCCCAACTTGGAAGAAAAGGAGGATAAAAATAAAATAAATAAATAAATTCTGGGAATTGTAGTTTGTGGCGCTCTCTGACAGAGAAGGTTAAACGGTTCACAAAACAGTTCCATAGTATTGAGCCATGATAGTTAAAGTGGTGTCAAACTGGATTATTTTTGCAGTGCAACTGCAGCCTTCTTTTTTACTCTCCCCTTCTCTTCTGCAAATTATTCCTCTCCTATTGCTTTGCAGCAGAAAAGCAACAGATGGGATTTTCATGCTGCATCCACACTAGAGAAATAATCTGGTTTGACAACATGTTAACTGCCTTGGCTCAATGCTACTGAATTCTGGGAATTGTAGATGATTGCAGCAGCAGAGCTCCAGTGCCACAACAAACTACAGTTCCCAGAATTCCACAGCATTGAGCTATGGCAATTAAAGTGGTGTCAAACCAGATTATTTCTGCAGTGCAGATGTAGCCTCAGCCTTTTGTTAATAAGCAATGTATACATCTATCCAAAGACCGAGACAAAGCAAAGCAGAAAATGCACACATCTCAAACATTTAAGTAATATACATCACTTTCTTCTATCAGCAGCAGCTATGGGGAAGTTTGAGCAACTAGATGGAGTCACGCTCTCCACAAAGGACTGTGTTCGCAGTCTGGGGGTGCTCCTAGATCCGTCGCTTCACATGAGAAATCAGGTGAATGCAACGATCAGGAGCAACTGTTATCAGCTCCGGCTGATATGCCAGCTGCACCCTTTCCTGGAAGAAAAGGAACTAGCAAATGTTGTACATTCACTGGTAACTTCACGACTTGATTTCTGTAATGCGCTCTACATGGGGCTACCCTTGTGCCTAGTCTGGAAACTTCAACTAGTGCAAAATATGGCAGCCAGGCTAGTTGCCGGAAAAACTAGGAGTGACTGAATAACACCCGTTCTAAAATCTCTTCACTGGCTGTCTATTAGTTTCCGGGCACAGTACAAGGTGTTGGTTATAACCTTTAAAGCCCTACATGGCTTGGGCCCAACCTATTTCAGGGATCGCCTGCTCCCATATAAACCGCCCTGCACCCTCAGGTCCTCTGGGAGGAATCTATTGCAGCCTTTTAAAACCAGACTAACTGCTACCTCCCAGAAGGGCCTTCTCTGCAATTGCTCCCAAACTATGGAATGGTCTGCCAGACAAGATCTGTCAAATTGCCAGCTTAGACAGCTTTAAAAAAGCTGTCAAGATGGATCTCTTCTGGAAGGCCTTTCCTGAATAAAAGTGCCCGGCCACAAAATGACTGCCCCCCACATTATGTATTAGCCCACCGCTCTGTCCTCATCATACTGTATATATTTTCTTTTTTTAAATTCTGTTTTAATAGATGTTTTAATTGTAACAAGTTTTAATCCTGTTTTAAGGGGGGGTGGGGAATTTGGGACACAATGTTGTAAATGTGGATTTTAATATGTTGTGAGCGGTTTTGATTGTCCAGTTACAGAAAAGCGAGATACAAATGAAAGTTTTATTTATTATTATTATTTATTGGATTTCCCCTAATTTGTAAACAGAAGCTTCAGAAAAATAATTTTGTCAGAACTGTGAAGGGGAGGGGGGGGGAGATGGAGAATTTTAAACTTTACCTCCATGATCCTGAGGCTACTCTTACTTACTCTGCCCTGCTATTGACATACCAAGAACATACGGGTCATTTTTGTGGGTTTTTCAGGCTATGTGTCCATGTTCTATAAGAGTTTATTCCTGATGTTTCGCCAGCATCTGTGGCTGGCACCTTCAGAGAATGAAAATGTCGGGAATAAACTCTTCTAGAACATGGCCACATAGCCTGAAAAACCCACAAGAAACTGTGGATGCCAGCCATGAAAGCCTTCGACTTCACAACATACAGGTCGTTGATATTAATTTTTATGTTTGCTCCTAAAACTCAGGAGGAGAACAAAGTAAGTCACATGAAGATGTACTGAGCCAAAAATACCTCACAAAACAAAAAACACCAAAGGGTCAAGCAGAGGAGAATGGGGTGAAGGATGTCACAGCCAGATTGCCCTCACATCCAAAGTAGAGGAGAAGAGATATCTAGAACAGACAACAGGATAAGATACTGAAACTTTATGTCATGTAAATTACCTTAGACAATGTGTTTCTTTCTCTGGAGACGTCCTCAGCACTCAGATCACTTTTAGAAAGATTCTTCTTGCTGCCAATGGTTCCTCCTCTACTGTAGTCAGAATCCAGTTTAAATTTTTCAAACAGGCTCTCTGCTACGGATTGCAGAGTAGGCCTCTCTTTCATTTTCTCCTCACCAACTCTCCAATTGGTAGTTTTATCTTTGCCTTCAGCAACAGTTGTCTTTTGAAGCACATCCCTGGCATAGGACTGTCCCAATTTAGCCTCTTTGCTTTTCAGTTTTGTATTGCTTACTTCCCCGGTGGAATCAGTTGATTTTCGCCCTCTCTCATCGGGGGATATTTTCAAACTTTTTTGCACAGGGCTAGGTGTTGTTGGTCTCTTACTGTCCGGCTCAGCAGCAGCTTTTGCTTTCTCTGGTACCTTATGCTTTCTATGTGTGCTTTTCTTTTCCAGATACTTGTCAACTTTTCTACTATCTTCACGTTCTTCAGATTTTTTGTGTTTCTTCTTTTTTCTCTTAACTTTTGCTTCACAGCTATCATCTGTGCTTGATGAACTGTCTGGTTGCTGAACTGAAACCCAAGGCGTCCTTTCCTCTTCTAATTCTTCTTTTTCAGGACACGTGTTATGTTTTTCGGCACTGCTGTCTGAGTCTAAATCATCAATATCAGCAGCTTGAGAAAAAGAGTCCTCCAATGGGCTGGATTCCAGATCTAAATGAGGACTGTGTTTTCCTTTTGGCATACTTTTATTCTTAGACTCCTCTTTTAATTTTTTCTTCCCTTCTTTGACTTCTGCTTTCTTTTTAGTGGTTTCTTTTACATCCTCCCTCCTCTGCTTTTTGGACTCTTTCACATCTTCCCTTGATTCTGAAGTCCTTTTTTTCGGTTTTGAATCCGAAGCCAAACTATCACAGGAATTTTCACATTCCAGTCCAGGTCTATCTTTTCCTTTTGCTGATTTAGATTTTTTCTTTTGCATCTCATCCTGGCTTTTGTCCTCCTTCTCTTTATGTTTTTTCTTTTTCTTCTTTGGAGATTGATCTCCTTTTGAATCACTTTGCCAGTCACTTTCTGCTTCAGAATCTGCTTCAAAAAGATCATGATTTAAAGGCAGCTTCTAGAGAAAGAAAGAAAGAAAAAAAAGAAGGGATTGCTTAAATGATCTAGTGTTTAAATTGAATATTTAAATCTGGATTAAAAGAAGACTACAGGAACATTAGCATTTTAAACCTAACAGAGACCCAAAACAGATGGGTTGGAAAAAACCACGCCAGAGCCACACTGGTGCTATTTGCACTGGGGCTGCAGTGACTGCACATGTCCAGCCTCGATCTGGGCCACCACCACAGTTTTGAACCAGGCTGCCAAAAGGAGTGGATTTCTCCACTCCTTTTTGGCCTGGTTCTCGGGAGACACAATGTTGGCATGGTTTCCTGTTGTGTTTGGGGCATGAGTCATCTAAAGGCTATGCCCTGAATGCAGCGGGAAACCACATCATTTGGCCCATCTGTTTCGGGCCATAGTTGCACTTGTTTGCTTGTTACCTCACATTACTGTATTAAGCATTTTGTTTATGTATTCCTCTCATGGTTTTCAAACTTATTTTCTGTAACCAGCCATGGAACAAAAGCTAACATTTGACAACAATCTCTGTTTCAAAGTGATTGCTGTTAGACTTGGATGGCTGGTATTCAAGGAACAAGAGTTCAAATTCCACCCACTGAAACCTGTACAGAATTAGTTGCATCGTTATTTAGTCTGAAACTGTCAATTCCTCAAAACTGTTAAACATGCTTAACAGGTTCAGAATGACTTCATTTTTAAATTTTTTT